>NW_028234417.1:29949323-29974323 GCF_977035675.1 Penaeus japonicus
TTCTGCTAACCTCCACTCTGTGATCTTCTGTAGTTTAGAAAAAATAAATATTTTTAGCCTCGTTTACTTAGAAAATTCGTTGCAGATGATTACATTGATGCATCACCTGCACATTGCTCTAAGCACAACCAAGGCCAAAGAACATTTAGTGTGCGTCTTTTTTTGGCGAGTGATTTATATAATGTCATTGCATTGCCAGGAAGTGGTAAATGTTTATATATATGTATATATATATATATATATATATATATATATATATATATATATATATATATATATATGAATTTATATGCATATCTATATCTTATGTTTTAATAACAAAAGATGCGAAGTTGAGAATTATGGTAACAATGACAATATTGATGATAATGATGATGATGATATTAAGTATTATCATTACTGATGAGATGATTGTTATCATCATCACCATCACTATCATTATCATCATTATTACTGTTAGTATTATCTTCATCATTAAAACAACAGTATTAATGATACTAGTGATGGTGATAATAATAGTGATAATAGTTATGATAAAGATAATGATAGTGCTGCGGCTGATACTAACTATTATTCCTATCATCTCATTATCACAATTGATATCATAACTATCTTTATCCTTGTAATCATTGTTATAATTGTTATCATCACCATTAGCATTATCATTGTATTAACTGCAATTGTCATTGCCAGTGCTATCATCAGTTTCATTATCATTAGTATCTTTTTCTATCATTATGATTATCATCATTACTACTTTCATTATTTTTTCTACCATTTCTGCTATCGACGTCATCATCATTGTTATTGTTGTTATCGGTGATAATGTCACCATTATCTTATCAATATTATCATAACTTATCGTTATTGTCATTAATGTTATTATCATTATCATTATTATTATTATTATTGTTGTCATTGTTATCATTGTTGTCATTATCATTATTACTATCATTATTGTTATCATCACTATCAGTCATCTTTTTTAGTCTTATTATCATAATTTTTATCACCATTACTATCGTTATAATTACTATCATCACTATAATTATCATTATCATTATTACCATTATCATCATTATAGTCTTTATCCTTATAACTGTCATCACTATCATCTTCTTTAGTAGTAGGAGAAGATTAAATAATCCTATATAGAATATCCTGAAGTGGTGTATTACAACTCAGTCGAAACGGGGGAGAAATATAAAAGGATAATATATATTCTATAGTTTACCCTTCAAATTGCTAGTTTTCTTTGACCTACAAAGTTCATTGATAATAAAAGAAAACTTAGACAGGTATTCACCCTAACTAATAAAGAATATATATATATATATATATATATATATATATATATATATATATATATATATATATATATGTATATACATATATATTTATATATATGTATATATATATATGTACATATATATATATATATATGTGTGTGTATTTGTATATACATATGTATCTATATGGCATATATATATATATGTATATATATATATATAAATATATATATATATATATATATATATATATATATATATATATATATATATATATATATATGTATATGTGTGTGTGTGTATCTAGAAAATGTATCTAGACTCTACTATTTATTTAATTGAATTTATAATTATTTTGATAGTTGATTTAAGTAATTGTGAATAGTATCTGGTACTTTCTTGTATTTTGACTATTATGTGGAGGCTCGTATGAATCTTTCAAGGTAGTGCATGATGGTCACGTTTCTCTGCCTTCGTTTTATTTGATCTTTCGTTCTTTTATCAATTTCATTGTATTCTGTTTTATTTCATTCTATTTGTTTTCATGTTCAATTATATCTTTTATATTCTTTTTAACTCCCTGCCTGTTTTCGTCTATTCTTTTTTTCTTTCTTTCTTTCTTTCTTCCCTTGGGGTTTCAGTGCAGTTGTTCATTTTTACGGTTCGACGTAAGGTTAACTAACCAGTTTGTATATTTCCGTGAAATATCTATTTATATATTATTTTGCCGATTAGGGTCACAAGTGTCTCTTCGGAGGAACAACTAAGCCTTGAACTTTGAACTTCAAGGCTTCAGCTGTTCAGGTTAATCCCATCAGTCATGTATGTTTCCCAATAAAAACGTCAACTGCAAGATAAAAGGGAGCCAAGTTGGCATTACCGATTATTCCCAACAATAACGCCGCCAGTTCTGACATTTCCATGCAAAGATGTATTGTGGATATTCAGCAATGTATGTTTTAACAAGTTGCCATATATTATAGATATAATTCTCTGAAATGAGAAGAAAAATTATAAGGAAATCCCAGAGAGTCTCCGAGTGTTTCCGTACAGATGACGAGATTTTCTAGTTTGAGAATTCATTCTCGTTTTGTTTAACATATCCTCAGAATTGTATTTTAAAATGCCTTCAGTAACAGCACTAAGAGCTTCAAATACAAAACACAACATATTTTCGAATGTTTAAACTAGAGGCGTTATCTGCACCTATCTACAATAACTGACAATTACTCGCAATTGCTTTCTGCCATATTTCAAATTATTTCACGAGAGAATTCCGCCCACACACTTGTGCCAACCTATCCAATGGGGCCGCCAACACGCATGCACGAACCATCACCGAATGGCGAAAATTCTAAATATTTCCTGATTTTTATTTCTTTACTTGTTTGATATGGAATATACATATACGAGAGCAAAAAGTGTACTGGATGTATTTTTTATATTTATTCTTACAGTAGACTACTAATCACAAGCTATTAAATTATGGTCACAATCAGAGTAATACGTTCGAATTTGTTTACATTTTGATGGACAGCAAGTGGTCTCTTCAGAGAATACTTGGAATAAATCAATCAACTACTCATGTAAAACATTAAAATAATTGAGTTTAGTTTAATTACGATAATAACCTATAATTTAGGCAAGTAATGTGCGTTGTGTAATATCCATTTTCAACACGTATACTATTATCTTTACACAATAGCCAGTAAAGTGAAAAATACCCTCATGCTTGTATAACTTATTTGGTTTATTACGGTGAAAACATCATGAAAATAAAAAGTATGTCAAACAAAGGTGAATAAGCCTAGAATAAATTTTGCTTTCATTGATGTATCATGGAATGCATCATATTTGCATAAATAATATCTTATCTATTTACTGACTGCTAATCTGCTAAATTGCTATTTGAAGAAATAACTTTTTTTCATGCTTAAAGTAGCACGATGTTGATATATTCAACTTTACTTCACATGCCAATATGAATGAAATAAACTAGAAAACACACACACACACACATATATATATATACCTGTATATATATATATATATATATATATATATATATATATATATATATATATATATATATATATATATATATATATGTATATATATATATATATTTATATATATATATATATATATATATATATATATATATATATATATAAATATATATATATATATACATATATATATAATTATATATACATATATATATATCTATATATACATATATATATATATATATATACACATATATATATGTTAGTATATATATATATATATATATATATATATATATATATATATATATATATATATATATATATATATATATATATATATATATATATATATATATACATATATATACATATATATGTATACATATATATATAAAATATATATATATATACATATATAATATATATATATATATATATATATATATATTTATATATATATCTATATATATATATATACATATATATACCTATATATATATATATATATATATATATATATATATATATATATATATATATATATATATATATATATGTATGTATCTGTGTATAAATATGTAAATATATATGCATACACACACACACGCACATCTATATATTATTAATATTGGTATAACGTATGTGCATGCATGTCTATAAGTGAATAAGTGATCATTAGAGCCTCCACTTATGCAATTGACGTGCAATCGAGCAATAGCTCACTCAGTTTCGTGCAAATCTTCCGATCAAGTTTCCCGAGTTCGAGTCCCGTTCAAAAAACAGTTTTTTTTTTTTTTTTTTTTTTTGGGGGGGGGGGCGTTATCATAATCATTAATTGTTCTATTGTCAATGTTATTATTGGGATCATTATTGTTATTTCTATCAGTTAATCATCATCATTATTATTATCTTTATTATTCCGATCATTATCATCATCTTGGATATTGATATGATTTTCATTATCGGTTTTTACCATTATAATTTATCATCATTATCATCATCTTAATAAAGTGATTGTCATCGTTGTTGTTATCACTATCATCATTACTGTTATCACTATTAATTAACATCAATATGGACATCAATATCATTATCATTGATATTATTATTATTATTATCCTGATCATTATCATCACCATCATTACCTTTTCTTCCTAATATCATTATAATCATTATTGTAATAACAATAATTATAACATGATAATAATGACATAATAATGATAATAGTTATAACATAATAATAATTATTATTATTATAACATAATATCAATAAAACAATTAATTATTAATATACTATAACCAGTATCATTATCAATATCCTTATCATCATCATCATCATCATCGTCATCGTCATTGTCATCATCATCATCATTATTATTATCATCATCACCATCATCATAATCATCACCATTATTATTATCATTATCATAATCATTTCCATCATCATCATAACCATCGTAATCATCATCATCATCGTCACCATTATCATCACCATCAACAGCAGCAGTATCATCATCATCATCATCATAATCATCATCATTATCATCATCATAATCATCATCATCAGCAGCAGCAGCATTATCATCATCATCAATATTATTATCATTATCATCATCATGTCTTTATTCCTACTACTATTGCTTCCATCATCATCATGATTATGGTAATTATCATTATTATTATCATCATCATTAGCAATGTTATCATTATCATCATCATGTCTTTATTCCCACAACTATTGCTTCCATCATCATTATGATTATGATAATTATAATTATTATTATTATCATCATCATTAGCAATGTTATCATTATCATCACCATTATCATCTTGTTTTGTTATTACCTTTATACTTGTAACCTTTTTTTCTTCATCACAATTACCATTATTGCTCTATCAATACTATAATTTTATCCTTACTATCATCAATAGCATTATCAACACTATCATCAATAGCATTATCATCACTATCATCATCATCATCCTCATCATTATTATCATAATTATTATCCTCCTCTTTCTCCTCCTCTTCACTATCATCATTATCATTATCAACGTATAACGTGTGTGTATGCATGTATTTAAGTGAATAAGTGATCATTAGAGCCTCCACTTATGCAATTGACATGCAATCGAGCAATAGCTCACTCAGTTTCGTGCAAATCTTCTGATCAAGTTTCCCGAGTTCGAGTCCCATTCAAAAAGCAGTTAATTTTTTTATTTTTTTTTGGGGGGGGGTCGCTATCATAATCATTAAGAGTTCTATTGTCAATGTTATTATTGGGATCATTATTGTTATTTCTATCAGTTAATCATCATCATTATTATTATTATCCCTTTCATCATCATTAGTATTGTTCTCATCATTGAAACGCTTAATATTTAAGCATTATCGTCTGCATAATCTTTATTATTCCGATCATTGATTGATATAATTTTCATTATCAGTTTTTACCAATATGACTGGTATCATCATTATCATCATCTTAATAAAATTATCATTGTCATCGTTGTTTTTTATTATTATCGTCATTACCGTTATCACTATTAATTAACATTATTATGGCCATCAATATCATTATCATTGATATCATTATTATTCTCATCGTGATCATTATCATCACCATCATTACCTTTTCTTCCTAATATCATTGTCATTGTAATAACAATGATTATCATTACAATTACTATAACCAGTATCATTATCATTATCATCATCATCATAATCATCATCATCATTAGCATCATAATCACCATCATCATCATAATCACCCTTATTATTATCATCATTATTGTCATTATCATCATCATTACCATCATCATCATAACCATCATACTCATCATCATAATCATCATCATCGGCATCATTATCATCATCATCATAATCATCATCATTGTCATCGTCATCATTATCATCATCATTATTAGTATCATCATCAGCATCATTATCATGATCATAAGCAACAGCAGCATCATTATCATCATCATCATCATGTCATTGTTCCCACTGCTATTGTTTCCATCATCATCATGATTATGGTAATTATCATTATTATTATCATCATTAACAATGTTATCATTATCATCACCATTATCATCATCATTAACAATGTTATCATTATCATCACCATTATCATCATCATTAACAATGTTATCATTATCATCACCATTATCATCATTAACAATGTTATCATTATCATCACCATTATCATCATCATTAACAATGTTATCATTATCATCACCATTATCATCATCATTCACAATGTTATCATTATCATCACCATTATCATCATCATTCACAATGTTATCATTATCATCACCATTATCATCTTGTTTTGCTGTAACCTTTATACTTTTTTTTCTCTCTCCTTTTTTTTCTTCATAATTCCCATTATCGCTCTATCAATACTATGACTTTATCCTTATCACCAACAACAGCATCATCATCACTATCATCATCATCATCATCATCATCATCATCATCATTATCCTCCTGTTTCTCCTCCTCCTCATTATCATCATTATCACTATAATTGCCATAATCATCATCATCATTATTATCATCATTTTCATCATTATTATCATAATCATTTGAATATTACTGATATCGATTAACGTATGTGCATGCATGTCTATAAGTGAATATGTGATGATTAAAGCCTCCACTTATGCAATTGACATGCAATCGAGCAATAGCTCACTCAGTTTCGTGCAAATCTTCTGATCAAGTTTCCCGAGTTCGAGTCCCATTCAAAAAGCAGTTAATTTTTTTTTTTTTTTTTTTTTTTTTGGGGGGGCGCTATCATAATCATTAAGAGTTCTATTGTCAATGTTATTATTGGGAGAATTATTGTTATTTCTATCAGTTTATCATCATCACAATTATCATTATATTTTCATCATCATTAGTATTGTTCTTTAATATTTAAGCATTATCGTTATCATAATTTTTATTATTCCGATCATTATTTTATCATATCATTTTCATTATCAGTTTTACTATTATGATTGTTATCATCATTATCATCATCTTAATGAAATATTGTCATCGTTGTTTTTTATTATCATCGACATGATACCGTTATCATTTTAATTAACATTATTATGGCCATCAATATCATTATCATTGATATCAATATTATTCTCATCGTTTGTTGATCATTATCATCACCATCATTACCATTATCACTAATATCATCATTGTAATATCAATGATTATCATTACAATTACTATCCTATCATTATCATTATCATCATCATCATAAACATCATCATCATAATTATCATAATCACCATCATCATCATAATCACCCTTATTATTATCATTATTATTGTCTTTATCATCTATATCATTAACCATCATCATCATAACTATCATACACATTATCATTATCATCATCATCCATCATTATCATCATCATCATAATCACATCATTATCATCGCCATCATCAACATCATCATTATTAGCATCATCATCAGCATCATTATCATGATCATAAGCAACAGCAGCATCATTATCATCANCATCATCATGTCATTGTTCCCACTGCTATNGTTTCCATCATCATCATGATTATGGTAATTATCATTATTATTATCATCATTAACAATGTTATCATTATCATCACCATTATCATCATCATTAACAATGTTATCATTATCATCACCATTATCATCATCATTAACAATGTTATCATTATCATCACCATTATCATCATTAACACTATTATCATTATCATCATCATTATCATCATCATTCAATTATCATTATCATTATCATCACCATTATCATCATCATTCAATTATCATTATCATTATCATCACCATTATCATCATCATTCATTTATCATTATCATCATCATTATCATCTTGTTTTGCTGTAACCTTTATACTTTTTTTTCTCTCTCCTTTTTTCTTCATAATTCCCATTATCGCTCTATCAATACTATGACTTTATCCTTATCACCAACAACAGCATCATCATCACTATCATCATCATCATCATCATCATCATCATCATCATTATCCTCCTGTTTTCTTTCGTCCTCCTCCTCATTATCATCATTATCACTATAATTGCCATAATCATCATCATCATTATTATCATCATTTTCATCATTATTATCATAATCATTTGAATATTACTGATATCGATTAACGTATGTGCATGCATGTCTATAAGTGAATATGTGATGATTAAAGCCTCCACTTATGCAATTGACATGCAATCGAGCAATAGCTCACTCAGTTTCGTGCAAATCTTCTGATCAAGTTTCCCGAGTTCGAGTCCCATTCAAAAAGCAGTTAATTTTTTTTTTTTTTTTTTTTTTTTTGGGGGGGCGCTATCATAATCATTAAGAGTTCTATTGTCAATGTTATTATTGGGAGAATTATTGTTATTTCTATCAGTTTATCATCATCATTATCATAATTTTCATCATTAGTATTGTTCTTACTATTTAAGCATTATCGTTATCATAATTTTTATCATTCTGATCATTATTACCATCATCATATCATTTCCATTATCAGTTTTTACTATTATTTTCATTACCATTTTTAACTGTTATAATTGTTATCATCGTTATCATCATAAATTTAAAATGATTGTCATCGTTGTTGCTATTATCATCACCATTACCATTATCACTATTATCATCATTAATGATATCAATATCATTATCATTATCATCGATCCTATTATCATTTTCATCATCATCATTAACTTTTCTTTCTAATATCATTATCAACATTATTGTAATAACCATAATTATCATTACTATTATTATAAGCTATATCATTATCTTTATCACTATAACTATCATTATCATCTTCATCATCATTATCGTCATCATCATCATCATAATCATCATCACCATAATCATCATTATCATCTTCATCATCAGCATCATTATCATCATCATCACCATAATCATCATCATCATCATCATCATTCCTATTGTTATTATCAACATAATATTATCATTGATATTTCATTTTTTATCATCGTTACTATCGTTGTTTTATCATCATTGCCGTTGCTGTCTTTGCACTTATTATCATCATTACAATCATTATTATTATTATTGTTATCAGTATCATTATTATGATTATTATTAGCTTTATTGATGTTATTCTTGTCATCATTACTATCATCATTATTGTCGTTATCAGCATAATCAGTATTATATTTCTTGTTACTGTAGTTTTTATTATCATTATCATTGTCATTATCATCAACATCATTCTTATCATCATCATTCTTACCACTATTTTCAATGTTGTTATCATTATTATAATGATTATTATGATGATCATTATCAATACCATCAATGAGAACCAGTGATGCGCACAGCCACACGCTCTGACGTCATCATTATCGTCATCATCATCGCCTTTCCTCTTTTGATTGTTCTTTCTCTCTTTTTTTCATTATCAATAGTTTTATTGTTATCATCGTGATTATTACATTCATTTGTATTACTGTTGTCATCATCATTCTTGTGTTTCTTGTTATTATTAGCATCGTTATCATATAAATATTATAATCATTACCACTATTGTTAATGTTTTTATTGTGATTTTTTTTCTTTTAATTCATCATAATTACCATTATTGTTCTATCAATACTATGATTTTTATCATTATCATCATCAACAGCATCATCATCACTATTATCATCATTATCATTATCACCCTCCTCTTTCTCCTCCTCCTCATTATCATTATAATTATCAACGTATAACGTAAGTGCATGCATGTCTATAAGTGAATATGTGATCATTAAAGCCTCCACTTATGCAATTGACATGCAATCGAGCAATAGCTCACTCAGTTTCGTGCAAATCTTCTGATCAAGTTTCCCGAGTTCGAGTCCCATTCAAAAAGCAGTTTTTTTTTTTTTTTTTTTTTGGGGGGGCGCTATTACAATCATTAATAGTTATATTGTCAATGATATATATACCGTCGCGTTAGGGAAAAGGTTAAAGAGTATATTTTCTTTTTTTCAAAAGGCATATATTTTATATCCGTATAAAGCTGTTTAGACACTTACTATGAGCGTCATTTCACATGGATGTTCATAAATCCATTCACAGAACACACACATAATTATATAAACTACATTCGGAAATATCTGACAACGTTCACAATTATCCAGAATCGTCGTTTGTTAGAAATATAATAGATTTGAAGATACACTATAATACAGCTAGAATACAGGAAATTTTGTCCTATTAGAGTTCAGTACAGGTTATCTATACAGATACATTCAGCACATACATAATAAAGAGCCCAGGTTACGAAAAGAGTGTAGTTAATATATCATTTACCTCTTATACATATGTATACAAACAGATAAATGTTGAATGAATGTTATACGATAAAAATCAAACCGAAAAATATGCACAGCTGGATTGCAAGAGCGAAAAGCACAATACTATCTACAATAGAAAAGCTTTGAGTGCAATCGTTATATATAATAAACCTATATTAAGTACAGTCTTATGAAAGGATTAAGTACAAAATATCATAAAGCCCAACCATGAGATCCTTTAGGGAAAAAAAGGGCCTATAATGAGCAAACATGGCAGTGACACATTAATATTCTTGAGGTCATTATGAATTAACCGATTTTCGCACCACGGATCAGCATTGGCCGGGAATTTGGCTATGCATAGTTGTTGATGTTTATATTGTTTTGTTTTTTTATGGCTTGATTTTCCTTTCACTGTTTATTGATTTGTTTAGTTTTCCTTTTAATAAACGGTTCAGATCCATACTTCTCTTTTTCTTTGCGTATAATTTCTCGTTTATTATTCTCTCTTTCTTATATCATTTCTTGCGGGTTCTTGAGAATAATATAAGCCATGTGACATTTTTTTTTAAATATGTTACACTTAGGAACCATAAACTGAATTTCTCGTGATTTCCTTCTCCCTTTGACCGCCATATAATCGTAAAGAGATATATTCTGTCCATTGATTAATGACGGCAGTCTCTCTCTCTCTCTCTCTCTCTCTCTCTCTCTCTCTCTCTCTCTCTCTCTCTCTCTCTCTCTCTCTCTCTCTCTCTCTCTCTCTCTCTCTCTCTCTCTCTCTCTCTCTCTCTCTCTCTCTCTCTCTCTCTCTCTCTCTCTCTCTCTCTCTCTCTCTCTCTCGTCGCTACACCTCGGTATTGTCCTCATGAGTGTGGTAATAACGGGGGTCCACAGGGTGCGGGTTCCTGTAGGTGGCCGATGTGCCGTTGCCAGCCACCGTCATGTACCCCGGGGGTAAAACTTTCCCCTGACGTCTTCTTGCCAACACCACCGCCGCCGCCACGCTTCCAACTGCCACCACACACGCCAGTGCCACCAGTAAGGGTATCAGAGGGAAAGGGGAATCCTGAAAGGGTAGGTTGATTTGAGTTGACGTTTACTGTTGTTTACTCTTGTTTACTGTTATTTTTATTGATGGGTTGTGACGGAATTATAACAAATTTAGAAACGCTTTGATTTAATATACCATTGAAGCTTTCATTACTAAATTGCAATCTCAAATCCCCGTGACCTCGAGTCTATGCTGAAAGATGGTTTACATAACTGATATAATTTCTTATGGTGTGATATACGGGTTCAAAATATGATTTGTAAATATGGACTTATCTTAAAGTATCAGCTGTTAAATAGCACAAAATTGCCAAGTATAGTCAGGTAATCAAAGGTTTGAAAGATGATCGTTTGCTTATTTCTGTACGTGCACGACTGCAACCATTCAAGTGTCGTTTGTTCATGCAATTCAGAAGACTAACCTCCCCTGTGATTCCTGGTTCGGGACTCCCCTTCGGCCTGAGTTGCAACGAGAGCCTGTGCATGTTGGTTCCTCGCCCATCGTCTCCCGCTTGCGGCTCTTGGCGGGCTCTCTTGGCTCTTCTCTGCGTCTCTTGCGGGGGGGCGAAGGCGGCGACGGCGTGGTGGAGGCGCCCCTGGCTCGACACGTCTCTCTTGCCTATCCCGCGAGCAGCGTTCTCCTCCGAACGCACCGTGTAGATGCAGTGAATGAACCACTGGCGTCCGTACGCGACCTGCAGGTTGAGTTCACATAAGAGGGTTACCTAAGACGCACAATAACATCTATTAAATTAACGCAGACATAAACAATTCCTCCATGATTCACAAATTCCTAACAAGCGTACTCAGAATAATATTTACGTAATTCCAAAACTCTTCTTCCGTCACACCAAAACAGCAACTAGGCCTAATAGAATCGAAACCCAGACCTACCTCGAACAGCGGCGTCGAATCGAGCGAAAAGCCATCGGCGCCGGGCTGGTTGAGGAGGGCGATCACGTCGGGCTGGGCATCCTCGACGGCGAGGCGGGCGTTGAAGGCCTTGCCCTGGTACTCGAACTTCACGGAGTCTGGCGCTCCTTTGTCCTGGGGAAGGCGGGGAAGAAATTGGAGTCTTGTTTTTTGATTATGTGTCTGGGTTTTGGATGTGGAGGTGTGATATGTAACTTGATAGTTTCTAGATTAACTTGTCTCTACTTATTTTGGTGATGTTGATTATATGTCTGAGTTTTAGATGTTTTATTTGATATAGAGAGTAAGAGGAGGTGTAATGATGAATTCTAGAGATGAATGACAAAGTATTCTATCGTGCTCATACAATGGTAGCAAAAATAACGTCATACACAACATATGAATATTTTGAGTATTGTTTTGTTTTTGTTTTCTCCCTAAGTTTTTTACCTCTTTTAATATCCGCAATGTACTCACAATGATTTTAAAATTGTGAAGGAGGTTGGGTGAGTCCGCCACGCATCCGTACTCGTCGGCGGCGGGGTTGTACTTGGGCACGTAGCCATCCACGCCCGTGCAGATGAAGCACTTCTCCAGAGTCACGTGGAAACCGACGCCCAACGCCTGCACCGGGTCGATCATCACCCGCCCGTAGATCCGCTCACCTGAGGGAGGAGGGGGGTCAGCGTTGAAGAAAACGGGGAAATAATGATGTAGAAGAAAGGGAGAAACATGAAAGAAAATAGACATGGATATAAAACACATACACAAGCGCGCCGAAATCAAATCAAGATCTAAACTCGACCGCCATTTCCCGCATAACAATCCCTCTAAATACACACTGACATTAATCGTAAACACACTGAAAGATCCCATCACAAACAAACACACGAACACATAGCACAAACCAGGATAAAACGA
Organism: Penaeus japonicus; assembly: GCF_977035675.1. Classification (NCBI taxonomy): domain Eukaryota; kingdom Metazoa; phylum Arthropoda; class Malacostraca; order Decapoda; family Penaeidae; genus Penaeus; species Penaeus japonicus. Next base: position 29,962,827 of record NW_028234417.1, read on the forward strand.
GACGTCAGATTCGGTGTCATAATCAGTGGTGAGATCTGACAGCCAGAGTGCTCTCCTGCGCATCAGGTGAAAGAGTGTGCTTAGGGTGAACTCCTCTGGCACCGGGTCGGACACTTGTTGGAAACGCACCTGGGAATAGGAGAGAGTAAATGGTTGGTTGGTTGGTTGGATGGATGGATGGATGGCTGTAATATTTATAGAGGTATAAAGAATAGTAAGTGAATTTGGTATGTATGTCCTGGGATAGGTCTTGTTGAGGTAAGATTTTCAGTATATCATATCTCAAAAAAAGACATTTTTTTCTGTCGCTCCCTATCCTCACTGAAAACAAATTGAAATACGACGCATTCCTACAAAAACCCACACCATAAAAGACCCCTAAAGTACAAAGACCTCGTTACAAAGACCTCGCACCACCCTACCTGGAGATCGAACTCAACGGACTCTCGTGGGTTGCAGAGGAGAGGAAGGGAGTAAGCCACGTCCTCCGTTACTGTGCAAGGAAGGAGGTGGACTTTGTACCGGCCACTGTAGTCACGCACCTACAGAGGGAGAGTGGAGTTGAGGCAAAGCTGATGATGGTGATGATTAGCGTGTCTGGTGTGGTGGTAATGATACGGATAATTGCAGCGGAGATGAGGTTAGATAACATCAGTGATGACATTAATAAAGCTAATAACGATAAGGATAACGAAAATTGGTGATACCCAACATTATAGAAATAAATCAGTTCAAATGAGCTCTCAAAATCATAACCCAGGATCGCAAACGCCACGACAGCAGCTGTACCCACCGCGAAATCAGACACAAACTGCCACTGCTGTTCTGGCTGAGCGTAAGTCGGCTGTGACCTCAGCAGCTCGAGGGTAAAGGTCAGGTCAGGGTGTTCCTCACAGGTTATGGAACTCCGCTGCGTCACTGCATGGTGCGTCTTGACGAAGATACCGCGGAATCTGTAAAAAAAAAAAAAAAAAAAAAAAAAAAAAAAACATTTGGAGACATGAGAAAATGGTCATGAACAAAATAGGTTTGTTAAGTAATGTGTTCTTAGAGTTTGAAATTAACTCAAGTTTCAGTTAAATGGAGATAATCATCAACACATACCTGGCTTCGGTGCGGAAGGACACCACAAGACGCCCATCTTCCCTTATCCGCATGGCAGTGGGATACAAGTGTCCGTCGAGCTCACTGGTTGCAGGAGCTCCTATTCCCTGGCGCCACAGGATGGAAGTGTCGTAGACGAAGCTCAGCCTGTGAGATAGGATGAGGGTCGTTGATATAGGAGTAGGGTAGATTAGGAGGAAATGGGTATATCATGAGGAGTCGGGATTTGCATTCGGTGTTTGTAAGTTCTTTGACGCGTTTAAATTTCAATATTTCTTCCTCTCTCTCTCTCTCTATCTATCTATCTATCTATCTATCTATCTATCTATCTATCTATCTATCTCTCTCTCTCTCTCTCTCTCTCTCCTTCCCCCTCTCTCTCTCTCTCATTTTTTTCTCTTTCTCTCTTTTTTTCTCTCTCTCTCTCTCTCTCTCTCTCTCTCTCTCTCTCTCTCTCTCTCCTTCTCTTTCTCTCTCTCTCTCTCTTCCTCTCTCTCTCTTTCCTTTTTCTCTCTCTATCTCTATTTTCTTTCTCTCTCTATTTCTCTCTCTCTCTCTCTCTCTCTCTCTCTCTCTCTCTCTCTCTCTCTCTCTCTCTCTCTCTCTCTCTCTCTCTCTCTCTCTCTCTCTCTCTCTCTCTCTCTCTCTCTCTCTCTCTCTCGTTGTAAGATAGTCAGGGCGTGACCGATTAACGTGCAAACATTGATATTAGTAATATCCCTATCGCGTTTAATTTCACTCTCTCTCAACCCAACACATATTTACGAAACGAAGTATCATAAGCAACACAAACCATACACATGACAGTCCACCAGAACACCCACACAGCCCCGCCAACAGACCTGAGATGAGTAGTGAGGTCGGTGTGCTGCCAGCCTCCAGTGGCAACAGGAGAATGGAAGATGTAGGAGACGTAGAGAGGCACGACGACGCTGACGTAGCTCTGCACGACGTCTAACACCTGTCCGTCGGTCGTGGTGTCGCCCCCGCACTGTGTCACCAACTCGGACATGGTGTAGTAACCGACCCATCGCCACAGGCAGGACTCCAGATCCAGAGCGCGGTAGAACCTTTTGTTTGGGGAATGTTTGAGTGTGGGTTCATGTTTAGAATGATTTCTTTTTGTATTATATTTTATTTTAACTATTTATATTACATCATATTTAACTATTTGTATTATATCATATTTAACTATTTATATTTTATCACATTTAACTATTTATATTTTATCATATTTAACTATTTGTATCACATTATATTTCACTACTTATATTTTATCATATTTAACTATTTATATTATATCATATTCATATCACATCACATATAAGTGCGTATAATTATTCACAGTAAATGTATTCTATTCGAAATGCAATCACCACAAGCTCGTTTAGTTTCTTTACAGTTGGTTGAATATGTGGACATCAAAAGCAGGGAGCAAGATAAAAAAGAATCATGTTTGGGGAAGGGAAACCTCACCTCAGCGATGCAGGACTTCGGAGGTCGGAGGAAAACTGGTACGGTTCGATGGCGTCCACGAGCTCGGAGCTTCGAGTCTCGTTCGTCACGAATCCATGTTCAGTCCGCACCTGTTGGGAGGAAGCAACATGTGAGTAAATGAATTATATCAACACATAGACTCACATGGATGCAAGCACATATAAAAAAGTTCTAGATTATCATGACGTTTAAGCTATGTTGGTTTGACATTTGTGGTAAGTAGAGGACAAACTCTATGCTTTATACTGAGATTTTCTAGTTTTGTATCCCATTCTTAGCAAATTTTAAAACAAGTAAGCGAGGGATTGTAATCGTATTTTTTATTCTAATTTGTGATAGATTTTTATCGGCGATTTTCTTCAGATAAGAAGGAGTAAAGCTCAAGCGCAAATACGTACCTGTGTATATGCAGAAATCTCATCGAAAAGGAAGCCATGTAATTTCTTCATTTCATGTAACACGACACTTTTTTTTAAATACTTAATACACTTTTAATTAAGATTCGAGCACCGATGATAAATCTCTTAAATATCTATAAATCACAACTTTTTTTTTAAATCTCACTCTAACACAGACTCGAATCGCTCACCTCATGGAAGTCCAGCAGGTTGGAGCAGCGGTGGTTGCCTATCCTGATGCCATCCCTGGACAGCGTGAGTTCGAAGTTGGTGAGGGGGCGAGTCGAGAGGACGGGGATCATGCCGTCCCTGTGAGGGATGACCACCTCCACGCGCACGAGGTTCGGCAGCCTCTCGTCGTCAGGGCCTGCGGGAGCGGGGAGGGGAGCAGCCGTGACGGAGGGCGTGGCAAAGGGAACGGCGAATGGAAAGCGGGAGAACATGGGAATATACCGAAAGCCCCTTTTCGCTTTCTTTATTCCGGAGGACTTGGCTCCTATTTTCCCATCGTTGTTTTGTTTTTAGCACATCGTTCAGCATTAATGCTTCGCGCATGAAGAGATGTATATTTTGGGGATTTTTGTCTTCTTTTTCCTGGTATTCTCTCTAGAGTCTATAAGTCCAGATTTACAACCCTTTTCGATAATTTAGAGTTCCTTACAATAGCAGAATAAATCCTGCATATATATGAGGTACGCCCTTACCTGTGTAGTGCAACTTAGCAGTGAAGGGATCAGCGCCGAATGTCCCCTGGTACCTCGGAGGACAAAGGCCGCCCTCCCGCTCAATGCTGACTGGTGCTGAGGCCAACTCAAGCCCTGCGGCGCCTTCCACGGAGTACGCTCGAGCTATGCACTGCACGCGGCTCCCCGAGGAAAAATACACGCTGTCTAACGTTACGCCACGAGTGCTGGAAAGAGATATGCCATTCATTGTTCTCAATGTGATTCTAGAATAATACACGAGACACAAAAGCGTACGAGCGTATTTCTGTCATAAATGTGTTTTTGTTTTATATCGAAATAACCTACGCATATTTCGACAGGTCTGCTGAGAACACATATCTACACTCGTCTCACCTGGTGAAAAATGTATCGGAAGAAACATCCTTCAGATCTTTGCTGACGCCATCGTATCCTGAAGGAGCCGCCACTCGCCAGCGGAAGGAGGAGAGCGTCTGGTTGATCCCCTGGCGAGCGCACAAGGGCCCCGTCTTCTCGAAGTCTGGATGTTTACTGTCACACGCCTGTGCCACAACAACGAAAACACTGATATTGCTGTTTTTGTTGGAATCCGAATCGCGATTTTAGTAGTTTAAGAAAAGACATTGTAAGAAAAAAAATCTTTTGAATGAGTAAATAAAGTTCTAAGTCACTTAAAAAAGGACAAAATGGAAATACAAGTTATGATGTATAAACTCATATCTATAACTGACCGTGACGCAGATGACGGGGTATCCGGGCACAGGTAGTGGGGCAGCGAACGGGATGTCGTAGTCACGCAAAGAAACGACCACGGGCGGCGCTGGGAACGTCACATCCGCTACTATGTTCATTTCCTAGAATGAACAAACGAGTTTCGTGTTTGATTTTAGTTGAATGTAAAGGAGGTTATCAATTCAATCAAACTAAAGTGTCATGAAACATAAACCCTTTCATTGTTAAGATATTTACATTTCTGATATTAATATCCAGTCCACGATGACTTACCTAAAAACTGCAGTGAATAAATATACCAAAATCAAACAATCACATTCAAATAAAACCATGAATATAGATACAGCGATAGAGTCAAAGCAAGAAAAAAAACAGATATTCCAACCAACAGCTTCTAATACAAAACAAGACAACCAAAAAAAAAAATAAAAAATAAAATAAAAATAAAAAATCCCTCAAAACTAAAATAAACAAAAACCAAAAACTCACTTCTATATAAACAATCGCCTTGGAAGTGATAATATCCATCTTGGAAGTGGAACCGAGAATAGGCTTGAGGTGGATCGTGAAGGCTTCTCTGTGTTCCTTCGTCTTGTCTCCCAAAACCACGATTTCTACTTCTTGTCGAGACATGTTGGGGGCGAACACCAGCTCTGTCGGGCGGCGGGGCAGAGGCAAGACTTTGGTTAAGGGCGTGTTTTTTTTTTCTTTCTTTCTTTTTTCTTTCTTTTGTTTGGGGTATTTTGTAGTTTGTGTACGAGTTTATTAAGGTATTATTATAATTATTATTATTATTATCATTGCTGTTGTTGTTGTTTTATCATTATCATTATCCTTATCAATATTATTATCCTTATTAATATCATTATTATTATTGTCATTATTATTGTTGTTGCTGTTGTTGTTGTTATAATTATTACTGTTATTGCTATTATCATTAACATTATCATAATCAATGTTAATATCATTATCATTATTATTAGCATTATTACTGTTATAATTGTTATTTTTATGCTCATCTTTATTATATCGTCAGTATTATTAGTGTTTTTATTCCTGTTATTATAATAATAATTATCATAACTATTATTATTACTATTATCATAACTATTATTATTACTATTATCATTATCATTATCATTATTATTATTATCATTACTATTACCATTATTATTATGATTATCATCATTAATATCATTATCAATGTTATTATCATCGTGATCATGACTACCATCATCACCATTTAAAGTGACGAACACACCTGACACCCACCTTTACTGAAGCCGAAATAATCCGCCCCTGAAACCGCCGACCCGTCCTTAGTGTGTATCCTGACGGCGACGGTGGAGGAGGTGTCCCCGCCCCTCGCCACGCCCATGCGCACGCTCCTCTGCTCTCCCGCCTCTAGGGGCTCTTCCACGCTCACCCGCGCCTCCTCCAGGTAGATGGTCGAGCCTGAAGTCGTGAGGGTATGGGATGTTTAGGGCGGGGGTGGGTGGGTGGGGTTGGGGGGGATGTGACGTATGGGATAATTATATTGATTTTTTAAAGGTAGTTTTGCTTGTTGTTTGTGGATAGTTTTTTTTAAGATGAGGGGTGCTGTTTTTTCATCTTTTTATCTTAATAACAAATAAAAACGCATTTTTAGTAATATTCTCCAACTCACACCTATACCTATTAATACTCACTAAGAGTCAAAGATAATCCTGTCTAAAGAAAAATAAATAAATAAATAAACAAATGACTTCAACGAGAGAACACCAAGTCACCGAGAAGAACAGAACACGTAGAACAAGACTTACGATCAGCCTTGTCCTTGATCGTAACGACTGAGGTGTTCCTGGGCCCCAGAAGACCTCCTCCGGCAGAAGGCGACGCAGGAGAACCCAGACGCAGAAGGAGGGTTTCGTCTTCTTCGTGGAGATGGTCGTTCACTAAGATGACTTTGCAAGGGCGCTCTACTTCACCTGGAGTTGTAGGGCGGAGGTTTAGTGGGTGTGGGTGGGGGGGTGGGTGTGTGGGTGTGTGGGGGTGGGTGGTGTGTGTGGGAGGTGGGTGGGGGGTGTGTTGGTGGTGTGGGTGGTGTGGGTGTATTGTTGTAGGGTGTGTAGCGTGTTGTGGGTTTGGTGTGTCTACGTCCGTGTGTGTGTGTTTACCATTTTCGTTATTTTTGTTGTTGTTGTTTATGTTTTCGATGAACTTATTTTTCAAGGGAATATCTAGATCATTATGAAAGTAGAGCATTCCGAAAGCTTTTGAGGTTATACTAATGGTAATTTTGATAATAATAACAATCCTCAACCACGCCAAAATATCAAATCGAGACTATCATCGACCATTTCCCGGTACCAGTCTCTAAAACCGTCCAGTCTTCAAGAAAAAGGCCTAAAAAAAGGACCAGAACTCTTCAATCAGATTTAAAAAGCTCACCCGGTTGAAAATGAACATAGGAGGCGTTGGTGTTGGGTCTCTCATCGAAGTCGAGACCAACCTCCGCCGTCCTTTGCCTCGTGAAGCACCTGCGGGAAGTGAAGCAGTGTGATTCATGTGACTCGTTGGTGTAAAAAAAAAAAAAAAAAAAAAAAAAAAACAGTATCTTTAAATACCCGGTGATCCGTTGATTATCCATGAGATATGATTAAGATATAGAGTAATTGATGATCGTGTTAATTTCGAGTTTTAAGTTTATATATGAATTTAGTTACATAATGTTAGGTATTCGCGGTTACATTGCACCGCTAAAATTAATACGAGTTAATTATGCTAATAATAGTACGACTCCTTTAAATGAGCGTCATAAGTCTAATGTTACCACAGAATAAAACGAAAACTGTAATTTTTCATCTACTTTTTTTTAATCTTATAAAGAGAGAAATCAACATATATCTCTAGTAAACCATTTATGAAGACCCACCTGACGGAGGCGTGGTGAGCGAGGTCCCCGGAACGCGATATCCAAGCCGTCACTTCGCCGTCACTTTCGTAGCCCGAATACTCACTCGCGCTGAACTCAAACTTGGGCACTGGAGGTGTTAGAAAGGAGTAGGAGAAACGTGTGTTAGATTTATGATAGATATGGGTTGGTAGGGAGATATTCTAACAGATATTTTGAAAAACACACACACACATATATATATATATAATAATAATAATAATAATAATAATAATAATAATAATAATAATAATAATAATAATAATAATAATAATAATAATAATAATAATAATAGTAATAATAATAATAATAATAATAATAATAATAATAATAATAATAATAATAATAATAATAATAATAATAATAATAATAATAATAATAATAATAATAATAATAATAATAATAATAATAATAATAATAATAATAATAATAATAATAATAATAATAATAATAATAATAATAATAATAATAATAATAATAATAATAATAATAATAATAATAATAATAATAATAATAATAATAATAATAATAATAATAATAATAATAATAATAATAATAATAATAATAATAATAATAATAATAATAATAATAATAATAATAATAATAATAATAATAATAATAATAATAATAATAATAATAATAATAATAATAATAATAATAATAATAATAATAATAATAATAATAATAATAATAATAATAATAATAATAATAATAATAATAATAATAATAATAATAATAATAATAATAATAATAATAATAATAATAATAATAATAATAATAATAATAATAATAATAATAATAATAATAATAATAATAATAATAATAATAATAATAATAATAATAATAATAATAATAATAATAATAATAATAATAATAATAATAATAATAATAATAATAATAATAATAATAATAATAATAATAATAATAATAATAATAATAATAATAATAATAATAATAATAATAATAATAATAATAATAATAATAATAATAATAATAATAATAATAATAATAATAATAATAATAATAATAATAATAATAATAATAATAATAATAATAATAATAATAATAATAATAATAATAATAATAATAATAATAATAATAATAATAATAATAATAATAATAATAATAATAATAATAATAATAATAATAATAATAATAATAATAATAATAATAATAATAATAATAATAATAATAATAATAATAATAATAATAATAATAATAATAATAATAATAATAATAATAATAATAATAATAATAATAATAATAATAATAATAATAATAATAATAATAATAATAATAATAATAATAATAATAATAATAATAATAATAATAATAATAATAATAATAATAATAATAATAATAATAATAATAATAATAATAATAATAATAATAATAATAATAATAATAATAATAATAATAATAATAATAATAATAATAATAATAATAATAATAATAATAATAATAATAATAATAATAATAATAATAATAATAATAATAATAATAATAATAATAATAATAATAATAATAATAATAATAATAATAATAATAATAATAATAATAATAATAATAATAATAATAATAATAATAATAATAATAATAATAATAATAATAATAATAATAATAATAATAATAATAATAATAATAATAATAATAATAATAATAATAATAATAATAATAATAATAATAATAATAATAATAATAATAATAATAATAATAATAATAATAATAATAATAATAATAATAATAATAATAATAATAATAATAATAATAATAATAATAATAATAATAATAATAATAATAATAATAATAATAATAATAATAATAATAATAATAATAATAATAATAATAATAATAATAATAATAATAATAATAATAATAATAATAATAATAATAATAATAATAATAATAATAATAATAATAATAATAATAATAATAATAATAATAATAATAATAATAATAATAATAATAATAATAATAATAATAATAATAATAATAATAATAATAATAATAATAATAATAATAATAATAATAATAATAATAATAATAATAATGATAATAATAATAATAATAATAATAATAATAATAATAATAATAATAATAATAATAATAATAATAATAATAATAATAATAATAATAATAATAATAATAATAATAATAATAATAATAATAATAATAATAATAATAATAATAATAATAATAATAATGATGATTATAATAATGATAAGAGTAATAATGATAATAATAATGATAATAGTAATAATAGTAATGATAATAATGATGATGATGATAATATTGGTGATAATAATATAATAATGTCGATAAAGTTAATGATACTAATAATAATGTTACTACTATTACTACTAATGATAATGATAATATTAATACTACTATTTCTATACTAATAATAATCATAATAATAGCACTGTCTCTTAAAATAACTTTAAAAAGTATTGCTGTTTGGAACACGGAAGGAGAAAGGTCAAAAGGTCAAAATGGGTCAGCCGACGACCTACCTTGAGCCTGCGCCGGGTGAAGTGCCTTGGAGGCCACCTGGACCGATGCCACGCGAGAGAGGTCAGTGCCAGTGCGCCAGACAGTGACCTCTAATGACCCAGCTGATTCATCGACGTTGTATTCCGACTCACCGAAGAATATGAGCGGCACTAAGTTTTGCAACGAATAGAAATAAACAAAACTGAGCTTTATTTTCCGGTCAGATTTACAAACAGATTCACCAGATTTTTGTTTAGGTTGAATACGTTTACGACCAAAAATGGATTGGTCTGTCTAATATTTGTTACCATCATTAGCTATACTGCATATCAAATTTAATCAAACAAGGAACTTAAACGCATATTATACCATGAATCTCAATCGAAACATATCTACACACAATCTATATTTACACAATATAGATACATAAAAATGTAAACAATCTATATTTACACTATATAGATACATAAAAATATAACCAATCTATATTTACACAATATAGATACATAAAAATATAACCAATCTATATTTACACAATATAGATACATAAAAATATAAACAATCTATATTTACACAATATAGATACATAAAAATATAAACAATCTATATTTACACAATATAGATACATAAAAATATAACCAATCTATATTTACACAATATAGATACATAAAAATATAAACAATCTATATTTACACAATATAGATACATAAAAATATAGTCCCAATCCTGCTCACCATCGTCAGCATCGGGCATGATCGTCACGGTGAGATTGGTGACGTCACCGAGAACGCCGCCCGAGGGAGACCGCAGGACCAAAGAGAATGACTCCGCGCCCTCTTGCAGCGAGTCGTCGATCACAACCACTGAGCAGGCTGCGTGACTCTCGCCTCGACCGAACCTGTTTATTGGATGTGTTAGTTACGTGTGTCTGGATAGCCATGATGTGATATTGTTTATCGTGATGTGGGGACCTTTTTTTTTTTTTTTGTGGTGTTTACGTCTGGTTTACATTTTTGTCTTTTTTTCGTGGTATCTCCAGCAAAGAAGTGGGATTAATTAGTACGTTGCTTTAAAAACTTTGAATACGTCTGTTGGTTCCTTTTTCACAAATTCATAATAAGAAAAGATGTGATTTAGATTATGAAACATGTCTTATGAGAAACAAATTCAGAAGAAAGACTTACGTGATCACTGACGTAGGGTCATCAGCGCGAGTGATGTAGTCAGAATAGGAGAGAACTGACGTTGGCACTGTACCTGTGGCACTGTCTGTAAAGAGAATGCCACACTTAGTATAAACCAGTTATGATATACATATCGTCTTCTAGCAGAATTTCGTAGATAAATGGAATTTTGTGTTTGTTTTAGTTAATTGAAAAGAAGATAGGGATGAAGGACAGGGAGAGAGGGAGAGTGACAGACAAACAGAGGTAAACAAACAAGCAAATATTCCTGTTGATAGACTCTAATACAACAATATCATTTTGTAACATTGAGGGATACATATCTGATCTCATGTCTATATGATGAGAAAGCGTCTTGCGGTTTAAGAAAGTGACTCACCATCGCTTGAAGGAGAACCTGTTAAACAAGCTACTGTCAGTTCCTTAGAGAGATCGCCACGACGCACAAGGTTG
>NW_028234417.1:29989323-30004323 GCF_977035675.1 Penaeus japonicus
AGAGGAGGATGGACACGAGGGAGAGGAGGAGCGGGAGGAAGAAGAGGAGGAGCGGGAGGAAGAAGAGGAGGAGCGGGAGGAAGAAGAGGAGGAGCGGGAGGAAGAAGAGGAGGATGGACACGAGGGAGAGGAGGAGCGGGAGGAAGAGGAGGAGCGGGAGGAAGAAGAGGAGGATGGATACGAGGAAGAAGAGGAGGATGGACACGAGGTGAAGGAAGAGGAGAGAAATGAGGAGAAGGAGAAGACGAAGGAAGATGAGGTTCGGAAGGAGGTGAAGGAAGAGGAAGAAGAGGTTTAGCGGAAGGGGAAGAGGAGGAGAAGAAAGAGGAGAAGGAAGAGGAGGAGCGAAAGGAACGAAGGAAGAGGAAGAAAAGGAGAAGGAGGCGAAGAGGGATGAGAGGCGGAAGGAGGTGAAAGAGGAGGAAGGGAAGAAGCGGAAGCAGGCGAAGGAAGAGAGGTAGAATGAAAGTGAAACAAAGGAGGAAGACGAAGAAGAAGAAAATAGCGGAGGGATGAGTAGAATAATGGTGATGAAGAAGAGGAACACGAATAGGATTTAGAAAAAAAAAAAAAAACACCTCCTAACAAGGAAAAAAAAATAAATAAAAAGTCAGAAAACCATGTAAAAGTCGCCATTTTAACTCCTTTCTAAACCTATACCTTATTGGATAAACTTTTTCACACGCGAAGACAAACAAGAAGTCAACAAGAGACAAAACTGCAGACGTGAAAGTAGCGTACACCTGGGCCATGGAAGTCAAGCAGAGTGACTCACTATGTCAAACATGTCCGTGACTTGTTGTGACGATTGCTATTAAGGTGTGTGACACAGACTCATGGCTAGGGGGGAGTGGGGAGGGAAGGGAAGAGGAGGGAGGCAGAGGGGAAGGGAGGAGGGAAGAGGGGAGAGAAGGGAAAAGGAGGGGAAGGGAGGAGGGAAGAGGGGAGAGAAGGGAAAAGGAGGGGAAGGGAGGAGGGAAGAGGGGAGAGAAGGGAAAAGGAGGGGAAGGGAGGAGGGAAGAGGGGAGAGAGGGAGGCAAAGGGGAAGGGAGGGAGGCAGAAGGGAAGGGAGGAGGGAAGAGGGGAGAGTAGGGGAGGAAGAGGGGAGAGAGGGTCGGAGAGGGGGAGGAAGAGAGGGTTGGAGAGGGAAAGGCTAAAGAGAAAGGAAGGGAGGAAAAGGGGAAAGGGGAAAGGTAAGGGAAGGAGGAATAGGGAAGAAGGGAAGGTAAGGAGGAAAAGGGAAGAGGGGAAGGTAAAAGAAGGAGAAGAGGGAAAGGGGAGAAGAAAGAGGGGAAGGGAGGATAGGAGGGATAGGGGTGATAGGTAGGAGGGGAAAAGGGAAGGGAGGGGGTGAAGGCTGAAAGGAGGGGAGGAGGGGAGGGAAGAAGAAGAGGGAAGGAGGGGATGGAAGAAAGAGAAAGGAAGAGAGGAGGGGGTGGGACGAAGGATGGAAGAAATGAGGAGGGCCAAGAGGGAAGGAAGGTAGAAAGGAGAGTAGAAAGAAGGGGAAGGATAGGGGGAGGGAGGAAGGAGGAGAGGAAGGGAGGAGGGAGAAGTGGAAGGGAAGGATAGGGGGAGGGAAAAAAAAGAGAGGATGGGGTGGAGGAGAGGAGAAGGGTGAAAGGAAGAGAAGGAGGAGGAGAGGGGCAGATAGGTAGGAAAAAGGAGAGGAGAAGGGGAAGGAGGTAGGGGGGAAGGAGGGGAGGGAGAGAAGAGGAGTAGGGAGGTAATGTGGCCGTGAGTCGAAATGGGAGACTAAATATACTCACTCGACAGTTTACAGCATCCACGTGAATCCAACCACACGTACCCGGGAGATGTTACCATAGCAACCAACAAAACACAAAGCAAAACATTATTTTATACGAGACAAAGAGGCTCTCCCCCCCACCCCACCCCCTGTCTTTCCCTTAAAGAAGTAGGCGTAGATATACAGGTACATTAAGAGGCAAGCATAGCCCCCCCCCCCTATCTCTTCCCTTCCCCTCCCCTCCCCTCTAGGGTGTAAGTGGTTATAGGCAAAAGGATTTCAGTGTTATCTAATAGTTTTATTTAGGAGAGAGTCACAATGGAGTTTATTTCCATATTTATTGTTAGTTTTGGTGTACTTGCTCTTGCTCTCTCTCTCTCTCTCTCTCTCTATCTATCTATCTATCTATCTTTCTATCTCTCTGTCCCTCATTCTTTCTCTCTGTCCCTCATTCTCTCTCTCTCTCTCTCTCTCTCTCTCTCTTTTTCTCTCTCTCTCTCAATCTATCTCTATCTATCTATCTACTATCTGTATCTCTATCTCTCTTTGTGCCACTCCTCCCCCCCCCCCTCTCTTTCTCCTTCTTTCTTATCGGCTCCCTCTCCCTCTCCCTCTCCATCTCCCTTTCTTTTTCTTCCCCCATCTCACTCCCCTTCTCATTGTCTCCCCCTCCCCTTACCCTCTTACCTCACCCTTTCCCCACACCAACCCCCCCCCATCCCCCTCTCACCCCCCCTCCCCCCCAAACACACACACAATCTGCATATCAAAATTCCCGAACACGAACTCAACCCGGAACGAGTGTGATTAACCGTCGATTAAGCCAGAGATACAGCTGTCGATTAAGCCGAAGTCGATCGCACGGTTACTCATTTAGTTAATCTATTAATAGATCGATGAAATAACTAGCTTGAACGGGAAGGCTGAACAGATGTATAAATTTGGCGAGATAATCAATTACTTTTGCGTTCTGGAGATCCTTTATGAATTGTGTATGATGCTTTGTCTAGGGCTGAGATGGTGTGGGTGGTGGGGGTGGGGGTGGGGGGGATAGGTGAAGAAAGTGGTGGCGGAGAGGGATAAGGGGAAAGGAAGATATACTAATACTTACGCGTACATGTACGCATACAATAAACACATACACATGCACATACACACATATACACTCACATTCACACACACACACACACATGTACGCTAGTATACACAACTAAGCAAACACAAAGGCAAGCAGACAAAAACAACAACAAAAAAGCCAAAAAAAATGGATATTACTTTAAAAGTACATGAAGAAAAATGTGCTTGAAAATGGAAATTAAAAATAATCCTCATCTTCACCTCTGTAGTTAAAAAAACAACAAAGGAAACCGAGCCACCTGTTGTAATTACACGCCTACAGTGTTGCCAGGGCGCGTAAACCATAAACCTCTTAGACTAATGCTGGCGGTATGGATGGGGTAGGGGGGGGTAGGGTGAGGGAGAGGAGGAGGGAGAAGTTACTCGCTTTTAGTTCGAGGGGGGTGGGGATGGGGGGAGGGGGGTAAGGGGCAAGGAGGAGGAAGAAGAGGTTAACCCGCTCTCAGTTCGACTTAATTGTTACTTTATTACCAGAGCAGACGCCATCTTGGCCATTTTCGTGTTCTTTGCCATCGCTTAAACACATGTCCTTCCCCCTCCTTCAGAAACGTCCTTTCGGTAGGCAGAGACTAAATTAAGTCTTTAAATACCAAGAAGTTGACATCTACGATTCCACCTCCGGTTCCCTTAAGGGTTGTTTAACAAGGACTAAGTACATGTTTATGGTAACGCTGTACGGCATGGTTTTCGTGTTCCCTATTCTAAATCCCCAAAATAGTAAGACAAAAAATAAAAAATTAGGACGAGTTTCCCAAGCCGGGTTATTCTGCACATAAATAGGGTTGGTTTCGGATACATATCGTTTTTTTTTAATACACCCGATTCATCTACTGGTAGACCCTTCCCAATTATAAGGCAATTAAATGTTCCACGCGAAACCACTGGTTTGATGGACCGCTTTTACACACGGACGCTGCGTTAAATTTCTTTGATTAAGAAGCTATGACGTCGTGATTTTTGGGAATTGTCCTTTACAAAAAAAAAAAATAATAATAATAATGATAATAATAATAATAATAAAATGCGATGGTTAAAGATTACTTTAAATAAATAAGAACGAAAGGTTATTGATCATACTCATCAAAATATAAAAGAGAAGAACTGAAGTGGAACCGAATTTGAAGTATATACAAACCGAAGTTGAAATGAAGAACAAGAACAAGAACAAAAAAACAGGGCCTGTCTGAACTACACCCCTTCCCCTCCTCCTCCCATACCCACCCCCCTACTTTGTATGTCTTTTGTCTACCCTCTTCCCCTTCTTTCTCTCCTTCTCTTGCCCATATCTTTTGTCTCTCCTTTTTCTTCTCTCTATTTTGCTTAGTCTTTGTATCTACTTATCCTTTCTCTTTTCCCCCTTTCTCCTATACTTTGCTTGTCCTTTGTCTCGCTCTCGCGTTTCTTCCTTCCCTCCTTCCTTCCTTCTTCCTTTGAGACTCTCTCTCTCTCTCTCTCTCTCTCTCTCTCTCTCTCTCTCTCTCTCTCTCTCTCTCTCTCTCTCTCTCTCTCTCTCTCTCTCTCTCTCTCTCTCTCTCTCTCTCTCTCTCTCTCTCTCTCTCTCTCTCTCTCTTCTCTCTCCCTCTCTCTCTCTCTCTCTCTCTCTCTCTCTCTCTCTCTCTCCCTCTCTCTCTCTCTCTCTCTCTCTCTCTCTCTCCTTCTATCTCTCTCTCTCCTTCCCGAAGTTACAATTTTTCCGAGTTTAAAAGTTAGGGACGCAAAGTTAAATATTGTTTCATCTCTTTCAAGACTCATGAAGAGGGGGAAAGGGAAGAGGATTGGAAGAGAAGAGAGACAGAGAGAGAGAGAGAGAGAGAGAGACAGAGAGACAGACAAAGACAGAGACAGAGGAGAAGAAAAGAAGAGAAGACGGAGAAGATGAACGCAAGAGAAGGAAAAGAAGAAAGATAAAAGGTTTAGAATGAAGTGGGAGGCAAGGGTGAAGAGTGAAAGGGTTATGGAAAGGACGATAAGAGTGATGGCTCTCCCTTTTTTGGCAAGAGGGCGGGCGGAGGCTGGGCGGAGGCTGGGCGGAGGGGCTGGACAAAGAAGTTTATTATATGGGTAATCTTGGCATTGTATGGGCCACCGTTGTGCAGCGTGTGTGGGGGGTGGGGCGGAGGAGGGGGGGGGCTGTCGTGTTTTCTTTCGACTCGTGGTTCTTATCTAAAGACGAGGATCAATTCTTGTTGTTCTTTCTTATTTCTTTCTTATGTTACTGAGAGGATTAAGCATATAAACACATACAGTATATGAGTGCTGTATGTAGGTATATATGTATGTATTTGTATGTATGTATATATATATATATATATATATATATATATATATATATATATATATGTGTGTGTGTGTGTGTGTGTGTGTGTGTGTGTGTGTGTGTGTGTGTGTGTGTGTGTGTGTGTGTGTGTGTGTGTGTGTGTGTGTGTGTGTGTGTGTGTGTGTGTGTGTGTGAAAGAGTATACATACATATTTACATCAAAACATCATACGGTAACAGAAAAGAAAGTTGTCAGCGTTGCGGGGACTGGAGTCGCTCAATAAGGTCGCGTTGTCTTTGCCTCCGTTCCCGAGCGACGTGACAAACGAGGCTTTTGTACTAATGGTGTCTGAAGGACTAATTACTAGGTGGTGCAATTAGTGCCCTAGCGAAGTGGAAGTGAGAGAGAGAGAGAGAGAGGGAGGGAGGAAGGTGAGAGAGAAGGAGGGAAGGAGGTGAGAGGGAAGGGAGGAGGGAGGGGAGAGAAGGAGGGATATGAGATGGAGGAAGGGAGGAAAGTGAGAGAGAAAGAGAGAGGTGAGAGGGAAGGAGGGAGGTGAGAAAAAGGAGAGAAGCTTGAAGGGAGGAAAATGAGAGAGAGAGAGGAAGGGAGGTGAGAGAGAAGAAGGGAGGTGAGAGGGAAGCAAGGAGGTGAGAGAAAGGAGAGAGGGGAGAGAGGCAAGAATGAGAATAAGAAAGATAAACACACATAAAGACAGACAGAGATTTAGACATGAAACACAGAAAAATGAGGAAGACACAGTGGCGAGGAGGGGACGAAGAGATAAACAGGCAAACGACACTCAAGGGAATACTCACTCACACAAGCGCCGCCGTGACTTTGACATAAATACACAAAATAGAATAACAAAACTCTCAGATTCAATCAACCTCCAATCTAATCCCGTTTAAAAAAAAGATCCTCTGCAATTATCATCATCATCATCATCATGCAGATTGCAACAGAAGAAGAAAAAAAAGACACTCATATCACAAATTCACCTGCAATCATTATCATCATCATCATGCAGATTGCAACAGAAGAAAAGAAAACAAAAAGAAACTCATATCACAAATTCACCTGCAATCATCATCATCATCATCACGCAATTAGCAACAGAAGAAAGAAGAAGGAGAAAAAAAGACAAGTGTAAATACCCAGATAAAGTTTCCTTTCCCAAGCAAGAAGTGGGTATGTGATGCCCTACATCCGGTGGGTAGTTAGCGAGGCTGTTAGTGTTGGCAGGGGAAGGGAAGCGGGCGGCAGAGAGACTAGGGTGAGAAGCGTGCGTGAGGAGGGCGTGAGGATGCTGGTTACAAGGGTGGAGTTCACCCTGTCACGGCGAGGACATACGAAGAAATAAACGGACTTCGGGGGACGTTCCTGAGACAGTATCCACGGGAGGAAAAAGTCGGAGGTAAACAAGGGAGTGCCAAGTCAGTGCCAACTCGGTCCTGCATCTCGACTACCTGTGATGTCGGGCCGATAGAGGGTGTGGTTTTCAGCGCACTTTTGCTAAAGGATAATTTCTTTTATCTTCTTTTCTAGACTGTGATATGATGTGTGTGAGTGAGAGAGAGACCGAGAAAGAGACAGACACACACTCACAGAGAGAGAGAGAGAGAGAGAGAGAGAGAGAGAGAGAGAGAGAGAGAGAGAGAGAGAGAGAGAGAGAGAGAGAGAGAGAGAGAGAGAGAGAGAGAGAGAGAGAGAGAGAGAGAGAGAGAGAGAGAAAGAGAAAGACAAACATACAGAAACAGCGACAGAGAAAGAACACAGAGAAAACAACAGAAACAGAAGTTGACAGACAAACAAAACCAAACAAGCGAAGAACAAACAGATCGAAACGAAACATAAAAACCCAGACAAACAGACAGACAGAGAGACAGACATAGCGTACAAGAGAAACGAATCAAGAACGATTTACATAAAGACCAAAACGAGACAAATAACCTCTTCTCGACTGAGCTACGGGGGGTTTTCTCACTATCGCCTCTCATCACGATCCTAAAACATCTCAATTTGTCACTTTCCTTCTTTCTATCGCTTCCATCAAGGGCTTATTGCCTTATATGTGGCTTTGGCATTATGCTTGGGTAAGAGATTCTCCTATACGGTATGTAAAGTCTAGATGTAAGTACGCATATAAGTACATACTTAGAGAGTCGATAATGATAGTGATCTTGAAGGTACTTAGAAATTCAGTTTAGGGTTAAAATAGAAACAAAAAATTAAATCTACATTTATAAAGATACACTATACAGCACTATACTAAATACTAAATACTAAAAAATTAAGACTAAGATTAAAAAACGAAATAGAGGACTAACAGAAGAAGAAAAAGAAAATCAGAAGTAAGAAATCAACACTAAACTTCTATAGATTAACAATCTCGTAACCCATAATAATTACGTCATCACTGGGATCAGGGTAATTAAATGGTTGTTCAAGTAGGCATGAAGTAGGCGGCTCCCAGTAGGCCGTCTGGAGCTACCGTGCTGGGCCTACCACGATAAATCTCTGATAATCATCTCATATGCCTACCGTCTGGATCGCGGTGATTTTCAAATTTGTATCCTCTTTTTAATCTCTGTCTCTCTGTCTGTCTTTTCGTTTTTCTTCTGTTTTCTCTTTTATTGAGGTTATGCTTTTCTTTCTTCCCCTCTTTCTCTCCTTCTCTCTCTTTTCTTTCTCTCTCTCTATCTCTATCTCTATCTCTATCTATCTCCCTCTCTCTTTCTCTCTCTCTCTCTCTCTCTCTCTCTCTCTCTCTCTCTCTCTCTCTCTCTATTGATCTATCTATCTATCTATCTATTTGTCTATCTATCTATCTGTGTATTTACGTATCTCCATATCTCCATCTATATCTACCTATATATCCATATCTATCAGTCATATATCTAAGCCTCCTTACTTCCTTCCCTTCTCCATATCCTTCACTTCCCTATCCCTCCTTCCTACTTATCCTCTCCTCTCCTCCTCCTCCCTTCTTCCTCCTCCTCCTCCTCCACCTCCCGTAAACACACCGCAGGCCCTCTGATGTAGCCTACCCACGGCCAAGTCGACAGGCCTACACACGAGGTCTAATTCGGCCTGTAATTGTGGCCATGTTTAGCTCGTAGGGAATTTAGATGTTTGACGAAGATAAGGCACTGGCGCCGTACTGTTTTAGGGGGCCATTCCGTTGACATCAGGTAGTCGAGAAGGAGAGTGAGAGAGAGAGAGAGAGAGAGAGAGAGAGAGAGAGAGAGAGAGAGAGAGAGAGAGAGAGAGAGAGAGAGAGAGAGAGAGAGAGAGAGAGAGAGAGAGAGAGAGAGAGAGACTGAGAGAGATTGAGAGAAAGGGGGGAAAGGGGGAGAGAGAATGAGAGAGATTGAGAGACAGACAGAGAGAGAGAGAGAGAGAGAGAGAGAGAGAGAGAGAGAGAGAGGGTGGGGGGGGAGAGAGAGAGAGAGAGAGAGAGAGAGAATGATAGATCGAGGAAGAGAGAGGGGGAGATTGGAGGGAGAAAGGGAGGGGGACAAACAAGCAGACAGAAAGAACGGGAGCGAGAGAGGGGGCGGAGGGTCACAGACCGACAGACAAACAAACAGATAGAACAGGAGAGAGAGAGGGAGTAGGGTCGCACACACACACACACACACACACACACACACACACACACACACACACACAAAGACACACACACACAAAGACACACACACAAAGACATATATACACTCACAAGACAGAGGCAGAGAGAAAAAGAGAGTGGAGTGGGGGGGGGGGTCAAGACAAAGGGACTAGCGCCATGCTGCTTTATGAAGTCACTCTGTGGGTAGCAGGTACTCGGAAAAGGGTATTCTATATGTAAGTCTTTCGTTTTACATATACACGACATACTTATTTGTACGAGTGAATGTTTATACAAATATACAAATGTGAATATATGCATACATACATGTGCACAAATAGGTAATAAAAACAATTATCTGCTTTAATTGATTTGTGTATTTTTTTTTATTTTTTATTATGTGTTTTTTCGAAAGTTTTTTTTTTTTTTTTTTTTCTTTGAGTCGTCCTTAGTGGTGGCGGTTTAAGAGAGTAATACATGGCCTTTTTTAATCTTATGCTCACGACTACCTCAGAAATCATGATCAAACCCTCGATTTTATCAGCCAAGTCTGTCCGTGTGTGTGTGTGTGTGTGTGTGTGTGTGTGTGTGTGTGTGTGTGTGTGTGTGTGTGTGTGTGTGTGTGTGTGTGTGTGTGTGTGTGTGTGTGTGTGTGAAGCCAGAGAGGGAGAGAGGGAGAGAGAGAGGGGGGGGGAGGAGAGAGATAGATAGATAGAGAGAGAGAGAGAGAGAGAGAGAGAGAGAGAGAGAGAGAGAGAGAGAGAGAGAGAGAGAGAGAGACAACCAGACAGACAACCAGACAGACAGACAGACAGAGACAGAGAGAGCGAAACAGAAATTTGGGACCACCATTTCCCGGAATATGTAAACATTCTCTATACACAAAACACGAGAGGAAGCACCACACCACACACGATAATCTATGGCAGGTAATTAGAGACAATAGAAACATGTTTGCGCAACGTATTACCGCCCGTTAAGACCGCCACGGTGTAATCTTATTAGATTATCAAGGCTTCGGCGTATAATAACACGGTAAGCGGCGAAGAACAGGTTAAAAGAACTCCCTTTTCACACTCGGCCGCCACGTTCCCAGGGGAGACTTTGATAAAAAAAAATAAAAAAAATAAAAAAATAAGAAAATAAAAAAGTCTTAATAAAACAACCTATCTTGTGTTTTATTCCTATTCGTGGGTCTGAGGTGGTAATTGTGGTCATTGGGATAGACTAGGAGAGGGAGATGAGAGAAAGCATTTTCAATATAGCTTTCACGGGACAACTTGGGTTCTTAAGAAGGGGGGAGGGGCGAGAGCGATTCGCATGCAAATATTATTTATTAGCATACCGTTAAGGAATTCTGTGTGCATGCACGATCGTCATTAAATCAGAAGATCGGGACCTTATAAGATCATCACGCCTGCCAAACAAAGAACAATGATATACGCCATGAAGTCTATACGACCTATTCATGCGCATGGATCTGATATAACCGCAACATATATCATAACCCACATACTTCTTCATTCCGCCTTTAACGTTCTCTGTTCCTCGTCACATCGCCACACGGACGCAGATGTACGATTTAAGCGATGGTTCTTGGATCCCTGTGATAGCCAGAGTCTGATTATCGAATTTATATTGTGCATTTTGGAGCTGGAACAAAGCTATTTATGGATCATGCCTTTTGTTGGTCGTTTCTCTGGATTGTTTGACTGTTTATACCTGGCATCCAATTATGATGGATTTTGTATTGTGTGTTAGTTTAGCTAAGGTAGTCAGAGGTAATGTTATTTCATAACTTTAAGAATGCCTCTTCGATGAGACAGTAAGATATCCAACGTTATTTGTATGTAAAATATTATATATACATACATACATATATATATATATATATATATATATATATATATATATATATATATATACATATATATATGTGTGTGTGTGTGTGTGTGTGTGTGTGTGTGTGTGTGTGTGTGTGTGTGTGTGTGTGTGTGTGTGTGTGTGTGTGTGTGTGTGTACAGTAAGTGTCAAAATTGCACTACATACTGTAATAGTATGAATCATTATATGAACAAGTAGTGAGAGATGGCTACCTGGGCAACCAGCATAAGAAAGAGAAGCTTACGAACAAATATGAATAAAACATAGACGAAAAGAAGAGGGGGAAGAAGAGGAGGGGATGGAGAAGAAAAGACCCTTATCCCGATAACTAAAGCATCATCTCCCCAGCCATGACCTCCCCGCCGGCCGCAGCATCCGCGCCTCGAGATGACCCTACAGTGACATCTCTGCCACGACCGAGATGCTATCAGTTGATAAAGGAGATGCCTACCTGACCGGCAACGATCACCTGGCCACCGCCACTACTCATTAACTACCTTTAATTAGCGAGCTGAAAGGGTTTAACGGCAGGAAATGCTTACATCATCCGGGACTTCAAAAAAAAGGGAGAGTACCTTTATTCCCCTTCGTCATAATTTTCGTTCTTGATGACGGGGGTTGGTGTTGTTATTGGTGTTGTTGGTAGTATCATTTGATATCAAAGAGTGTATTGATTTCAGTGCTGTTGGTCCGTTTGTGTGTGTGTGTTTGTTTTTCTTTGTTTGTGTACGTTTGTTTCATCGTTTGTGTATTTTTTTCTTTTCTTTTCTTTTCTTAGAGTTTGTACTTTTTTCGTCTTTCGTCTATGCATTACTCTTGTTTCACTTGTGTTTTTTTCTTTATTCACTCATCTATTTTTCTTCATTCTTTCTTTCTCTCTTTTCATTTTCCTTTCCTCCCTGCAGCCCCTAGACCACACAGACAACAGACCTTCCAAACACACATGCACGAATTCCTATCCCATATACAACCCATTGATAACCACCTCATCGATAACCCACCCCCCATACCCCTATCCCCAACCCCACCCCACCCCACCCCATCCACCCCCTCTAATCTCGCTACCCGGACCACATGGCGCGGCAAATCGTAGGCTTTAGGAGACAAGATGCCCATGAATGCCCATGAATGCCCATTATGACGGATTTCGACTGATATAAACACGCCAGTGGATTGCCTCTCTGTTGGGGGTGTTAGGCCAGTCAGAAAAGCGTTTGTCTGGAGACTCAGTCAAGTGCCGGTACCCGCGCAGCCATGCTATGCTGTACGTGTTATCTTCATTCTTTCGTTGTTTTGTTTGGCTTTTTAGGTGTTTTGATTGACGGACTCGAAGGTTTTTTTTTTTTTTTTTTAAGAATATAACAAACTGAAAGAAAGTGTGAGCGTTATGTGATGCTATGATAATCGTTTGTAAGTTAGGTAGAGTTATTGAGGGATGTTACTGACCTTTTTTTCTTCTTCTTCTTTATATTATTTTTACTATCATTCTTATGAGGTTCGGAGGCTTATGTATGTCTTATTGATCCCTTGTAAAAAAAAAAAATCAATGGTACCCATGATAGACGTACAGGTAGATCTGCGTCGATGGCTCGGCTATCGCTTCCTATTTTCGTTTTAGTTTTTATGCTTAACAGACTCGGAAATCCATGTATGAAAAAAAACAGCTCTTAATAAAATATAATTGATCATAAAGGCACTGGGAAAAATATGAAAAAACGGAATTGAAAATCTTGGACATGAGTACGGTAATGTTGGTACGCCTGATATTGGTGGCGCGAAGGCAGCCCTGTTAGACCATGTGCGGGAGGGTTGCAAAGCCTTATATGGAGAGTGTGTAAATGATCACCTACTTACACGCACTGCATGTCGGGTTCCTATTTTGGTCTTCCCTCGGCCCGTGGCGTATGAGATAATGCAGATATTTCCCTCCAGAAATTTACTTAGCATCAAGATACTTCGGTCGTTATATCTTCATTTGAGATTTCTTCTTTTATTCATGTATTCAGTTTTCATTTTTGTTTATTTTGGGGATGTTTTGAATGGTAGGGTGATATAATCCTTAGTTTATGGTTTTGTATTATAGAGAGCAGAGAGTGCCGTTGTTGTGTATTTTAGGATCTCTGGAAAATTACTGGATGTAGGATAAAAGAATCGTATATTGTAATTTTCACCTGAATGATTTTTAAAAAATCACTTTTACCACAACAAAAGAAAGATAAAAATAGGAGTCATCCATACTTCCCAAAAATTATTTCGAAAAATAATCTTCAAAAAAACGCACCTGTAGACCAACCAACCGAAACACTTTCCTCCCTTCCTCTCCTTTATTTTCATCTTTTTTTTTCTTCTTTATCTCTCTTATTCTCCATCCTCTTCCCCTTCCTTTGTCGCCTTAAACGAATTGGCTGACCAGCGAACCATCCTACTGAACGCACCCGCCGCCCGCCACCTCCGCATCCGTTCCAGTGGCCGCGTTCCTTCGAGATAATGAACATCCTTCTCCAAAGCTCCTTAAGATGGCCACAGGCACGCGGGAAGGAGGATTAAGATGGAGTGACACGAGAATCGGGAGGAATTCTGTCATTGGGGTATCATTCCGGGATACAAATAAACGGGCGCTGTGCGTATGTCTTATGTTTGTTTTCCTGCGGCGGTGGTAACGCTGTGAAATGATATCTCTATTTCCCGGTTTTTTTCTCTTTATGCGAATGTCTTCTCTTCTCTTCTCTTTCTCTCTCTCTCTCTCTCTCTCTCTCTCTCTCTCTCTCTCTCTCTCTCTCTCTCTCACACACACACACTCACCTCTCTCTCTCTCTCTCTCTCTCTCTCTCTCTCTCTCTCTCTCTCTCTCTCTCTCTCTCTCTCTCTCTCTCTCTCTCTCTCTCTCTCTCTCTCTCTCTCTTTCTCTCTCTCTCTCTCCCTCCTCTCCCTCTCTCTCTCTCTCTCTCTCTCTCTCCCTCCCTCCCTCCCTCTCTCCCTCCTCCTCTCTCTCTCTCTCTCTCTCTCTCTCTCTCTCTCTCTCTCTCTCTCTCTCTCTCTTTCTCTCTTTCTCTCCCTCTCTTCCTCTCTTTCTCTTTATTAGTAATGATAATAATGATAACACTAACACAAATCAAAACTCACGTAGCTTATTCTCCTTCCTTTATGTATTTGCCAAGGTGTAAACGCCAGGTCGAAATCAAAGGAACCGAGGTCTTGGTGCTTGATAACTTCCTTAATGGACATACACTTTGACAAATTGTCTTGTTACGATTCAAATTGTCTTGTTCCGACTCGTTAGCAGAAGGAGAGTCGGCGCAAAGGTAATTAAGGTCTTAGATGCCTTAATTAATACTTCATGTGAGGGAAGGGGGCGGGACTTTTATCATCTACGTTTATCTCTGATTTAGTAAAGAATTATATTTTAGTCTGTTTATACTGTATTGTCTATATGTGAAGGGAAGTTTGGGAAAGGAATGGGAGGGTGTGTGTGTGGGGGGGGCGTGGGAGGGGTATTGTATTAGGGTAAGTTTGTGTTTAATTATTGGTTTGGGTATGTATTCATTTAAGGTAGTGAATAGTGAATGTAGGATAACCAGATCCTCTTCAGTTTCTGTTGATATATATGCTTGACTGTGTGCGTTTTCATGTGCATATGTGTCTGTATGTCTGTATGCACGAGTCTATAAGAAAAAGTAGAATGCATAAATGTCTAGATATGTATAGATATAATTCATAATACTTCAAGTAATGAGGAGTGGGTAGCAGACAGTCCATCCACAAAACTCCAAATACAGTCTCAACAGGGGCGAGAAGATACCGCGAGTTTTAAAATGTAACAATAAATCACCCCAAAGTTAGCGCCATTAGCGAAGCGAACTTCCTTAAAACCAATTCCCCATATCTTACACCTGCCTAATACAGCACAGCAACACACACTCACCCCTCCCCTCTCCTTATTCCTCCCCTGCTTCTGCCACCCCCCCCCCCTATATTTTGCTTATCCCCCCTGCTTTCTTTCCTTAGTCCTCCCCTTTATTTCCCTGCCCTCTTCCCCCATGTCCTCCCATCTCCTTCCTATCCTCCCCTGACCCTTCTCCCCATCTCTTCTCCGAGTTCTCCTCTATCCTCCCCGGTCCTTTTTCCCCCTTTCTTCTCCTTGTCCTCCCCTATCCTTCCATACCCTTCCTCCCCCATCCCTTCCCCTAGTCTTCCCCTCTCCTGCCCTGCCCTATCTCTTCCCCTATCCATCCTCTATCCTGCCTTTCCCTCTTCTCCCCTTCTCTTCCCCTAGTTCTCAATCCTGCCCTGCCCTCTACCCATAGTCCTCCCCCCCCCACCCCCCACCCCACCCCAATCGTCGGCACCACTAAGCCTGG
>NW_028234417.1:30009323-30011823 GCF_977035675.1 Penaeus japonicus
CTACCTCCCTTGTCTCCCCATCTTTACCTATTTTATCTCATTTTGTCTTAATTAAATGTAAAAATCTTGTGTTTGAAAGTAAGTCAAAAGAGTAAACTCGGGGCGCTCATTCTCCCCCCTTCCCCCTCCCCCTTTCCCCCCTTCCCTCTCCCCCCCCTCCTCCCCCCCCCCCCCTCCGATCTCGGTCCGTGTGTGTTGTTCGGATCGCACCTCCTTGCGAATCACGCCCGTCGTTACACACGCCCTCGTCTCTCCAACGCTTCGCACGCCCATACATTTGCATTCATTGGTAAATATACACTCATACACAGATACACGCATTCTCCATACACAGACGCACGTATTCAATCGCTTCTCTCTCTCTCTCTCTCTCTCTCTCTCTCTCTCTCTCTCTCTATATATATATATATATATATATATATATATATATATATATATATATATATATACATTGTATGTTCATATAACTATATATATATGTGTGTGTGTGTGTGTGTGTGTGTGTGTGTGTGTGTGTGTGTGTGTGTGTGTGTGTGTGTGTGTGTGTGTGTGTGTGTGTGTGTGTGTGTGCGTGTGTTTGTGTGTGTGTGTGTGCTTAGCTATCTATACCTGCATAAAAGTTCCATGTAAACGCTGAAGAAAAACGATATGAAAAATCCCCTCCCTTCCAAAAATACCAGATACATCACACCATTATGGATACACGGGAAGGCGGGGGAGGGAGAAGAAGGAGGGGGGAAGCAGAAGAAAGAGGGGGAAGGGAGAGAGAAGGAGGAGGGAGAGGGAGACGAAAGAGAGGGGAGGGAAAAGGAAGAGAGGTGGGAGGGAGAAGGAGGAGAGGGAGGAGGCAGAAGAAAGAGGGGGAAGGGAGAGGGAGGAGGAGGGAGAGGGAGACGAAAGAGAGGGAAGGGAAAGGAGGAGAGGTGGGAAGGAGAAAGAGGAGGGAGAAGAAAGAGGGAGGAGGAGAGGTAGGAGGGAGAAGGAGGAGTTGGAAGGGAGAGGGAGGAGGAGGGAGAGGGAGACGAAAGAGAGGGAAGGGAAAAGGAGGAGAGAGAGGAGGAGAGGTGGGAGGAAGAAAGAGGAGTTGGAAGGGAGAGGGTGAAGAAAAAGAAGGAAGGGAGAAGGAAGAGGAAAACTAAGAGGGAGAAGGGTTAGGGTAGAGAGAAAAGGAGGAGTAGTGGGAGAGAGAAGGAGGAGAGGCGGGAGGAAGATGAAGGAGAGGGAGAAAGAGAGGAAGGAATAAAACTGAACGAGTGGAAGGTGGTAGAGGGGGGGGTGGGGTGGAAGGGATGGGAAGGTATCTTACGGGTCACGAAAGATGATTCACTACCATGTTCGGACGAGAGTCAGTAAAGAAGAAAAAAGAAGAAAAAAACGGAATTTGCAACCGAGGCCGACACTGCAATTTTCCATGGGATGTGTTGTTTTATCTGCTGATAGCACGCGTGAAATTACTCATGCAGTCTGCAAGGGGGAAAGCGGGGTGGTCGGTCGTGGGAGTGCGTGTGCAGTAACTTTTTTGTGTGTGTGGATGTGTGTTTATTTCTATTTTGTATACAGCGTGTGTTTGTGTGTGTTTGTGATTGTGTTTGTGTTTGTGTTTGTGTTTGTGTTTGTGTTTGAGTTTGTGTTTGTGTTTGTGTTTGTGTTTGTGTTTGTGTTTGTGTGTGTTTGTGTTTGTGTGTGTGTGTGTTTAATATCATGAATGCATGCGACGGCAAAAAGCTCTCATTCTTTGAAAAAAAAATCAAGAAAGATAAACGTGAAAAACACTCCCGCGTGTTCCCATACCCTTCAAAAGACCCCTACAAACACCAGTGATTTATAGCTATCGCACACAGACCCCTTACCATATCTTCCTCACAAACGATCTTAGTGAGCAGTATTTCTTGTCAAAATCGGGTCATAAAATTCGGATAATATTTTTTCTAACTTGTCGTTTAAGTGGATCTCTTGTCGGTAAACGAGAGATGAATTGCATTTTAATACCGTTGATTATCAGCCACATTGTTGGAACATGGCGCGGCATTGAGCGAATGGTGAGAAGAGGGAAAAATATTGACGTCTTCAAATGATGAATAAATGACGATGGTGAACTTTGTATTGTCTATTTTGGTGATACACATAAAGATAATGATTATGATAGATATGACGACCCCCTAATCGAATCCACAGATTGTATACATGTAGGTCATAACACCTCATCATCGCTAATCAATCTTATCAAATTCCAAGCTCCATCTTTCAATTTCGTTTACAATTTCCATCCAGTAAACGAAGCAAAAGAAAAACCTTCTTGAATGCCGTAAAGAATCCCAGATACACATTCGTCACCATCTCCGGTCAGCGCCTGGTCGTTTGGAAGGTCGTCACGGTGTCACATGGAACTGGGGGGGTTGTGGGGGTGGGGGTGGGGGGGAGACAAGTCGGGGTGGAGGGGGGTGGAGTGACAAGTCGTTTGGTTTTCTCTCTCTTACAGAGGTCGTTTTTAGAGGGATAA
>NW_028234417.1:30021823-30026823 GCF_977035675.1 Penaeus japonicus
TAAATTGGAAATAACTTCACAACGCAAGTGGTGTGATTAATGCGTTTCGATTTCTTGGGTTCTGATGTTATTTAATTTCATTGATACCTTTATCTCCATTGAGAATATGTACGTTATTACTTATTCCCTATTCATAAACGAAGCGACAAACCTATTGTTGGAATTTAAGATATATTTGCTGCATTTCCTTAACTGATACAAAACTAATTCTATAGTCTTGTCATTATGCATTACGTCAAAAAAAAATGCATCGAGTAATGAGACTGCGTTGTAAAGTTGATCGTATTACCTTAAAAAGAAATCCATGGCACTTCCAGGAAAAAAAAACAAATAAACAACAGAAGTGCCGCTCACTCCTAACTGATCAATCCATCCTAAATATCCTATAGTCATCCTCGTGGCATCCTTGGGCGCGAGGATGATACGGTGCATTGTAGCCCCTCGCTCACGCCCACAGCAGGGGGGCAGGAGGCAAGAAGGAAGGGGTATGGGCGGCGGGTAGGAGTGTGGGTGGAGGTCTAAACAGGTCCTCTTAATTGTATGGTCGCCCCAAGGGACACTTGCCAATTATCTCGTTTGTTTTGCAAAGCTTTTTTTCTTCTTCTTCTCGTTTTCGTGACTGTATTTTTCTCCTCTCTATTTCTTCTCCCAATTTTTCCAATGGAAGGCAATTCGTCTCATGAGTGGGATGATTGTTTTGTTATCATTATGGTCGTTATTGTCTGATTATCTTGTGAGCTTTGAAGATTTTCTTTTCTTATATTAGGGGATGCGTTGGTTAGGTTTGGTTTTAGAGTATGATAGAAGAACGCTACGTATAGTTTCTACATTTCTTAATCCCCGTTTTGATTTCTTAAATACCTCCTCAATTTTCAGTATACCCGGATGTTAACACAACATACTTTAAATAAGGTTAATCTAGCAGCTCTTTCGAAAAAAAATAGTTTGATTCTGTTGTCACGTGATAAGCCTATTATCGGAACATGTCTCAGTCCATATTGATATCCTTCGTTCTCATGTGAGGACTATTGGAGCAATGAATTAATTAAGCAGAATATGCAGTTTAAAACATCAACAAAACTATAATATTTGCATATGAAAAGATCGACCCATGATTAAAAAGGTTCTGAAGCATCTCGTTTCTATGGAATATAAACGCATAGTAAAGGTGAAAGTGATTCAAACAGGTATCAGGGAAAGATATAAAAAATGATTTACAAAATTTGGGGATAAAAAGAGAAAAAAAAGAGAAGCCAAGAACGGAAAAGATAATAGAAAGAACATATAAACAAAAAACGAGAAGGGAAAGAAAAATGTGTATTCGGAACACAAACAAAAATCAAAGAAACCAGAATATAGAATAAACAAAACGAAAATGAGAACAAGCAGGTTATCTGATTTAAAAAAAGGGGGTGAACAAAAAGAGTGGAGAAAAGCGCAAGAGATCATCGCCAAGTAAATATAAAGAGGTCGGCTCAAGAAGGCGGGAAAGGTAGCTTTTAGAATGGCGTCGACCGGCCGTAAAACACTCACCTCGAGATAGTTATGTTAATTACCGCATGCAAACGACCTAATTGACCACACGCAAACGGGAGATCGTTAACCCTCCCCCCTCTAAAAGAAAATCATTGCTCGTTCATTCGAACTCAATGATCATCGACAGAAAGCCTTGTGGTGGCGGGAAACTTCACGATAAAAAAATGTCTACTTTATCTGAACGAGTCTGTATTTTCTTTCTTAAGCTTTGCGTAGTGTTTCGTGTACATTTATTGGCGGGGAGAGGGGGGGGGGTTGTCTTTAAATTGCGCACTAATAAACGCACGAGCTTTCACACAAATAATAAAAAGACATATATGCAAACATTCACTTATAAAGTGCTTTGTAAGTTGACCTTAATATGATTATTCCTGTGACTATTGTTACTGTTACCATTATTGATACTATCAATGCTGCTACTGTAGTACTACTTCTACTACTGCTTTTATGAATGATTTTGATGGTGATATAAACAGGAATATTACAACAAACATAATTGCAAAAAGAAAAATCACAGTGAAAAAAGATATTACCAATAAATTCATGGGTTTCTCCTGGTACATATCTAGACTCTCTTCCCGCTAGATATCAGATACCATAACTTATCAAGACTAAACCACGTAGAAAAAAGTGGACCCTAATTATTTGTTTGCAGAACTGATACCGAAGACTCTCTCGGCGGCAATAAAGATTTATAAGCTTGAAAACACGAAGGTACTTGCCATCATGTTGACATCATGAAAACATCAAACAGGCCTATTATTCTGCCAAAAGGCTTTCTCGACGCGAGCTCCGCCGTGTAGTGACAACGCAAACGTTCCCACCAGCGGTCTGGGTGTCGTAAGTGTCACATGACACAGGCCGGTGTCTGCGGCGGCTCGTAAAATGATGTGTAAATGACACGGAGGGCGACTCGGGCGAGGAAATGCTGGCCCAAACTCGACGCGATGGGGGGTGGTCGGGGCTTCAGGTATCCCCCCCCCTCCCTCTTGCCTCCACCCCCACCCCACGCCTACGGACGCCCTGTCGCCTCCCCATCTCCTATCCCTTCCCTATACCTACCCTTCCTCCAGACATTCAAATCCCCCCCTACCCCATCCGCCCACCCAATTTCCAGATACCTTATCCCTGCCAATGCCCCTTACACACCTTCCAAAATACCCTACCCCTACTCCTGCCCCTCCCATTAACCATCCCTCCCCACCCCGTCCCTCTACCCCCCCCACCCCCTTCCCTCACCCTCACCACCTACGGGTACCCTTCCCCTCCCCTACCTCCCTCTCCACGTAGACTAAGGTGTAAAAAGTGCACCTTATTTTGGTCATGATTTGCTGCATGACTATCGAACGCATGCATTCTGATTCTTTTTCTTATTCAACTTTATCAATCCTCTCCATTTACTGCGTTATTACTCTCTTATCTTCCTTTCATGGATTTCGAAAACTTCCTTCATCCCGTAAAAGTATTTTGTTATTAACGATTTTAACACAAAACTCATAGTTTCCATGAGAACGTCAGACTAAGAACACGATTTCACACCTAATAAAACTGGGTGTATTTTTTCCCCCATAATCTAGTGGTCGAAATTAAAAGAAAAAATAAAGAAAAGATAAAGAAAACATGAAAGGAAGCGTTGGTGAAGATGTCTCTCGCGGGATTATAACACGGAAAGATTCGTCAGTTTGGTATTTCAGTGTTGCGTTTTGGATGTTATTTCTCTCTCTTCCTGTTATCTGTAACGCTTCTTTCCATGACCCCCTTTCCTTCTCTCTTTTTCTCTTTCTCTTTCTCTCTATCTCTTTTTCTCTCTCTCTCTCTATATATATCTCATATCTATCCTCTCTCTCTATATCTCTTTTTATCCTCTCTCTATATATCTCCTCTATTCTATATCTGTGTGACTTCCTTCCTCTCTCTCTCTCTTTCTTTTTCTCTCTCTCATTCTTACATCTCCCTTCCACCTTTCCTTCAACCCTCCCTCCCTTCCACCCAAACCCTCCCCTTTCTACATCCTACCCCACCCCCCACCCCCAACCCCCTTTTGAGATGACACGTACAACCCACACGGAGAAGAGTAGCACGTGGCTGAGTCTACCTCGTCACACTCGTCACCCTCGTCACTCTAAGTCGTCATCATACTTCATCATCATCACTCACCGCTCCTGTCTCATGCTCCGCCGTGTTCACTCTTCGAAAGGGCATCACGCTCCTTACTCACACGCTAATGTATCATCCACGGTGAATTTCGTGTTTTTTTTAATGAATTTTATTATCTTGTTGTATGGTTTTTTTTCTTTCTTTTTTATTTGTATGTTTTTTAAGTTCGTGTTTGTGTGTGTGTGTGTGTTTTATCGCCGTAAGTAATCACGGACAATATTTATTTAATTCAGACAAATAATTATAGAAAAAAAATGCAGTTAGGAATCATACGATCTTGCAAATTACAACTATCTAGATGAATGTAACTTATTTCGATTCGGTGGAATAAATAATATGCATCTAAATGTCATTTCATAACAAAAATATAGACTGGCCACCAAACAAAGATTCCGCAATAACACAATCCTTTCCCATCTCCATTTTCACATCAAAAAGAAGAAGAAAAAAACATCAAACAAAACACGACTCTGAAAACACACCTACCCGACGAATACATAACACAACAAGATGTCATCATTTTTTTTTGCCGTCGAGGTGTTACTTTAGGGGATCGTAGAAGTCCTGTGGGTTTGCACTTTATATTATTCCTTGACAAGAACAAGAGAGAGCACTTCCTTCCCGAGAACATTAGGGGTGGGTTTTTTCCCTCGTGGCATGTGAGAAAATACGAGATATGGGGCTACTTGTGTGTGGATATGGCTGTTTGTGGGTGAGGGAGGGGAGGGAGGGAGGAAGGAGGGATGGAAGGAGACAGGGAGAAGGAGAGTGGGAGGTGGAGGGAGAGGGAGAAGGAGGGAGGGAGAGAGGGAGGGAGAGAGAGAGAGAGAGAGAGAGAGAGAGAGAGAGAGAGAGAGAGAGAGAGAGAGAGAGAGAGAGAGAGGAGGGGGGGGGGGAGGGCGGAGAGTTAGGCGCTTAGCAGAACAGTATACAAGACAGAATTCGATCATTAAACGACAACAAAAACAATTTGAACACTGTACTTTTTTTAAATTAATTAACGACGTATATACATAAAAAAAAAAATAGAACAGCAACATCGAATGGTATCACGTGATTTACACCCTAACCTCACCCTCTGAATAAATAAAGTTCCTTGAAAAGAGAAAATTAAACACGAACCATTCTCCCACAATAAGATATAAAGAGATACGAAATATACATTCAAAGAGTTAAAAAAAAAGATAAAGAGTTCGTTACATTACATTTGGTCGTACAGTTTCGAATAAACGGGTGTCCTTGGTGAACAAACCCCCAACCCCCTAGGGAGCCGACCATGGGTTTTGAATGCGTTAATAATCCCCCAT
>NW_028234417.1:30036750-30045735 GCF_977035675.1 Penaeus japonicus
CTCTCTTCTTCTCTCTCTCCTCTCCTCACTACCTCTCTAGCCTCTCTCATATGTCACCTAACTCTCTCTTCTCGCCCTCCCAGCTCTCTCTCTCTCTCTGCAATCTCTCTTCTTCTCCTCTCTCTCTCTCCTCTCTCCTGGCAGACTAGGGAAACTTTTGAAGAAGTACAAACATTTGCACAATTACATAATTGGCAATTGTTTGTATAGGACTGTGATTTACCTTTTGTTGAGCTATGATAGTCCCAAGCAGGGTTTTATTGAGATATGAGTTTATGATGCAAGCATTATGTTGAATACAAATTATTTTGCCTTTATATTCTAATCAATTCTGTCCTCTAGAGAACATACATAGTTTTGTTAACATATTGACGTTTACATATTGAAGTATGTGATTATATGACATCAGATGAGGACTTTAGCACGGTGGGGGGGGGGTTTATTTATATGTCATTTCGCTCTCCTACATGATATGTAAACATTCTCTGCATGCTTGTGGATTAATCTGGCTTTTGTTTATTTCAACAGGTTGTTTAGCTGCCAAGGTTTTGTGAAAAATTGTGAGGCCCAATGAGGAACTAAGAATGGATAGAAATAACTAATGTACTTGTCACCTCCTCCTTTGAGGATTGTACGTAACCCACTTGTCTCAATAGACTTGTCAAAGCCAAGTCTCTCTCTCTCTCTCTCTCTCTCTCTCTCTCTCTCTCTCTCTCTCTCTCTCTCTCTCTCTCTCTCTCTCTCTCTCTTTCTTTGTATGTGCGTGCGTGCGTGTGTGTGTGTGTGTGTGTGTGTGTGTGTGTAGGTGTGTGTGTGTGTGTGCGCGCGCGCGCGTGTGTGTGTGTACGTGTGATCGTGTGTCTCCCAGACACTAATAGCCACTCACGCGCATGACGTCATCAACAGTTGACAGTTAGTAATATATTTTTTTCTTTGTTGAAGATTCGTTAGAAAAAAAATGTATTATGTGCCTTCAATTTTGTTGTATGAGAGATTGAATACACTTTAATACTGTTTTTTAGTTTTTGATGTTTGGCTCCCAATGAGAGCCCAAAACTTCCTCCCCGGCGGGCTGATCATTTTTTGAGACCGGTTTGTCAAAACCCGTCGGGGACCTCGCCTTTCGCGCTCGTGTTCTCAGTGTGGGGAAAAATGCGGGTCGTGTAATGGGAAAGGGACGTGGGTGGTTAAATTTTAAAACTTGAAGAAGGGGGAATTTTTTATGGGGGGTTTTTTATGTAAATTTTTATTTATTTATATATATTTATTTTTATTATTTATATTATATATTTTTATATATATTTATATTAAAACTTTCACGCACCAGGGCTTTTAATTTGGGGTTTATATATTTTTATATTATTTTATTATATATATAGATATATATATTATATATATTTTTTTATGTGGGTGTGTGTGTGGTTTGTGTTTGTTGTGTTGTGTTGTGTGTGTTGTGTTGTGTGTGTGTGCGTGGGGCAGGGGTGTGTGTGTTTGTTTATATAAAAATTTTATATATATTATATATATTTTTTTATTTATATATAAAATTTTATAAAACCCCAACACACACACACACACACACAAAAAACCCACACCCCACAAAACACACTCACCTCCCCTTTTTTATTTATTTTTTTAAAAATTAGTATTTTTTTAAATATAATTATATTTTTATATATATATTTTTATATACATTTTTAATATTTTATATTTTTTTTTATATTTAAAATTTTTTATATTTATATTTATGTTTTTATTTAACATTAAATTTTTTGATAAATAAAAAATTATTTATATAATTATCATTTTCTTATATATAGATATATTTATATTTTAATTATTTTTATTTATATAAAACATATTATTTTAAAAAAATAAATTAATATTATATTAATTTATTTAAATTTAAATATAAATGATATAATATTTATTATATAAATTTTTAAATTTATATATATAAAACCCCTTTTATTTATATTTATCCCTTTATATTATATTTATATATTTTATTATATTTTTTAAAATTATATTTTTATAAAAATGTATATTTTTATATATATATTATATTTTTTAATTTAAAAAATATGTTATTTTATATTTTAAATTTATTATATATATTTAAAAATAAAATTTATATTTATATATAAATTTATAATATAAATATATTTATTTGTGTATGCGTGTGATGGTGTGTGTTTTTGTAAATTTTAAAAAAATTATTATAAAATTTTTTTAAATTAAATTAGTTTTTATCACCAACAAACAACAGCAATGATTACCCATAGAATGCAAATGCAGTGCATCACGCCTTAAAGTGACCTTGGGCGCGGAAAGAGTGGTGTGGAGCTTAAATGTGAGACGTTACTTGATAAAGTTCGACGCCTGAATGTGCAACGGAGGAGGGGAGAGAGGTGCAAGTGCAAGCAAAAGCGTGCGGTCGCGATGGTTGATGGCAGTGACGCGGCAAATGCCAGGCAAAATTAACATGGTTTTCTGCGGACGTTGTGGAGGGTAGCCCAGGGTCCTCGATGGATGAGAGAAGTGGCGTTTGCTATAGGGGTGCTTATTGCCGGTCTGCTCCCATGTCCGGCCGCGGCTTTTGTGTGTTGAGAGCAGTGGTGGCACACAGGTGTGGTAAGTGTTCGGAGTCAGCGACAGGTATCGAGAACAAACTTTACTCGCCATCTAGAGTTCAGCAGCGAGGGGAGCAGGATCGGCCATCCCCCTTTCTGTAACATCGAACTAGTTCTTAGCCATGGAGTTTTCTAGCTCTTGGCTCAAGACAAAGTCATGATGCAGACCACCAGTATCTTCAGAAGGAGCAGGCTCAATTCACCATTAATTCAGCAGCTGTAAAATTTGCATAGTGATTGGTAACTTAAGTTGATACAGGTGTGCCAGAGGGGGAGCTGCTGCTGCTTACTGCATCTTAGCCCTTCCTTTAAGCCCTTCCTGATGGCTATCTTAAGAAGTTCTGCCTTGCGTGGTCTCTATATATATACTGATATACAGCAACGTGATTACTAATCAATCTTTATATAGTTGATGCCCCTAGTTACACAAATTGCAGAACAGAATGCTCGCTTTCAGCAAAAATGGTAAATGCGAATACGAAATGCGATCCGCCCCCGCAAAAATGTGTCGTGTTGCTTCGATTGCAACATAAGTGCATCGCGAGGAGCATTTTCTTAACAGATCTGCACTAGAGAAGAACATTGCGTTAGCAATGCATATAATTGGGTACTAATTGGTACATGCATGAAACCGTACCATATATGCAGTGTTTTATATAGAGGAAATTGTACATCATATATATTTTATGATAATTGAAACGTTTTTTTCCCAGTTTTGGGCTTCTATAACAGTTGCAAAGCTGATGAAGTCGACATTGTTTGCGACGCTTCACATCTCCGGTGGTCTGAATGTTTTGTGCTTTTGTGAATTTAAACATCCATATACCAAATTTCATTTATTATTTATTGATATTTATATATATATATATTTATATATATAATATATATACATTATTATATACTATATATATACCTTATTATATACTATATATACATATATATTTTTATATATATATTATTTAATATATATATATTTATGTGTGTGTGTGTGTGTGTGTGTGGTGTGTGTGTGTGTTATGTGTGTGTGTGTGTGTATGTGTGTGTGTGTGTGTTTTGATATATATATATATATATAATATTTATATATAATATATATATTATATATTTATATATATAATACATATATATATATATAATATTTATATATATATTATATATATTTATATATATATTTTTATATATATGTATATAGTATATATATATGTATATATGTATATATATATATACTTATATAAAACACATTATATTATACATATATATTTATATATCTATATATAAATATATGTAAATATTTATTATATATATTTATATATATATATAGTATATATTAATATATATTTATACACACACGCACACACATGTTATACATATCTGTATATATTTACACACACACACACATATATATGTGTGTGTGTGTGTGTTTCTGTGTGTCTGTGTATGTATTTGTACACATATATATGTGTGTGTGTGTGTGTCTGTGTGTATTTGTAAGCATATGTATGTGTGTGTGCGTGTGTGTGTGTGTGTGTCTGTGTGTGTATTTGTACACATATATGCGTGTGTATGTGTGTGTGTGTTTATATATTTGTACACACATATGTGTGTGTGTGTATATACAGGTTATTTAGAATATTTATATCTATTATATATTATATATATATAGATATATATATGATATATATATAATTATATATATATATATATATATATATATATATATTTATATATATTGTATATATATATATGTTCAGTGTCTGGCTGCTCACCCCACCTCTGGGAGCATGGAGGGCATCTAGGCACAGAGAGTGGGGCTGGCCATGGCGTGGTGCCTGGCCAAAGGAGCACAGGATATAAGCGAGGGGAAGGGAGAGAAGGTGTAAGGGGGTAACCTGCCCCGTTGGTGGCAACAGTGTCTGTATAACTTGCTAAGTACTGTGTCGGCATTACTAACAAATGATGTTAATTATCTGGCAACGCCACGCACTCAGATGCCATGAACTGTATTAAACAGATATATCTGAACATTTCTGTAAGCCCTCTATCAGCGATTTTTTTTTTTTTCTTTTTTTTTATTATTAGCCATAAAGCTGCGCTGGTCTGTCCCTCCCGCTCAACATATCTGAGTCAGATAAGATAAGATAATTGACGTTAGACTCTAGGATCTGGTCGACAGTGCCCACATCATCCTAGGTTGTGATAGGTCATCAACATTGCCATAAACCCAGTGCCTTCCATTATTTCCTCCCCCCTCCCCACCCACCACCCACCCACACAGTCCCAACACAGGACCTTTTGACTTCGGAACAGGCAACTTCTGAACACCATCAATCACAGCAGTTTCAAATAACAGACCAGTTATGTTAATATGCAAATGGTTGAGTATATGATGACAAGAGGCGGAGCAGAGGGAAGGAAGGTAGAAAGAAGAAGAATAACAGCCTGATCAAGGTAACTATACTACAAAGGCAAATGAGAGAAAAATGAAAAAGGAGGAAAGTGGAACATCGACAGCGAAACAGTTAACCTGATAAGGGAAAAAGAAGATTAAAAACTAAGATAGGATGAAGAACAGAAAATGCTGGGTTGAATTGAACATCCGCTAGTGTGGTTGTTTTTTTTGTTATGCACTCCTTCAGACCTGGACAGCCCAGTTGGTGCAAATGTGGTTCATGGTTTTTAGTGGACGTCGAGATTGCGAAATCCTGCAATTGAAGTTATACCTCATAGGAGTGGTCCCTGAACCTCATGATATACAAATACTACATTTTTTGCATCTAGAGCATGGCTAAATGTAAATGTCTCGTTTTCAGCTCGTCTATTGCATTCTGCACTACGATCAACAAACACACCTGAATCTTTGTCCCTCCGGAATGTATTGTGAAATAAAAAACCTCCTTATATCCAATCCATGTTACTCCTTTTTGAAGATTTATCACCAAGGGGTTTCTGTTAGGTTTCATTATCCCGACGTCAACACATACTACAATATATATATACTATATATAAATATATATATATATATATATATAATATATATATATATATATATGTTAAAAATGCGCGTTACTGCATTCTACCATCTTCTCACCCTCATTCGATATATATAGTATATTATTATATATATAGAGATAGATAGATAGATAGATAGATAGATATAGATATAGAAATATGTCTGTGTGTGTGTGTGGTGTGAGACGTGTTGTGTGTGTATGTGTGTGTGTGTGCGTGCGTGTGTGTATGTGTTTTGTGTGATGTCTCTCTGTTCTGGCACAAAAGTGGCTGACAAACTATAAAGCCCGCACAAATGCGTGTTTGATAATATTTTTTTTTACAAAAGTCCCAGTCCATAACCTATGAAATAAAAAACAATAAATAGCACTTGGGGTGTAGATGTTTAGCTTGATGGTATGACAGAGGTGATTCTTGGCTTTGAGTCGATGAGGCATTGGAGCGGAGTTTCGCGTCGCAGGTATCCTAGAGGTAGCTAGTACGTCACAAATAATTACGTCCTTTAGCGCAAGAATAGCACTTAAATGCTGGTCAGGAGCAGGATGCTTCAGCACAGGATCCAATTAAAAAAAAAAAAAAAACA
The DNA here is from genome assembly GCF_977035675.1 of Penaeus japonicus. Lineage (NCBI taxonomy): Eukaryota > Metazoa > Arthropoda > Malacostraca > Decapoda > Penaeidae > Penaeus > Penaeus japonicus. Next base: position 30,042,976 of record NW_028234417.1, read on the forward strand.
AAAAAAAAAAAAACAAAAAAAAAAATAAAACATGTACCAGAATCGTAGGAGGCATATAATCAATGACATAAGAACTGTGAATATGCGGTTACAAACGATGGTGGACAGGTACAGAGGAGGATGTGGTGAACAGCCAATTCGGACAGGTGTTTGTAATTTGGAGAAGCAACAAAATGGTTGCTCGGGAAGGGACACTGAGAGGTGAGCAACTAGTTGAGGAGGGTAGTTGGCAAGGGTCAACACTTGCAGCCTGACGGTCACTGGCGAGAGGATTAAGAGAAATCGTGATAATTCATTAGGTATCGTGGGAGTATTTGAACCCTTTTTGGTTTAGGTTCAACACCCTCATATTTGGGTTCAATTGTAATAAGGGGAATTTCACATTTGAGAGTCACTGAAGTCCCCTGAGTTTTATAAAAAAAAAAAACAAATGAAAAAAAAAAAAAAAAAAAAAAACTACAGCTTGGGCTGAAAATGTAATAATTCAATTTTCCTAATGGAAAAAAGTAAGGATTAAAAAGTGTATATTCGTAGATCCTATTGTTACCAGCGCTCTTCAGGTTTATCTGTGTGTATGTATTTTGAGTACTATATGATTTTTATTTTCAGTGGTGGTTGATGAGAATAAACAAGACTTAATTTTCTCTCGAAATATGATAGATGTATTATTTTGTTTGCAACAATTTCTACTACATCATAAAATATTTTGAAGTAAAATTGGGTTGTACTGTAACCCACATTAATTAGATGTAACGAAATTATTACAGTGAATTTTCAGCAATGCAGCGAAATATAGTGCTAAAATCAATTTTAAACATCGACTACTGGACATACCTGATTTTACCTGTTATATTTTTGCATCAGATTTTATCTTTCCATACATTGTAGATTAGAAAAAAGTGGTATGATTTTGGGCGCCCTGAGTAACACAACTAACCTTACCGGTCCGTGACTTAAATTATCAAAATAAAAGAAAATATATATTATTGTAAAATGTTATCATACATCGTGCCTTACGAGAGCGTCTAAAAACTGCGACGTCTAAAACTGCCAGAGTTTTGAGTATCCGGCCCCGGATCTATTTTTATAAGAATTAGTATCAATTAGTATCCGGCCCCAGGTTCCGGCCTGCCTGATATTATATTTATGAGGTGTATTATATATTATATATAATAAGATGAATATATTATATATATATATTATATATATAATACATATATGCATGTATATATAAATGTATATGTATGTTTGTATGTATAATGAAACATACATTACATGCATATATGCATATATATTATATTATAGTTATATATATATATATATATATATATATATATATATCTTTTGTGTGTGTGTTGTGTGGAGTGTGAGAGTGATTGTGTGTGCTGTGTGTTGTTGTGTGGTGGTGTATACACCTTCGTCTATGACAATACACCTTTATTTCCCACGCTCAATATTTATTCAATGTATTGTCGTAAACAATCCACAGGGTAAATGACAACGCATTCTATAATTGCTTTTATCTCATTTTATCAATTGTGCTTGGAGAAATGGAGGATTTGTGATACACAGATACAATACAAATTGATATGACCCTTATACTGTGTCTGACAGTCAGTATACATAATCTATTACATATCTCGCTTGCACAAGTCGAACTAGCTCGACTTATTTCCGGTTCACACCGGTACGAGTGCTCGACCACCCTTAATTACGAGGTGCAGAGAACGTCACGCGGACTGTTAAAATTTTGAGTATGACCCACGAGCTCGCAGGGTTTTAATTTCAAGAATCTGTGGTTCAAAGAGTAGTATCAAGTTTGAGCCTAAAAATTCCCTTTATCATAAAATTAAAAACATTCACATTCGATGTCTGCATCCGGTCGTCACATAAAAACTACAAAAAAATGACAGTTCCTGACAGTTCGTTTCTTCGTCTTGACCATTTACCTTGTCATTGAGAAGCGAGCAACCCTAAAAATCAGGAGCACATGATGAATAAATGAATTACTATGACAGTGTGACAATGAACACCTTCGATGTATAAACGTATTGCCATGACAGATAGGCAACGGAAGGAAAAGAAGGGAAAAAAAATGACAGCCTTTTTGAAAGAATTTGGAAAAAGAAAATGACTCTCATCAATGGCTCTTTACCCAATGATAGGAAGTTATTGAAAATACTCACATAGAGGCGCTGATGACATAGCTCCGAAGGCGTCAACGGACGGCCTGAACCCTGCTAATCTTTGGCCTGGGACAGCGTCGCCCACCTTTGGGAAGGAAGGACTCAGCACACGTACACAGATCATGTGTGCGTGTGTGTGTACACATGTACACATATATAGATAGATAGATAGATTCATATAGAAGCATATTTATATATGTGTATATATGTAAACATACATATACATATACATATACGTACACATACACACACACACACACACACACACACACACACATATATATATATATATATATATATATATATATATATATATATATATATATATATATATATAAAAAGAGAGAGAGAGAGAGAGAGAGAGAGAGAGAATAAGTTAGGGAGAGAAAGAAAGAGAGAGAGGGGGGAGAGAGAGAGAGAAAGAATAAGTGAGAGAAAGAAAGAAAGAAAGAGAAAATATGTGAGGCAGAGAAAGAAAGAGAGAGGAAGATAGAGAGAGAGAAAGATAAAAAGGATAAGTGAGAGATAAAGAAAGAAAGAAAGAGAGAGAGAGAGAGAGAGAAAAGAAAGAGAG
>NW_028234417.1:30045835-30050835 GCF_977035675.1 Penaeus japonicus
ACGGATGAGACAATTTTTTTCTGATAATTTCTGTTAACAGCCATTTGCATTGTCATCGTGAGTCTCTCGGGACTTTTCCATTTAACAAGCGCCGATAGGAATAACCTATGTTTACAGCCTCAGCATAAAAAAAAAAAAAAAAAAAAAAAAACGCACATAGACCTATGTTATATTTCGATGCTATCGAAATACTCTGATTATCGTTATTTTTTTGTAAATGTATTTTGATAAAGAGATGGCGAAGGCTTTGCTAAGTTTCCGAGTTGCCGAGTTGCTCTTTATTGCAATGAAGAGAAACGGGGGTGGGCGGAGGTGGTGGGTGGAGTGTACCTGGGAATGTAGCTTTAGCTTCGGCCTCATGATTCAGCTGTTTTAGGGGAGGGGAAGGGGGGGGGAGGGTAGCACTGACATAAATAGATGTCTGTACGTGCCCGTGACAAGAGTCCATAACAGGGAGGAGATGAAAGAAGGAAGTGTAAAAGAATCTAACGCACACACACACACACACACACACACACACACACACACACACACACACACACACACACACACACACACACACACACATACACACACGAAGCTATAGTAACTACTCCTCCCCCCATATATATATGTATATATATATATATATATATATATATATATATATATATATATATAAATATAAAACGTCACTCGTTCTCAATCGCTCCTCCATAAGAAAGAACCCGTGACGTAGAAGAACGTCCATTCTCCGAAGTCATGTCCCGCCCCCACTCACCTTCCACTTCCAAAATGTAAACATACACACGTGTTGTTCCGTTAACCCTCCCCCCTCCCCCCTCTAGTGGGCCTCATCCCTACCGACATCCCGCGAAAGCGCTCTGCGAATCACCATGACAAGGCACATATTCGTTTCCGTTGAAGGATGAGATGTAAATATAGCCAAAATAAGAAGGAAAAAAAGATCATAGAAGTAATAGTATATTTCTTACGATAATAATACCTCCTGTTCAGCCAACGTTGGATCCTCATTTCATTACAAGGACAAACCGATCAAGTAACTTCTTCCTTAACGACAGCATTACCTGTCACGGCTGTCTATTTGCGCGAGCCCGTTGCCAGCGAGAGATTTATCGTAGCTGTCAGTGTTGCTGTCATCTTCAAACTTGTGTGTTTTTATCACGAGTTAAGATTATTATGAGTTCAAAAGAAGAAGAAGGGGATGTAAGGAGGTTTTTAAGATACCCAAACACGAAAAACCATACTCATTTAGCAGGCTCATAGTCCAAATAAAAAAAAAAATAAATAAATAAAGAAAAAAACCCCGGCCATTACACCCCTCACCCTGACTACAAAAGCCTTCCTTCCCTAAGACTCCCATACTCCCGAAGTCATTCACCCGCATCGGACTTCACTACGCCCTCAGCCATGACGTCACGGTCGTGCAGAACGCGTTGCACAGCCGGCAGTAGGGAGTAGGCCCTTCCTGCCTTACCTGGGAGTCCATGAAGCGCCATGTGAAATATAGGCTGTGGGCTATGAGCTATGAGTTACGAACTGCTATGAGTTATAAGCAACTATGGGTTATGGACAGCTATGAGTTCCGATCTGTGGGATATGTGGTGTTATGTGGTGTTTGCTATGGGTATGGGCTATAATCTGTGGCCTCTAAATTACGAGGTGCGTGGGCGAGGGGAGACGAGGGAGAGCCCGTCTTGGGTGCTTTTGTGCTGTTTGTTTATTTGCTTGTTTTACACTCTGTTACTGACTTCTGGCTCTGTCCTTTGTCCTCGCCCATTTCATCGGGATTTGATGATAATATTGATATCAGTAATGATGATGATACTGATAATGATATCGATAATGATGATGATACTGATAATGATATCGATAATGATCATGAATACTAATAATGATGTCATTTTGTATGATAACATCGATGATAATATCAAATACGAAATAATGAAATGATGATAACCATTATGATATCAATAATGATACTAATCCTATAGATGACACTGATCCCGACGAAAATGATTACGAAATTAATAACAATAAAACTAACAATAATCATAAGATATCACCAACAATGATATCAATGACAAATAATATCATAACCCTCATAAGTACAACATCAAAGGAACATAGCAATACCATAAGCAACACCAATTACAAGAGAAAAGAAAGAAAAAAACAGAAACAAACAAATCGAGCGCCACCACCTAATCCCTCCGCAGGAACCGACCGACGCGACGCCAGCGCTACTTCCTCCCAGTCCCTCCTTCAGGGCATTTTGGGTTCCCTCATTCGCCTTTGTTTACGCTTCTCTCAGGTAATGATTATATTGGCTATGTATATATATGTATATCTATCTATCTATCTATATATATATCTAACCTTATGTGTATATATATATTTATATATATGTACATATATATATATATATATATATATATATATATTTATATATAAATATATAAAGTATATATATATATTGTATCAATGTATATATATCATATATATATGATACACATAAACAGAAAGAATCTAAATGTCATAAAAATATATCCATAACTGTAATATAATATATAATATATATATATATATATATATATATAATATATATAAATATATATATATAATGGTGTGTGTTGGTGTGTGTGTGCGTATACATCTATACACAAACACACAGTTTATATAAATAAAAAATATATATATAATATCAATATATAAATATCTAATAAATATATATATGGATGTATAAATATATATATACATACATATATATGTAAAATATATAAGCTAAATCTATATTACATAACTGTATATATTTAAATACCAAATTATTACCTCCCTGACCGGACTCGAACCCAGCCGTCAAATTACAGACCCCTCCCTGAACCCAATACACCCCCTGAGTATTTCTATATTAAATGCGTACTGCACGTTCTAAAGCAACATCTTCTCATCACACACAAGACACACACATACATACATAAACAAGACATACATACCTAAATATATATATATAAATATTTAATATATATATCAACTAAAATAATTAATAAATAAATATAGACTTGCAACACACGCTCATTCGTGTAGAACAATGGCAGATACACCCACAAAACAATATAAATATAATAACTATATATATTCTTAAAACTAAATATATATATATATATAATAAACATAAATACATATATGGATATAATATATTAAATATATTTCATATATATATAAAATAAAAAATATATATATATCAATATCAATATACCTAAAATGCTTATATACCTATAAATAAATATATATAAATTAATATAATATATAACAAAAGATCTATATATATAAAAAACATAAAATATCTATATATATATATATATATATATATATAATATATATATAGAATATATATATATTATAAGAGCACTATATATATATATAAATAATATATATATATATATAAATATATATATATATATAATGAAATAAACAACATTTATAACACATATATATGTATATATAAAGTTATATATCTATATATAACATTAAATATATATTATATAATATATATATATATATATATATATAACGTCGATCATGATCGCTCTGGAGGCAGAATGTGCTAAAATATCGGTTTAAGACCTAGGCCGCTACAGGTTGATGAATCTATTGCACATACCATGAATGACCAGCGTACAAATCTATCTTTTGACACTCCTTGAGGAACTTCATTTATTTAATAGATATTGAATGCGCGAGTTAGAAGACTAGGCGAGGAGCATAAAATAACCTAAAGGATGGACAACTTACTATATTGGAGAAGGTAAATCTCTGAATAGCCAACAATATTAGGAAAGGTTAATCCTAGTTCACATCGCCTCGAAAATAATATTAGGAATCCACAGTGTGATGAAAATAGTTTATGTAATACTGAAAACTAAACAACAGATATAACCTAAAATTATCCAAGTATACGCTCCTACCGCATCCCATATGAAGATCGATAACTTCTATGAAGAGTGCAAGCAGCTAGCCGATAGAGCAAAACCCCAAATTACCCTGATTAGGGGATTTTAATGCCAAGAAAGGAAATAAGGCAAATGAGAAGTATACGGTTTGGGAAACAAGAATAGGGCACCAGTAAATGAGGCTAATAGAATTCTCTGAAGCTCGATCCCTTAAAATATTTAATACTTCTTACAAAAAGAGATCCCGGGAGAAAATTGACATGGAAATCAACATCCGACTTAAAAACCGAAATTGACTTCATAATCACCAACAGGCGGCGACATGTACAAGACTAACATTTCAATAAATAAATTCGGTGGGCGACCATAGACTGGTCAAATAGAGTAAAATTAAAGCTAAGAAGGGAACGAAATAGTCTCATACATAAGCATCTCGAAAATCTAATTAACATTAAGAAATAGGGAGCGGAATAAATCTTATCATCCGAAACAGATACACAGTCACGAAGATCTTGACATAGAACCCAAATGAAACGACTGATTCTTGAGATATTAAAGAAGATGCACTTGAAAATAGATAAAACGAAAAAGAAAAGTTCAGTAAGCTTTCGGTGGAGACAAAAAAGCTTATGAAACAGCGTAGGGACATGAAAATAACATCAATCAGAGACAAGATAGAATCAGCAGAGCTAACTAAGACGATAAACAAGAAGAAAGATGTGCGCAAATTTAACATACGAAAAATAAATAAGCTCTGCTTTCCGGCACCAGCCTTAATGCAACAAAAAGGAAGCTCGGAATAGAAAAATCAAAAATGTATACAGTAAAAAAAAACAAAAAAACAATGGAGAGGCGACATACAATAAAAAAGAAATGATCAAAGTAATAGAAGACTTCTATCGCGACTTATACCATTCAAACGATCTACCACGTATGGAGACAAACACAACAACTGGAGACGTTCCAAACATTATGGCAGAAGGAGTAAAAAGGGCGCTAAAAGGCATGAAAAGAGGAAAAACACCAGGAGAAGATGTAGATCTTATT
>NW_028234417.1:30070835-30073335 GCF_977035675.1 Penaeus japonicus
CGAGGAAGCTTCCTCGTCATATCATGATTTATTTTTGCTCTTTCTTTTATGAACTCGTTATAATATTAAAGCTATATTTGTGTTCATCTTTTTTTTTTGTAATCTTCTATCATGTGAGATTTATATGCGCCGTCTGACAGTGTTCATCAATGTTGTAATAGTCTAAAATTGTAGTATAGGGTCAATATCTGCACATTATATTCTTTATACTCATTTCAATGGGGGTACAAAAATCAACTTTATATTCTTATTATGCGTGTACTTCGTAAACAAACGCGAAAGAAATAACCATCCCCAATGAAAATAAATGAAACGATGAGGAAGAGGAAGAAGACTTGTGCTTACGACTGCGAGTGCCACAGCGCAAAGCAGCCATACTGGCACAGGGACAGATTACAGACGCTGCACATGATCTGGGTCACCTTCCTCCTCTCATTCTACCTGCACATCCTGCATCGCCGGTACCTTAAGGCCAGAGGTTGACATCTTGCTGTGTGTCATCGCTCTCTGTAGATAGTGGTAGGTCAAGGCAAATAAATGGATCGAAGACAAGGTCAAGGTGAAGGCAGAAGGAGGCAGCATTAATAGTCTTTACCTTGGCTATGCACAAGGATCTTTTTTTTTATTTTTTATACTGGGTGATTATATATAATGGTGGTGAGGATACTTTTACTAAATATAGTCGTAATGAATGTAGAGATGATAAAATAAAGAACCAAATAAATGCCCAGCTTAATGGGAAAGAGAGGGGGGGGGGGGATGAGAGATAGAAACAGAAAAATAGAGATAGAGAGGTAGATAAACAGAGTCAAAGAGAAAGAGGGAGAGGAAAAGAGCAACTTCACCTACAAAGTCGCCATCTAATCTACATAAAAAATAAGAGGAAAAAACAAAAACCCCAAAAAAAAAGTTTTGATAAGAGAAAAAAAACAAGATGGGAGAAGAAACGAACTCACTTTAATCAACTGACATCACAGGATACCGATTTAAATGTAAACTAAGTCAAAACAGGGACGCCTCTACTAACAGATTATTTTCCCTTTTGTTAGTTATCCGTACGGAAAGTGAAACAACTCTGTGGCAACTCTCTCCTAGAATCACTTTTATATCGGTTTCTGTAGCGGAGCCAAAGGATAGAGAAAAAAAAAATATTAAAGGCAAAGGAAAGTAAACTTCGGTTTTATATGGCTAATGATGATGAGATATTCATGTCTAGTCAAGGGAGCGAGTGTTCAAGTGCTCAGAGCTCTGAACTTCGGATTAGTTGGCTGGCTGCTGAGGGCGGAAAAGGAATGAGTTGCAGAAATAAAGGCAGAGGGATAAACAGACAGACACATGTCTGTGTGTATACATGTACATATATGTATAAATATACATATATATATATATATATATATATATATATATATATATATATATACATATATACATAGATATATGCGTAATTTATATATTATATATATATATATAATATATATAGATATATATATAGGGGGGGGTGGGGGGGGTAGTTGTTATATAATGTATATATTTATATATATATATTTACATACATACATATATGTATATATATATATATACATATATATATATATTATATACATATATATATATATACATATTATGTATATATTTATATATATATATATATATATACATATATATATATGTGTGTGTGTGTGTGTGTGTGTGTTGTGTGTGTGTGTGTGTGTGTGTGTGTGTGGTGTGTGTATATACATATATATATATATATATATATATATATATATATATATTATATATATATATATATATATATATACATAATATGTATATATATATGCATATATATATATATATATAATATATATATATAGATGCATATACATATATGTATATATATATTCGTTTTTTTTATATATATATTTATATATATTTATATATATACGGCTCTATATATATATATATATATATATACATATATATATATATATATATATATATATATATATATATATATATATATATATAGAACCAAAAGTATATACATATATTTGTGTTGGTGTGTATATTAATATATATTTATAGTATACATATTTATATATATAGTATATAAATTATATATTAATTATATATATATAATTTTGATAAAGTATTATATATATAGAAGTAAGTTTATATAATATAGTAGTATGTGTGTGTGTGGGTGTGTGTGTGTGTGTGTGTGTTTATGTGTGTGTGTGTGGTTGCGTGTGTGTGTGTATTATATAATATATATATATATATAATTGATATATATTTATATATATATTAGCATATATATATGTGTGTGTTATATACATATATATATGTATATATTATATATATATATATTATATATATATATATTAATATTATATTTAGTGGAGTATATATATTATGTGATGTTTGTATGTATACACACACACACTACACAAAGCGACACACGCACGCACCGAGTCACACACACATACATATATATATATATTATGTATATATATAT
>NW_028234417.1:30080835-30085835 GCF_977035675.1 Penaeus japonicus
TATATATATATATATATATATATATATATATATATATATATATATATATATATATATATATATATATGTGTGTGTGTGTGTGTGTGTGTGTGTGTGTATGTATATTACTTAAAGGTCTATAAAACATTCACATATATTACATATTTTTTACTGTTGCTTCTTAAACCTTTCTGTCTTCTTTACATATACTTAACCACCAAGAAAATAACACACACATACAAACTTGTACACACATGTTTTAAGTTCTTGTGTAATTACAGATGTATATATTATACATAACTTTTCTTCATCCTGCAACAAAGACAAAGAAAACGAAAAAAAATGATCACAAACGGTGACAGAAAACGATCATTCGCTGTATTCCACATTAAGTGATCAGTGTCTGCCGTCTCTTGGTTCAAAGATGAGGTATGTCACACAATTTTATTAACGTTTCTGTTACGCCGATAATGGTTCACTTGGCTGCCGGTCTTCCGTCAGGAGGGCACATGGCTGGCGAAAGAAAAAAAAGTGTTAGGAAAGTGAAAGAGGGATGGAATGAGGGAGAAAGAGAAAGCGAGATAGATAGATAGAGAGAGAGAACGATAGAGAGAAAAGGAGAGAGAGAGAAAGAGGGAGAGATAGATAGATAGAGAGAGAGAAAGAGACAGAGAGAGAAAGAGAGAGAGAGAGAGAGCGAACGCAAAGGAGTGTAAAAAAAGATGTACAGTACAAACAGGGCCGTATTATGCATAAATTACTTAATCAAAAGGATAGGGGGCCCCGCAGGGATAAGGGGGTCATTTTGTTGGAGGGGGAGGGGGAGGGGGAGCTAAGGCACTGTCATCACCGCCCTAAGGTTAGCTTATTAACTCCAATCACTGCAACTCAAATATTTCGTCCCAACATCATTTTCGTGTACTTCTTTGTCAGTTTGAACACTTACTTGGATGATAATTACGGTAAAATAACATCTAACATAACGGTAATAGTGGTAAAACAGCAACTACGAGCACAAATGTATTCGGTAAACTAGCTTCCTATTACTAACTAGCACTGTCCTAGTGTGAGTAACCGTGTGAGTAAATGCCACGATCTTAATTGATAAAATTGTATAACATTTAAATATTTACATTTACATATATCTATATCCATATCTTTATCCTCTTAAGGATGTTCTGATATACTTGCGAATTTTGATTAATCGTAATGATTGCTTAAGAAATGCATATCAACACTTACTATTCATCGTTGCGGAAAAAAATATAATGTATATATATAATGTTTATATATGTATGTTATTACATAATAACACAACTCCACACACACATATATTATATATATAATATATATATATATATATATATATATATATATATATATATGCATGAACACATACAACACACAAACACACAACACACAATAACAACACACACAAATATTATATATTATATATTTATAATATATATAATAGATATTTATATATATATATATATTCATACATACAGATATTTATACGTAATTTTGATATATTTATTTATATTTATATTATTTTTATACTATATAGATATATTTTATATATATTACTGCTATGTTCGCAATAATATCTGAACTACCTGAACTCTCCGGAACAACTGAATAGCATCTGAACTACCTGAATTCTCCCGAACTAGCACCATAACTACTTGAACACTGTAACTACTAATAGCATCTGAACTACCTTAACTACCCGTAACTACTAAATAGCACCTGAACTACTTGAACTCTGCGGAACTATTAAATAGCACCTGGATTCACCCCCAAACCTATTTTAACGTCGTACGTGAAAACTAGGTTTTGGTTGGCTAAGTAACATCTAGAGGAGGTAAAAAAAGAAAAAAAGATAATCACAGCTCGAGTAAATATGGTTTTGTTTACAGCTGTACAGGACGCTGAGGGCAGACTGGATACTGTTTCTTATCAATAAATCCATAGTCTGTTTACTTTCACTGTGAAAATATAGCATTAGAGGAAACAGACGTTAGCATTTATGGAACTGTAGAAATTAATAAAGAGGTGAATATTCATATACATATACATATATTCATGCATAGGGTGAGTTATTGCTATTCAAATGCAATTTACAGTAACAGGATAATCCCGGGTATGTACAGTATATCGTGATAGGGTTGAATGCTGCCAATCTCTTTCTCTTTCTCTCTCTCTCTCTCTGTATGAGGGAGAGAGAGAGAGAGAGAGAGAGAGAGAGAGAGAGAGAGAGAGAGAGAGAGAGAGAGAGAGAGAGAGAGAGTGTGTGTGTGTGTGTGTGTGTGTGTGTGCAGTCGTGACCTAATTGGGTGAGCTGAATGAATCATGACGTCTATGCTATTGATACATGCTTTTCATTAAACTTATATCTTCAATTTAAAGTAAGGTTGAGATGATTGGTTGAAATACGCATGCCTTACATCCGAGTCCATGGCGCAGAAACGGAGGTGGTGTGGAGTTTTACTATAATATTGTTTCGATTTGAATATCGTAATCAGGGCGCTAGATACAAAAATAACTTATTAGGATGAAGACCTACATATTATGAAAATCATATTATTTTTATTTTGTTAAAAAGAAAAATTATGATCATACATCAATGAAATAAATAAATAAGATAAAGAAGAAGAACTAAGATAAATGGCAACTGATGTGCTTTTTTTTAAGTGTCGTAAAGCTTTAGGGATGATAATTTAATTATTCTATTTACGATTGTCTGAATGTATTATAATCATAGCACTTGATTTATGTATTTTCATATTTGCATATCATTCACAGCATTAAATAATTTTAAAAGGGGAAGCGACTTTATATATTCACTGTATAATCTACTTTAGAATGACAAGGCGCATACAATTAAATGTCTGTAACAAAACCTTCGTTTTTGCACCACTGACTCGAATCTCAACCAACATAAAATATAAAGTTAAAGGAAAAGCCTATAATATAGACGTCAGGATTTATGATCCCCCAATAGCAAACTTACAGCCTCCTCAATCTCCCACCCGTAACTCGTGTGTGTTTATTTAAATACATACATATATATATATATATATATATATATACATAAAAATATATATATATTTAGAATATATAAATATATATATATATATAATATACTGGTTGGTAGATTAATATATATCATACATATACAAAACAGACACACACAACTCACATATATGTAATTTATATATATAATTTATTTATTTATTATTATAATATTAATATATGTATATTTATTATATATATATATATATTATATATATACCTAGATATAATATTAATATAAATAGTTATATATATATATATATAGATTATTGTACATAGTTTTATTCATGTATTTTCATATACACTAAACTCAAATTAAACCAGTAGCCTAATAAATAACACTTTAAACATAAACTATATTCCCCAGAACTAACCTACTATACTTTCACTTTCTTCACCTACATTCTATCTCATAAACCTTGACCTTACCATGGGAGTGCTAGGACACCGGCAAGGCCTGCTGGACCCCCACCAAGCAGAAGCAGGCCAGCAGAAGGGACAGCGACCCCCGGGCCCCCCCTCCGCCGCGTCCATGACTCACCCCCTCCTGCTGGACAGCCGCTCGCAACTCATCTGCTTGCAAAGAGTCAGAAGCCGAAGGTGGTTTTGACGTTGCTTTGACATCGGGATAGAGAGAGAGGGAGAGGGAGAGGGAGGGAGGGAGGGAGAGAGGGAGGGAGGGAGGGAGGGAGGGAGAGAGAGAGAGAGAGAGAGAGAGAGAGAGAGAGAGAAAGAGATTGAAATGGAAAAAGAGAGAGAAGAGAGAGGCGAGAGAGAGAGTGTAGGAGAGAGAGAGAGAGAGAGAGAGAGAGAGAGGGAGAGGGTGAGGAGAGAGAGAGAAGATAAGAGAAAGAGAAAAGAGAGAGGGGGTGAAAAGAGAGAGAAAGAGAAAGAGAAGAGGGGGGAGGGGGGGGGAGGGGGGGGGGTAGAAGAGAGAGAGAGACGTAGGTGAGGAGTGAAGAGAGAGAGAAGAGAGGGGGGAGGTGAGAGTGTAGATGATGTGTAAGGTGGTCAGAGTGAGAGTGTGTGTAGACGAGAGTGAGAAGTACAGAGACAAGAAGTGAGTGAGAGAGTGAGAGAGTCTGAGACAGTAGATGAGTGAGAAGTAGTGTTTGAGAGAGGAGAGAGAAAGTGAGAGAGAAGAGAGAGAGAGAAGAGACAGAACAGTGGGTGAGGGGAGGGAAGGAGTGATAGATTTAAGTAGTGAGTCTGATAGTTGCTAGTGAGAATATTAGAGAAGTTATATAGTGAGTAACAAATAAACACTGTGATAGAACAGATAAGTAGAGATCAACAAACTATAATATGATAATGTATATTAACTACATCAGATTGAAAAAATAAATAGACATATAGCGATAAAGATAGATAGATATATAGTGAGGTAGACAAATACACACTGAGATAGACAGATAGATAGATATATAACTATATAGATAATGAGATATATAACTATTAGATGTATATTAAATAACAGTAGCGATAAAAAACTATGATAGATGGTGAGATGAATAAGATAATCAGTGAGATAGATTTATTAGATATAATAGTTAGAATTGTTAGAATATTAATAGCTAGATAGATAGATGAATAAGCAGATAAAAAGATTGTTATGATAAATAGTCATGTAGATAGATATTGAGATAAAGAGTCATAATACTAGTCATAATTCTCTCTCTCTCTCTCTCTCCTACGTCATCTCTCGTTTGTCAGAGGGGGGGGGGGGTGGGGGGGGGGGGGGGGGGGGGGGGTGGGGGGGGGGTCGTGCTCTTTCTCCTCTACTTCATCCCTCTCTCTCACTCAGCACTCTTCCTCTCATCAATCTCCTCTCCGCACAATCTTCTATCTACTCTCTTCATTCTTAATCTATTCTTTTTCACTTCTTATGCAAACCCTGATCTCATTCTCCTCTCAGCGTACTTTCCTCTCTCCTACACCATCCTCCC
>NW_028234417.1:30113335-30115835 GCF_977035675.1 Penaeus japonicus
CAGTACATATATATATAAAAAAATATATATATATATATATATATATATATATAATATAACTATATACATATATATATACATATATATAATATCATAAATATAATAAAAAAAAAAACGAATATCTATATATATATAGATAGATAGATCGATAAAACATAGATAATATATATGTAAATAGATATACCAAAAAAAATATAAATAAATAATGTATAAATATAATATAAACTTATATAGACATATATACATAATATAATATATATATATATATCATATATATATATATATATCTATATAAATATAAATATTATATATATATATATAATAAACATAATACGTACATAAATATATATATATACTAATATAATATATATATAAAATATAAAATATATATATAATATATATATATAGATAGATAGATAATAGATAGAATATAGATATCAAATATACAGTATATATACACTAATAAACAAACCATATATAAATATATCAATATTAAAATATATATATATATATATAATATAATAAAATCATATAAATAAAATGAATATATATCTAAAAAATATATAAATTTATATATATATAATATATATTATATATATATATCTATATCTATATGTAAGTAGTCAATGTACATATTATATATATATATCTATATATATATCAATATATAATCATATATATATATATATGTATATATATATAAAAATACTATAACAAAATAAATCAATCTATATATATAAATTTATATTATAAATATACATATATTTACAAATATATATATGTATATCTTATATATATATAACATATATATCTATATACATAATATAACTATATCAATATATATAATATATTATCTATATTATAAAAAAATATCTAAACAAAAATATGTGATTATAAATACTACATCAACTATAGAATAAATACTATATATATCTAGATAATATACAATATATAAATTACAAAACTATACATAGTAATCCATCAATATATCTATATAAATATTATATATAAAAAAATATAAATATATCTACTAAATATATAAAATATAATACATAACACGAGTAAATGTAATACTATAAATTGTATGTGCATATATATTAATGTATATATATATATATATAAAATAAATCTATATATAAATATATATATAAATATATCTATATACCATCTAAAAAGTATATACATATATATCTGTAAAATTAATATAAAAATATATATAAAAAATATCTAAATAATATAATATATATATATATATATATGTACAATAAAAGAATTATTATAAATAATATAAAATATATATCTATAATCTAAATGATATATATGAATAATAATATATACAAATTTAATGTAATTATATAGATATATATATATAAGATATATATATATATATATATATATATAATATGTGTGTGTGGTGGTGTGTGTGTTGTTTATGAGATTGTGTGTGTGTGAGTGGTTAGAGAGTTTGCGTGTGTGTTATTTATATATTTACATAAATATATATTTAAATATAATTATATATATTAATAAATTATATCTATGATAAATATAAATATACATACATATAAATATATATATATATAATATATATATAAAATCTATATAAATATATATATATCATATATATATCTATAAATATATATTATATAATATTTTTGTATGTCAATATCTGCATATATATATATTTATATATATAATATACATAGAATAATATATATATAATCAAACTATATAATATATATATATATAATAACTATATATTTATGTTTATAATATATTATATATTAAAAATCTAAATATATATCTATATATATATATATTACATATAAATAAATATAATATAATGATATATCTATAAATAAATATATCATATAAATATCATAAATATATGTATAAATATATATTTATATATATATCTATTAAATATATAAATATATATATATATATAATATATTCATATATATAGAATATCATAATATATATATATAATATATATATATACAAATAATTATATATATAATACCACACACACACACACCCCACACACCCACACACACACATACACACACATACCCACACACACACATCACACACACCATATATATACATATCTATATATAAATATAAATAAATATAAATATCTATATATATCAAAATATATATATAAAACTATAATATATAAAATTTATCTTAAAATAATTAAATTTATACATGTAAATATAAAACCATATATATCAAATATATATAAATATACATATATATAAAATATAACGTATGTATATTCAATAAAATATATATATATCTATAAAAATAAATATAATCTAAATATAATAAATAAATATATATAAATATATATATAAAGAGTGAAATATAAAAAATCTAAAAATTATATATATTTATAAAAAAAAACTCATATCAAAATATATATCTATATAAAATAGATATATACAAATATATGTTGTGTCAATAATATAAATATAATATCTAATAATATATAATA
>NW_028234417.1:30120835-30125835 GCF_977035675.1 Penaeus japonicus
ATATATATAGATATCAAAATAATATCAATATATCAATTCTAAATATAACTCAATATATATAATATGTGTGTTGTGAGTGTGTGTGGTGTGTGTGCATTGTGTGAGTTATTGTGTGTGTGTGCGTTTGTGTGTATGTATATATTTATATAAATATAAATATTACTACATATTAATCTATATCTAACGTATCATATCAATCTCTATATATATATAACTATATATAAATACCTACAAAATATATATAAATATAAAATATATAAATATATATATCTATCTATATATATAAATATATATATATATAAATATAAATATGTATATATCTGTATGTATCACATCTGCATAAATATATCATATATATAATATATATATATACTATATATATATAAAATAAAAATATATAACATTTAATATCTATATATATTGATAAATAAATGTATTATAATAGCATATATATATATATATTATATAATATATATATATATAAATAAAAATATAAAATATTATATAATAATATATTTATATAAACTATATATATAAATATGTAAATATGGATAAATAAATATAAATAAATATAAAAATATATCTAAAATAAATATATAATATACATATATCTAACTCTATATATAAATATATCTATATCTAAATAAATCTATATATATATGAATATATATATATATAAACCTATATATCTATAATTATCACCTCATATAGTCTAAATATATATAATTATATATAGAATACACACACACACCCACACACACCCACACACCCACACACACACACACACATTCACACACACATATAATATATATATATATATATAATAATATATAATATATATATAATAATCTAAATATATATGTATGATATAAAATATTATATATATATATATAATTATATATATAATATAAATCAAAAAATTATATATATACCCCAATATATATCATATTCATCTATATATATATAGTATATATAATATATAATAAAAATAAGTGGTAGGTGTGTTGTGTGTATGTAAATATATACTATATATAATATCGATACTCTATATATAATATATATATATATATTATATATAATATATCATATATGTAAAAATATCTAATATATAAATATTAATATATATATATATATAACTCTAAATAATCTATATATATAATATTGATATATATATGGTTTATATATATATACATGCCTATCTAATTATATATATATATAATATATATAATATATATATTAACTATTATATATATCTCATATATCAAATATAAAATATATATATATAAAACCTGCCTAGAATCACACTCTATAAATATTAAAATATATATCACACCAAACAAATAAATATCTATCTCTCTATAAATATACATACAAAATATAAATCTATATATAACTCTATAAATTCTAAAATATAACACTATATAACAGTAAGAAAATCTATGTCAGTATATATATAATATGCCATATAAAAATAAATATAAAATATCAAATCTCATAAATACAATAAAATATATAATAATATAACTATCACTACAAAAAGCATGTAATCTAAAATTCAAATATTCATTATATATAATATAATCAATCAATATATATCACTAAATATATATATTATCTATCTACACAAACTATCCGACGCATATATCAATCCCCTCAATCAAACTCTAAACTCGTACAAACAACAAATCTAACTCTAACAAAACCTCTACACTCACTATAAATATATAAAATACAATACCTAACTGTATATACATCATGTGTGTGTGTTACTAAATCATACTCTACATAGAGAACCATGGCTCAATATTCTCAAAGCTGACCTCAATTTCCACTAAACGATGGAACATAATGAACTGTTGATCAAGTATACATTTGATACAGGGATCAAAGCAGGACATTGCTGAACTAGTTTCAGAATAACCTCCTGGGAGTTTCCTCAATTGATTATAATACAATGAAGCTTAATTAAAAACTAGTATAGAAAATTTGATATACTTATATATGTCATAAAACCTTACGATGAGACAACTTCAGACCAGTATGAATCTTTAATAACTTACTTATCAGATATTAAAAGCTCTCTAACTCTACGGACTGCCGCGCCGATTTCACTTACTACTTCATCATAATGAGATACCTTTTGTTTCTAGAAACCTAGTTACGATTTGAACTGATGTAATTTATGTGGGATCAGCGATAACAATATCTTGCAAATCCCACAGCAATGAACTCACAGATCTATCTCCAAGCATATGAACTCTGCAGGCCAAGTAAGCTGTTTGACCTGAGATAACCGTGAGATTGGTGGGCAGGTCAGCGAAATAGGGTTGCGGGCGCCCCAGCCACCAGCCGTCAGCTCGCCCACTTGCGGCTTTGCCTGTTGAAAGAGGAAGACACGGCTATGAATGTTCATTCTGATTAACAATTATTAAAAGGTGTTTTTAGAATGCCTTACATAGTGAATGCGCGTATATTGCTTACAAAACACTCCCAACACAGACCTACACATGCACCGCGCACCGCACGCGCATATATAATTTTATATCAATATATAATATATATATATATAAATATTATATCTATAATATATATATATATATATATATATGTAAAAAAATATATATACATATATCTACATATATAAATATATGTTTATTTATATATATAATATATATGTATGTAAACATATATATATATACATATATATAATATCTACTATATATATAATATGTAGTATAAAATATATATATACCATTCATATATATATCTTTATATATATATATATATAAAATTATATATACTAAATATATATATATATATATATATCTATATATATGTATGTATATGTATATACATAAATATATATAATATATATATATATATAAATATATATATATATATTATATAATGTAATATATATATATATATATATATATAGATATTAATATGTATGTATGTAACTATATATACATATATATATATATATAATATAAAAATATATAGATTATACATAATAACATACATATACAAATATACATATACGTACATATATATATTATAATATAAATAAATAAATAATATATATTTATAATATATATAATATATATATACATATATATATACAAATATAAATATATATATATATATATATATATATATATATGTATGTTAATGTATATATGTTATATATATCTATATAATATATATATATATAATATATATAGATATATATATATATAATCTATATACATATATACCTACATATACATACTTATAATATATACATATAAGTACATGTAAATATACATATATATAATATATAAATATATATATATATATATATATATATATATATATATATATTATATATATAAATCATTGAATATGTATATACTATATTATATGGTACATATATAAAATTGGTATATAAATGACATATAAACATATATTAAAATATATATGCAGTGATTATATACTATATATATATATATATATATATAAATATAAATAATATATATAATATTATTATATATTATATATAATAAGATATATAATTAATATATATATACATATAACATATACATAAACATATACATATACAGAATATACATACATATATATATATAGATAATATATATATATAATATATATATATCATATATATATATACTCTATATATATATAAAAAATTATACACATATAATATATATAATCATATATATATATATATATATAAATATATATATATATATGTATCTATAGAGATATAATAATATATATATATATATAAATAAGTTATATAATATCATATGAGATATATAATATAATATACAATCGACCTGATATAAAACCAATAATCGTGCGTGTGTGTGTGCTGTGAGGGTGTGTTTGAGGTGTGTATAGATGTATGTTTGCGAGTTTGTGTGTGTGTGTGTGTTTTTGTTTCTGTGTGTATGTGTGTGTGTGTTTCTGTGTGTGTTTGTGTTTCTGTGTGTATGTGTGTGTGTATGTGTTTCTGCGTGCGTGCGTGTGTGTGTGTCTCCGTGTGTCCACAAGACAGAACTCGAAATATTTAACGTATCTTCCAACCCTGAAAATTAATCCTAAGATATGTAAATGAGCGCCTTATTTGGCTGAATGATATGAGGATCTGGTTTCACATATGATTATCAGAAATTAATTCAATGGAGCTTTCCTTTGGTTCTAATAGCTGTAACTAATAGCCTGACTTAGCTTTCGTTCTTAGATAATAGCTTTTATGTATGTGAGTGTGTTGAATCCATTAATTATTTGATATTGCACTGTATAACGTTATTCACTTGTGTCATGATGCACTGATCATGGTTGCACTGTTCATGGTTGCACTGTTCATGGTTGCACTGTTCATGGTTGCACTGATCATGACGTTAGTAATTGCTCCTACCATGGCAAGTGCTGTCAAGTGTGTGTTTGTGATTGCGTGTTTGTTTAGGTGTGGTGGTGCGTGCGTGTGTGTCTTTGTGATATTAGCATCATTGTTACCAGTGTCATTATATTGATTATCAACATCATCACTATCATTAGTATCATTATCATTATCATTGTTATCTTGATCATCATTATTATCATTATCATCATTATCATTATTATTATCATAATTATCATTATCATTATCTAATATCACTAATATCATTATCATTATCATTTTTAGCATTATCATTACTATAACTATCATCATTATTATCATTATTGTTATTGTTATCATTATCAATATCCTCATTATCATTAAAAGGACGAAGGGGAGTGAAGAAGAAGAAAGAGAAAAAGAAGAAACGGAAGAAGAGGATGAAGAAGAACAGTAAGAAGAAGAAGAAGAGGATGTAGAAGAGTGAAAAAAATGAGGAAGAAGAAGAAGATGAAGAAGAAGAAGAAGATGAAGAAGAAGAGGAGAATAAGAGGAAGGAGAATAAGAAGTAAAAGAAGAAGAAGTGGAAGAAGAAGGAGGGGATGGAAAAGAGTAA
>NW_028234417.1:30133335-30135835 GCF_977035675.1 Penaeus japonicus
ATACTTCTATCGTGGAAACAGGGAATAAAAGCGTAGTTTATTTTTCTCTACTAACTGTAACTCCTTTTTCTTTGAGTTGGGAAAGAGTTTGAGCATAACATTTTTTCTTTCATATTGGAGGGGAAACTTTGATATTATATTATGATGACTTTCCTCATGCTGTTTCAGTCACATGCCATCCCCGTTTTGCGATGTGATATTGGTGTAATATGGTTATCTATATGTATATAGGTAATCATATCTGTATATGTGTGTATATATGTATATATAAACATACATACACACACACACACGCGCGCAACAACACACAAACACACCCACACACAACACTCTCACACACCACACACACACACAAAACACACAACACACACACTCCCACACTAACACACCACATATTTATATATATAATATATATATATATATTTATATATATAATATATAAGATATATAGTAAGTAGAGAGAGATAAGATAGATATATATATATATATATATATATAGATATATATAATAAATATAATATATATATATTATACACACATACAAATATATAATATACATACATATAATATATATATATATATATATATTATATAATATATATATATATATATATATATATATATATATAGTATTGGGGGTAATATAATATACACATACATATATAGATACATACATAATACATACATATATTTATATATAAGATATAGATATATATATATATATATATGTATATATTATATATATAATATATATAAAAATATTCTAATAATATGTTATGTATGTATGTAATATATATGTATAGTGTATATAATCATATGTATAAATATATATATATATATATATATATATATATATAGATATTATATATATATATATATGGATATGTATATATAATAATATATATATATATATATATATAGAATATATATATATATATATATTATATATAATACATATATATATATATTATCACATTACCATATATACATACATAGCATACATATATAGATTATATATATAATATAGATTATACATATATAATATATATATATATAAAAATATATAAATATATATATATATATATATGATATATATATATATTATATATATATTAGCTAACACACACACCAACACCCCCGTATTTCTGCTCTCTCTCTTCTTCATTCTCCTCTTTTTCTCCCATCTTTCTTTCTCTCTCTCCTTCTCTCTCTCTCTCTCTCTCATCCTCTCGTCTCCCCCTCTCACCTCTCTCTCTACTCTCTCTCTCTCACCTCACTCGACTCTCTCTCTCTCTCTCTCCTCTCCTCTCCTCTCTCCCTTCTGCCCCTCGATCTCTCTCTCCTCTCCCCCTCTCCTCCCTCTCTCCAACCACCCTCCCTCTCACTCTCCCTCCACTCTCACTCTCTCACTCTCATCCATCTCATCTCACTTCTCTCCTCATCTCTCCTCCTCTCTCTCTCTCTCTCTCTCTCTCTCTTTTCTCTCTCTCATCTCTGCTTTCTCTCTCAGCTCCTCTCTCCCGCTCCTCTCTCTCTCCTCTCTCCCCTCTCTCTCTCTCTCTCCTCTTCCCTCTCTCTCCTCTCTCTGCTCTCCTCCTCTCTCACTCTCTCTCTCTCTCTCTCCTCTCTCCTCTTCCCCTCTCTCTCCTCTCATCTCTGCCCCTCTCACTCTCTCTCTCCACCTCTCGCTCTCTCTACCCCTCTCTCACTCTCTCTCTCTCTCATTCCCTTCCTCACTCCTCTCTCTCTTCTTCTCTCTCTCCTTCTACACTCCTCTCTCTCATCTCTCTCACAACCTCTCTCTCTCTCTCTCTCTCAACTCTCTTCCTCTCTCTCTCTCTCTCTCTCTCCTCTCTCTCTCTCTCTCTCTCTCTCTCTCCTCTCCTCTCCTCTCCCCTCTCTCTCTCTCTCCCTCCCTCTGCCCCTCTCCCCCTCTCTCCACCTCCCTCCCTCTCTCTCTCTCTCTCTCTATCTATCTATCTATCTATCTATCTATCTTTTTCATCTTATCTTTTCTTTACACATATACCATAAAATCCAGAAACTGAATGTATTTGTCTATAAGATTTTATTTTCCCACCATTTCCTAGCGATTGGAGCCCCTCTCCCTGGAAGTGTCAGAAAATATGGTAATGTCTTTTTTCAGGCTGAAAAAGTTGGATGATATGATGAGTATGATTTTGAATTTCTGAAAATATTTTCTTTTTTCTTTCTTCTCTTTCTTCCCCGTCTCTCTCTCTCTCTCTCTCTCTCTCTCTCTCTCTCTCTCTCTCTCTCTCTCTCTCTCTCTCTCTCTCTCTCTCTCTCTCTTTCTATCGGATTATCATTAATGACGATTAGGATGATGATAGTAGCATTGGTGATAATGATGATTTATATTGGTAACGATATGGTGAAAATGTTTAGATACTAACAAATACAAAATGTGAATCAGTTTTAAAGAACCGACATTTAATAATAATAAAAAAGTTCCTTTATATCCAATAATTTCGACCCTGTA
>NW_028234417.1:30163335-30165835 GCF_977035675.1 Penaeus japonicus
TTTCTCTCTCTCTCTTTTCTCCTCTCTCTCTCTCTCTCTCTCTCTCTCTCTCTCTCTCTCTCTCTCTCTCTCTCTCTCTCTCTCTCTCTCTCTCTCTCTCTCTCTCTCTCTCTCTCTTTCTTTCTCTCTCTCTCTTTCTCTCCTTTCTTTCTCTCTCTCTCTCTCTCTCTCTCTCTCTCTCTCTCTCTCTCTCTCTCTCTCTCTCTCTCTCTCACGTTCTCTCTCTCTCTCTCTCTCTCTCTCTCTCTCTCTCTCTCTCTCTCTCTCTCTCTCTCTCTCTCTCTTTCTCTTTCTCTTTCTTTCTCTTCAGTTCTGTGTCAGCTGTCATAGCGAAAGGACGTGTTATTGACATGCTGTGACCTTCTGTGACCACTGACGGCCTAATCATTCAGACAATGGAGTCTATAAAGACCTTTCGTGCTATAGCGAACCAGTGCGCGGTCGCGTTCATATATTTATAATGATCAAAAGTGACTTGCAGTATAAGTGAAGACAAGAAACATTATTGAATTCATACCAGATAAATAAGCATATATGAAAACAAAGAGGCAATTAAGTAACAGGTCTATAGAAATTCTGTCGCTAAGCCATCTATCTATCTGCATATTCCAAAAGGGATGCGAAGCTAGCAACATGGAGACAAATACCTTGTGTGTCTCAAGTCCTAAAGATTACACCTTTTAACAAAGCTGAAAGAGCCCTAGAATTAAACATTGGTCGAAATGACGTCTATGTACGGTTTAAGAACGAAAAAATACTTACACTCATAAACACGATAAACACGATTGGAGCAGCAGGAAAAACACTTAAAAAAAGCAAAGTGTATGGAAAGGGATTACAGACTACAATGCTATTCGAATAAAAATTAATGGTTTGGTGACACTGCGACTCATCGCAATATAGGAAGGAGAGAAAATTCTCCAAATCATGGCACACCTCTTGTATGCTGTCTTTAAAACACTCACTCAATTTTGCTCCAACTGCTCAAAATGGTGACACGGGGCACGTCCTCGCGAGCAGCCACGTTGTCGGTATTGCCCGACTGCTCACGTAAGCAAGGAGTACGCCGAAAAAATCTCACAAGGTATTCATATACCTAGGAAATGTGCCAATTGTAGACTTGAACATAAGGCAGATTCTTCATTGTGTGTATATTTTCCGAAACACACACAAAAAAAAGAAGAAACAACTTGCAGTTTTCCCTTCGCGGAACCCCAGCACACCTCGCCATAACGACGAGAAAGAATTCCCCCACATTAAAAAAACTAATTCGGCCAAACATACTGGGCCAAAACGCCCCTCCAACCTCACTATCAGCTTCAGTGCCAGCTTCAGCAACTAGCTTTAGTATCTTCTTCGGCTCATGTCTCAGTGCTAGCTTCAGCACCAGCTTTCGTGCTAACATCAGCAGCAGTGGTGTCAACACCTGTTGCAAAACCGGTAGAAGGTCGAACTGATGATGCATATAATGCAACAACAGGTTGCTCAGCAACTACAGTTTCAGGAGAAGATGTTTACAATCGTCTTCGGACAACAACAAAAGTTTTCCTCTACACAACCTGTCTCAGAACTTCGGAATCATCAGTTGACAAGTGATTACCTACATTGATTTAAATTCACGATATTCACTGTAACGATAAGAGTTTAATAAAAGACTGGACATATTTCATATAACAAGTTACATATATGTGTGTGTGTGTTTTATTTTTTTTATATCATTAGTAAAAAGGAGATCAGTGCAGCATAGCCCCTCAGGCATGTATACTTAATGCTTGACTATGGCTCTTCTAAGTCATCAGAAATTCAGCTAGGTTGGGTAGATGTTTTGACATCTTTCCCTGCTTTTTTTCAAGGCATGTTAACTGTTCTGTAGAAAATGTTTCAAATCAAATCAAATCAATCCCTCTCTTTATCTATCCATCTATCTACTTATCTCTCGCTATCTATCTATTTCTCCTTCTCTCTCTCTCTCTCTCTCTCTCTCTCTCTCTCTCTCTCTCTCTCTCTCTCTCTCTCTCTCTCTCTCTCTCTCTCTCTCTCTCTCTCTCTCTCTCTCTGGCCTAAGCCATTGATCATGCTTTCTACATAATTCAGTGCTATAATGCTGGCATTCCGTTTGACCCAATATTTCCTGTCTCCTGTGTCCTCTTCTGTCTTAATTATACAGCTATCTCCGGCAGCTGTGTTTGCTAGCAGAAGCCTTGAGGCACAGAAAGTGATTCAAGATTCATGCTTAAGAAGGACACAAGAGGAACCCAGGGCACAGAGAGAGACACAGACCTCCAGCCTCTGGCTAGAGACCAATTGTATTACCGATTCCACCGATAAAGACCATGATATATGAACGTCTGTCTTTCCCACTGGGTTAAAACGTGCGAAGCAAGTGGTTTACAACTGCTGGTAGCTAGTGGGTTACATATATATATTTCCTCTGTCTCTTTCTCTCTCTCTCTCTCTCTCTCTCTCTCTCTCCCTCTCTCTCTGTCTGTCTGTCTCTGTC
>NW_028234417.1:30188335-30190835 GCF_977035675.1 Penaeus japonicus
GACGCCTTCGCTCGTCTGGATTCCAATGGCGGTAGAACCCAACTTGATGGCTTCAATGGCATATTCTACCTGTAGGAGGATAGAGCAAGAAATTAAATATATGAAACATTTAACCCATTCACGCCGGGGCCATTCCGGCTTTGCACAGTCGCTATACCAAGGTTTTCGAACGCATCATCCGAACGCTTCGAGATTCTCGGGCGCACGGGCCGTGAGCCTGGGCTGCCCGCTCGCTCCCCCCGAGCGCCGGCCTTGGCCAGACATCTCGTCGGCGGCGTCTGACGCGAAAACCACGAAACGTGTCAGCACGTCATCCGGCGTGAGTGGGTTAATTAGTAAATAGATATAAAACAAACATGATAAATGTGGTCAACTTCAGTTAAAAACTTTCTTTGCACAAGAAAGAACTCTCATGACCAGAGAAAAGGTGTATGTGCCAAGTGGTCAAAGGATCAATCATGATCATTTAAAAGAGTTCTGCTCTAAAATCAAGGAAAGAAAAAGCATTGATCAAATAATAACATAAGGGAATACAAATTACTTAGTAACGTAAAAGTCCAAAGTGAAGGAATAAAGTCCCTTTTGCATAAAATCAAGGAGGAAAATAACCAATCCACAGTATTTACCCAAGTTAACAATTAGATTAATTTGATCCTCTGAAAAAGCGTCTAATAATATTCATAACAGAGAATATCACATGCTCTAAAAATGAGAGTACTAAAATGCAATAAATAGTAATTACCTGGAACAGACGTCCCTCTGGAGAAAAGGTGTTGACACCACGGTCGTATTCACTACGTGTTAAAAACATCTGAAAAGAAACAATATTCTCACTTACATGTACAATTCATGTGAAGCCTGTCAAAATTCAGTGCAAACATAGACAGCCTACTACAGTGGAGATAAGTTTACTGACCAAAACTTATCTCTTAACAAACAAGTATTTGCCAAATTGGAAAGTGTGCCATCTTACAAGATCTTCATTATGCAAGGCAAAATTCCCAAGTATTGGAGTTTACCATCCAAAAATTGGTGGTGAGCTGGTATGTACTGACCAACATTTTCTTGACGTAGTTGAAATTTGTGCAATCTGCACTTCAATAATGAGGAAAGTTGTTCTAAGGAGCTCAAAGGTTTAACCCTTCCTCTATAGACATATTCCCAAGATAGGATCACATCCGCACTGCATATTTTTAGTTCAACATACAGGCTATTTATTCCTGCAGTTATGTCACTAACTAACGTATCATACTAAATGCTAATTAATATCATTTTGTTAACATATCATATACAGAATCAAATATCATAATGTAAATCTAGACAACAATACAAAACACAAGATCAAGATGTGGTCTTTCTCAGAAGGGATAAATTTGGTGAAAAATTACATATTTTGCATATCCTAACCATAAGAATTGATTTTATTGTAATATCATGCCCTATAAGAGCAAACCATGCAATCTTATATACACTGTCGTATGCCTTGATTTTTTTTCTTTGCAACCTGTCTGCAGAATGACACTTTCCAAAGAGATCTATTCTTGGCAAGGTAATCTTCAAAGCAGAGCAGAGGCAATGCAGGTTGTTGTACGTCTATGAAAATATCCAAAGCATGGGGACATCTATTCATCCCAAAAGGTGGGTGAATATTAGAAGGCACCCGCAGGACAGCCACTCCACTGGCATCATACCATTCAGTACAGCTTCCATGTTTGCCAAAAGCCAACAATGCTCCACAGCATATTTTCCAGCAAGATCAAGCTTATAGAGTTCTCTGAAAACTTTCATCAAAAAAGAAACCAGGCATAGCTTTATCTTGCTAGATTATTTTTGGCTGAAGTTTTTGGTCTTTACTAGAGTGTACAGCATGGACGTGGCAATTGCTTGACAATGCATCATTATCTGGTAGAACTTGAGGGAAATAAACACTAGCAATACATTTACAAGAAACCAGCCCTGTTTTGAAAACTACTGTTTTCTAAACTCTTACCAAATGGCAGGTCAATATTATTTGAATAACTAAGATTTGATAAACATAATACCAACAAAACATAAAAAGTACATAATGAATCACCCCCTCCTTTTTTTTATGTGGATTTCTCTTTCAGCCCGCCATATAATGAAAGATAATTAGTACATAAATAAAATTGATGTCTTAACAAAGGTTATGGTCTATTATATCTTTAACATATCTATTGTATATAGAAAATAAATAAAATTCTTGAAGTGGTAAAATTAATCAATTGCCATGGCCTGTGCGGCTTTGGTGCTCCAATGAGGGTCAACAAATATTCAAGTAAGATAGAGCTTGGACTGGTTCTCTATATGGTTGTAATTCAACTAGATCTACAAGAGCTCTATAATGTATAGACAATTTCACTAGCATTGTATTGTAATCATGTCTCTATTGCTGAAATTGCATGCTCTAATATTTTGCCACCCATAGCACAGGAGAGATGACTGACATTTTAATTGGCTGGCAGCATGACATGGTTATTTT
>NW_028234417.1:30198335-30200835 GCF_977035675.1 Penaeus japonicus
ACCCCTGTCTGTAGAAGAGAGTGAATGGCTGCTTGATGATTATCACAGTGATGATGAGGGGGAAAATAAATACAATAAAGATAATGAAGAGGAAGAGGAAAAGGGTTGTTTAAAGGTAGAGTATTTCTAGTGAGTGTTTGATGCTGTTTAGCAGTTTATTTTTGCATTGTTCATTAAATATATGACAATCATATGTAATATGTGTTGAGTGACATAAGACTAAAGTTTGTGTGTGTGTATAAAAGGTTTTCTTATTCTATAATCTAAAAGATATTTTATTTTCCCAAAGATATACTTCTGTAGTCGTACACACTCCCAACTGTCGCAGTTTGTACGTGAAGTTCAGAAAACTGTGTTTGGGGAAGACACACGTGTTGTCTCCCTAGCATCAAGGCAGAATTTGTGCATTAATGAGGTTGTCAGCAAGCTCCATAACATGTCCCTTATTAATGACAGGTAGTGTTGCTTCCTCTTATTCTGTCTTTTGTATTCTCTCCCATTTTCTTTTCTTTTCTTTTTTTTCTTTTTTTTTATAATTATTATTATTCCTGTAATGTTGAGCATTTGCATTTTAGAATGTATATTTTGTTAAGACTCTGATATTTAATAACACTTTATACATAGTAATAATCAAGAGAGTGCTTAGGTCACAGAGAATTTTGTATTTCATATTCCCACAAAATCTAACAACATAACTTAAGAGAATGTCAATAATTTGAACTCTCATATGACTAGAATCCCTTTTCCATCAGGTGTCTAGAGCTACAGAAAGGCAAGAAAGGTCAGGCCACAAAATGCGAAAGTGATGGGTCGGTTAGCAAAAAGAAAAAGTCTTCTGCTGGATGTCCCTATTACAAACAGACAGCAGTTGAAGGTCTAGCTGATCAGGTGAGAGGGCAGGACTGCTTCATGAAGTAATGCATGACTAAGAAATAGAATCCAGTTGTTCTTTATAAATTGAGCTGAAAATTTAACACTGAGAAATTTGTTTTCTGTTGATAGGAGTATATGTTCACTACTGAAGATGTGAAAAGAAAATTTTGATTAGGAACCTTTTAGATGATTTTGTTTTACTGAAAGGAAGGATGAGCATCATGTAGACTGCTACATGAACAATTAGTTTTATCATCTGTTTGTATTAAGAAATCATTTTCCTCTACTTTTAATGAAATGACAATCATGGTGTATTTTTTGTTGTAACTTTAGTAGTTTAGTAGTTCTGTTTCACAGAACATTGTTCTTTCTCCAAAAGAATTGCTGAAGGAAAAAATGAATGAGTTTCCAGGTTTGGCTTCATGATTTTGTAAGGGAAATATATAAGGGATTTTTTGTCCCCATCAGCTCTTACTCGAGGTGCAGGACATAGAGCAGATGGTTGGGTTAGGACGGAAGACAAAAGGATGCCCATATTATGCTGGCAGATATGCTGTCAAAGATGCTCAGGTAAGCAGTGCAGTTCAGGTTAAACCTCACTAGTCTAGCAATTCTAGAACCAGATAGGTGCTGAATGGTAGATTTTCCAAGCCAGTAAAGCCAATAAAAATGTTATTGTATATCCTGCATTACTAATAGATCAGTAATCCAGCTGTATCATGAACTGTAAATCAGGTTTAGGGGACATAAGCAATATGAGTCAGTGGTGTCATCACAGCTAGCAAACCAGTTGTCATGCAAACTCATGACCACCAAATTCAAATTACTATCCAAACCATTGAAGCTGCTAAATCAGTGAGTACCAGACTAGTAAGGTTTAACATGTATTGGGGTCTCTGTCTAATGGAATCATGATGGGCAATATTTTTTGTGCTGATTAGAATTTTTGCACAATTTTATATTTTTTTATTGATGGAAAGTAAGGTTATTAATTTTCATATTCACATGGAATTTTGACTTCCATAGGAAGTGTGAATATAGGTTTCCATAATCTTTAAATTTATTTCCTGAAGAGTCTATACATGCTCCCTAAAAATATATAAGTTATCTATTAAACATGTGTATTTCTTAAAAAAGAAAAAAGAAAAATACAAGTGCATTCAAAACTGTGTTTCACCTCAGCTGGTCGTTCTGCCATACAACACACTCCTGCACAAGGGAACGAGAGAAGCCTGCCGAATCCACTTGAAGGGTAACATTGTAATTGTAGACGAAGCTCACAACCTCCTGGAAACTATCGCCAACATCCACTCTGTTTACCTCAGCCATGGACAGGTATGAATATTTTTGGTTGTGGTTTTTAAATGTTCATGTTAAGTTGGCTCTCATTTTGTTCAGGATGATGATGTGTGTCCAAATATTGACTCATAGGACAAAAGATGTTATTGAATAAATCCAGTAAACTTTATTATAGAAGAATTATTTTTCTTTGACAAATTTTATGTTTGAGATTTTTCTACTGTTCAGTTATCTGGAGCGCGGGCACAGCTAAGCCAGTACATGCTACGTTACAGCAAAAGGCTTTCTCCAAAGAACTTGTTGTACATCAAGCAGATCCATTTCTTCA
>NW_028234417.1:30208335-30213335 GCF_977035675.1 Penaeus japonicus
CTATAACATTTATATAGATTATTAGTAATACAAATTGTATGTGACTACCCCAGATGTATTATATAGAATAATTGACAAGTGAATCAAATTTAAGTAAGAAAAGAAATTTTACTTAGCCATTTTGGGATTTTCATACTCTTATAAAAAGTGTTTAATGCTGGCAATAAACATGTATTTTCTTTCATTCAAAGTAATATTTTCCGTTCACAACTGCCCACATTTAAATAATATTTGTCTACATATATACATACATATGTACATACATATGTATGTACATATGTACATTACATACATATGTACATGTATATGTATATATATATGTATATATATATGTATATATATATGTATATATATATGTATATATATAATATGTAGACAAATATACATACATACACAAGCACATGCACACACACACACAGACACACTCACACACTCTCTTATAACTGCACATGTGTGAATACATTCATATATCTAGATATATAAATATAACTAATTGTATCAAAAACACTTGCATTCTATATGGTTTTAAGTGCATGTCTCTGGCTGCATTATACAAATCCCGAACATTTTTTTAATTCTTTGGCTTATTAGTAAATCTAATGAGAATGAATATTCTTATGAAGATACCAAAAGCTTGTATGTCACTAATGTAGGTCTTTCCCTCTACAATAAACATGCATTCGTTCTAAATACATACATACATACATACATAAGTATATGTGTGTGTGTATAAATATCCAAGCACATGAATTATGTTATATATCTTGATACATAAATATCACAAACTGTATGAAAAACACTTACATTAAATGTGGTCTTACATACCTGTATTTACTTGTGTTTTACAAATCCCAAACTATAAATATTTCATATTATTCCACTTCCAGTTTTTCTTCTTCTTTGGCTTATTTAAATTAAAGTTCATAATGAGTAAACCTAATGAGAATAAACATTCTTACGAAAATGAAGAGCGTACATTTCCTTAAAGTATGTCTTCCTTTATACAATAAACATGCATTTCTTCCAGTAGATTCTCTTCTTAAAATATAAAACAATTTTAAACAGATTGTGCTAAAATATGATTGTAGTCAATAGAGCAATTTACTTCATTTGTTTCTTTGTCTTATATCTTTTCCTCAAACCTGATATCACAACCACAAGTGAATGGGATGATAATTCTACTTGTTTACACTGAACATATTTCAATGTTAACATGCTGAACAGACTAAATGAATGTATTTACTTTTTTTTCTTTTGTTTTTATTTTTTTTTTGCATATTTTCCCTTAATCAAATGTTGCCCATTTACTTTCACTAGGACCATTAGCATCATTTTTGCTCTCCCCTCTGGAGTCTGTTACTTTATTGTTGTTCACTACGGTATTATTGTTATTTCCTAGAGTCACAGCTTTGGACTGACTATTTACACTAAGTTTTTGGAAGTCCTTGGAGAAATCCCCCAGTAAGTCCCGCTGTGACAGTCTCGGAGGCCTCTGTGGCTGGGAGGAAGTGACTGCAGCTTTGTTGGGTTGTGCCAGAGGTGGCTCAAACTGCACATACTGGCCTGGTCTGGATGCCGCAGCTGTCGTTGTTTGGTTGTCTGAACTCCCTGACAACATGCTGGATGCAAATGCTGCTGCAGCACTGCCTCCCCTTGTGGAGCTTGGGAGAGAGTTTGCGCTCGGTGGTTTGTGCTGGTTGTACATGGGGTTTTGACAGCCAACTGGCGTACCCATGCTAGTCTGAAGGGAAGAGAATGGACGGTACT
This sequence comes from Penaeus japonicus, assembly GCF_977035675.1. Taxonomy (NCBI): domain Eukaryota; kingdom Metazoa; phylum Arthropoda; class Malacostraca; order Decapoda; family Penaeidae; genus Penaeus; species Penaeus japonicus. The sequence continues at coordinate 30,210,103 of NW_028234417.1, forward strand.
CTGGCCCGAGCCCCTGATACGAAGCAAGAGGGCGGTATTCTGAAGGGCGTTTAGGTGTGGCATTAGGCAGTCCTGTCGTGTTGATAGCTGAGGAACGAGCTAGAGATGGATGTGCTGGGAGATGAGACATGCTGACACTGCCAACCCCAACCCCACCTTCACCTTGTACTGCCACTCCTGAAAATAATGGATTCTGTGCAAGTTACATGAGCAGATTTTCAAGGTGTAGAATAATACTACAACAAGGTCCTTCTCCATTTTTTGCATGACACTGGAATTCCTGCTCTAAAAGCATGCGTGAAAAAGTGTTATGTACCACCATGCTTGCCTTAGTGATGTAACCAAAAGTGCAGGTGTAGCTATGCATAGAGGTCCTGTGCATGTCCCCAGGTTACACACTGTACTGTGTAGGTAAGATGGTAACCTATACAATGTGCCTGTGAACAGATCACCTCAAGTGGGTGCCAGGGGGTCAACCCTAAACAATAAACTGAACTGCCCTTAACTGTGCATCATGCTCTGTCAGTAATTATTCTATTAAACTGGATGAGAGCATTGGCATATATGCAAGTTATGTTGTGTATGCATAGGTTGGTCTTCATAAGACAGTATGTTAGTAGCTGATATTCACCAATATGTACAAATGAAAGGTATAACTTAAAATACTTCACACTACAGTATTAAAATGTGGGCATGACTGCAAGGAAGACACTGTAATCTATGCATTGTTTATTGCATATATTAATAGGCTAATAATTCAAACATAACAAAATCCTTTTGATTCTTTTTTACAGAAAAAAGTGAAAGTAGTCGTAGGCAGTATGCTAGTGCATGGAAAGCAGAATACCAGCTTGAAGTTATACTAAAGATATATACACTTTTAGTTATCTAGATTACCATCTTACTTCTAAATGTATTATAAAATTACCCATCATGAAAAGTTCATCCAATTCACAGTTTAGCTCTCGCTATTTGCAGGTTTTTCCTGCAACAAAAAATGCAAATACACTCTGTGAAAAAAATAAAATAATATATATATATATAATTTTAATGTTTCTTACCAATATGGCTGACTTATCCAATCTTTAACTAAAGCTGTAAATAAATTAAGACTATAACTATAAGGTTATCAAGAACTCAATCTCAGTGACAATAAAATGAGTAACAGGCATAAAAGCTTCAAAATCATCAATGATTTATGTTTATTTCTTTTGTTATTTTTACCTAACAAATTGCCACAGTCTTAAACTACTATTAAATCTCAAAAAGGAGGAATAATTCTCATTAATTTGCTAATTTATGGCTAAGCTGTATACCATGAGCAGAGAAGCAGTGTGTATGTATGTATCTGATACAATGTTTTTTTGCAAATTAAGAACGGAAAGCCTTAAACAGAAGTAAGTGTTCCTTTTCAGTTTTTCTCTTTCTTTCCTTTAATCGTATTAACATCTAATGCTAACTATGAGACAAGCCCGTTAAATCACACATCAAAATACACTTAATGATGCGTGGGAGTCAAAACGGACTATGCATTTATCCTTCTCTAACTGAACACATAAGAAACTAGGATAACTTCAGGTATTCACTTGTTTACTTGCTACTGTGAATGGTGTCGAGCTAAATACCCATCAACTTGGTCATAAAAAAAGGGCAAAGTGATGAAACCTTTGTAATTTTTACTAATCAGCACAATCTATGCTCTTAGACTGTGCATTAGAAATACATGTATGTGTGTGTAAATATATATATATATATATATATATATATATATATATATATATATATATATATATATATATATATATATATATATATTTACACACACACACACATGTACATATACATATACATATGTATATATAAATAAAAATAAAATGAGAATGAGAGATGAGAGAGTGAGAGACGAGTGACGAGTGACAGACAGAGAGAGAGAGAGAGAGAGAGAGAGAGAGAGAGAGAGAGAGAGAGAGAGAGAGAGAGAGAGAGAGAGAGAGAGAGAGAGAGAGAGAGAAGAGAAGAGTGTGTGTGAGAGTCTATAGTGATGAGCGTGCGTGAGGAGAGAGTGTGTGTGTGTGTGTGTGTGTGTGTGTGCGCGTGCGTGCGGTGTGTGTGTGTGTGTGTGTGTGTGTGTGTGTGTGTGTGTGTGTGTGTGTGTGTGTGTGTGTGTGTGTGTGTGTGTGTGTGTGTGTGTGTGTGTGTGTTTGTGTGTCTGAGAGTGAGAGTGAGAGTGAGAGTGAGAGTGAGAGTGAGTGTGAATGTGAGAGTGAGTGTGAATGTGAGAGTGAGAGTGAATGTGAATGTGAGTATGAATGTAAGTGTGAATATGAGTGTGAATGTGTATGTCTATATGCTTGTCAGTATCTGTTTCTGTGTTTTTGAGTGTGAGCGCGAGTAGGTGTCTGTGTTTTGGGCATCGGGGTATGGAAAACCCTATTTGTAGGTGTCTAAGAGTGACAATAAAAAATGTATATGATTTAATTATGGACTTGACAAAGGCCACATCATAATATCAGTTCAGTACCAAACCTAATATTAAATATATATATATATATGAGAAATCTATCTCATATATGGCAGTGACAGCGAAACACATATCCCCAAACTCCACAACTCCACAACTCCACACACCAAGAGGCCTTTTTCCCTGTTCAGAAGACTCGGGTAAACTTCCGGGCCACACCAATACCCTCACCTGGGAGGCTTGAGGTAGATCTGGCAACACCAGGCACGGGAGGGGGCGGCTGGCTGGGTCGGACACTCTGTATGGGCCGTTGGGGGATGTCCTTAGAGAAGAGCGGGTCGAAGATCTCATCCTGTGGGGACTCCAGAAAGATGAGGTCTTGGCCGTCCTGGAAGGCAGCAATACGTGCTAGTAAGCGTGGTGCTCTCAACTCTGCGCAACTGTTTTGAGATTCACCTGTTTCTTCTATTTCTATTTTTTTGCCTCAACATTATTCAAATTGGTGTGAAAGTCATGAATTACTTTATGTCAATAATGATCAGTAGCAAGATGTAAGATTTATTAAGATTCATTTGAATAATTATGATTTCTTATTCATGTCTCATATATTGTTTGAACAAGCAATAATACTTTAAAAGCAAACCAAAGCAAACATGATACCAAAAAAATAAATATGAAATTAAACTCTGTTTAAAAATGCAGGATATTCACCCAAATGGTCCTATAATTTTAAAAAGGCATGCAACTAAAGCAGGCAATTATAAAAAAAGCA
>NW_028234417.1:30220835-30223335 GCF_977035675.1 Penaeus japonicus
TGTGGTGTGGTGTGTATGTGTTCATGCAAATCAATAGGCTGCGCCTGACAAGGTGATAATCTTGTCAATTGAACATAAAACAAATCAGATTCAAATGCATTTCCATCTTAAAAACCCTATGCTTCATCCCAGGCTCTTGCTTCTAGCCTTGATCTAAGCACAAGATCTGACTATCTCATGCCATTGTCAGCCATCAACTGTCCATCTTTCTGTCCTACTCACTATTTGCACCTTTTCAATCCTTTGTTTAGAAAGATGCTACATGTATCATGTATATACAATATATAAATATATATAACCATCATATGCATTTCTTTCGTACTATTAAGTCTCACTGAGCATTATGCATCCATGGCTGTGCAAGCAAATATAGCTGCTGTACAATGCTTTTGCTCCAGCAATGCAGGCAACACAGGACAAACTCACCCCACGATACACATTGCCTTTGTGCATCCACGTTGCTGCATTTATATTAATGGCCAAAAAAGCTGGTATAGAGACTGATTTTTTCAGCTGAAATCATACAAAAACATCATAATGATCAAGCACACACACAAAAATCAATCAAAATTTCAGAGAAAGATCAAAAGAGATTGGGAGAGATAGGGAAAAGAAAGAGAATCACCCAAAAAATAAAGGCAAAATTAGGTCAAACAACACTTCATCCTGGTCATCTAAGAACGCATGTCTAAAAGCCATGGGGAATACAAGACTCTATAATCACAACGTTTTGGAATTCAATGAAGAACATGATACCTATTTCAATCTCATGCTTATATATTCAGTCTCAAGATGTTTCTGGGAAGGAAACTTCCTGTGTTTTTAAATTCTGCCTATTACTAAGATCCTAAAGTTAAAACATTGATCACTTTCATAATTTTTCTTTCTTTTTACAGAGAGGATGGAAAGTATATATATATACATATACATATACATATATATATATATATATATATATATATATATATATCTCTTATATTATATATATATATATTATAATACTTATCCTAATCAAACATTAGCAAATTAAACTGACTGATGCTGGGAATGCATGTATACATGCACTATCCACATTGGTTTTGTCTTATTTATGCTTGGGGGCTCCACAAGGGCTTAGTTACCAAGGAGTCAATTAGCAAGCTCACCTAACCTCAACTGCTTACCCAATTCCTTGAATTTTTTCAGAATCATTTACCTATTTTTTAAATTAAAATTATCTTTGTAATTAACATCATCATCATAATGAAAATAATGATAGTAATTGTAATCATTCATAAAAATTCCAGAAATGGGGTATACAATTCACTTCTTAGTGACTAAGCACTTGTGGAAGCATCTACATGTAAATAAATAAATCTAACAAAACCACAGCGGATTGTGTATGTCACCAACATCAAAGGGTTAACCCATTCACGACGGGACGTATTTTGTATGTTTTATACTTATTTTTTTCTTCTACCAAAATGAAAAGAACAATATGAATATTCATACACGTACATATGAGTATGTATATGTACCTCACGACGTGACATGACATGATATCACAGGTAATCAACAAATTAGAAATAGTATTGCATTAAAAAATTTTTACTTTATTTTATTTCTTGGCCAAACACATTTGACTTTACACTAGTTTTTTGACTCTGATCTTTTTATTTAATCTTTCAAGAAGCAGAATTTACCATGATGTCATCAATATCACATAGTTTTCTCTTGCCGTTTTTTTATTTAACCATTCAATCTCAAATTTTATGACAACTCAAACACCTAAACTAAAGTAGCAGAGTCTAAGAAATTATGTAAAATTATTATATTTGAGAACAATCTATTGCTGATGTTTCAGCACATCACAATTGCCCCTTCCGGAACTCGGCAAGAAAATGCACGTCTCTAGACGTCACCTGGGTCCAGGGATATTTTTTGTCCTCGTGATAGGACATCAACCGGCGCTAATGGGTTAAAATAATGCCAGAAAATTCCATTACTTAAAAAGTGAAACAATGTCAATCTATCCCTTCTTACAAAAGGATATTAACAATATCAATATAATAAAAATCCTCTTTGTAAAATTCTAAGCTGTGACAGGATTACACAGGACGCAGTTCATGGTAGGCAACATACTTCAAGGAGATTCTGAGAATGGTACTGCAAGTCCATAAAGAAAAAAGAGCATGCCACACCAAATCTAGACTTGGCAATGGCTACATAAGGGAGGCTGATTATTTACATCTACAGCATAGTTATCATCCAAAGCAAGTTAGTAACAAAAGCACTTTACTGTAGTGGACTCTCAAGAAGGACTACTAAATAAAAATTATTTTCTCAAAATTTCGAGCAGCATTAGAATATTTCGTCAATACACAATCACCAAACTAACATGTTTAAATATCAAAACAACTGCATCCTTGACAAAAAGGCAAAATTACAATTTGATATACAAATGTATATGCAATTGCATAAAATTACTAACAATGCTTCATTTTCCAGTATAGTTTCTCCC
>NW_028234417.1:30228335-30233335 GCF_977035675.1 Penaeus japonicus
AATTCGTACATCTATAATATACATACCCAGGATGAACACTAGTTTCTTCTCTAATATTAATTTGGGAAGCTCTTTTGTATGTGGCCTTTGCAGAGAAGTGGGGCGCATTGCCTCCAACTGTCTGTGGCCTTCTTTTCACCCCTAAAACAGGTGATGATGGAGCAGACCGGGGTTTCTGAGGTGAATCACCTGCATTGCATGTAAAAAAAAAATAATAATAATAAGATTTGGAAATATAGAAAATAAAGGTATACACACATGAAAAATACTTCAACACATCTATCCATGTATTTACTAAAGTATTCTACGGGTCTTGAATGACTGTTTGGCCTTTCTTGTTAGTAGTGCAGCAAGGAAACTATATAGTGCCTGAGATAGCTGCATCTATCACCGAATCATTAAGTCTTAAATAATTCAAACCTCTTTCTTGGTTATCAATTCATTTCTAATGATTCATGTCTAAGCTGCATCATATACAGCAGTGAAATTGTTAATATAATATATGTATGTATATATATAAATATGTATATTGTTATTGTTAATAAAATCTGTCATATGGTCAACCCTTTGCTGACATAAACATTAACTGCACTTGTAGATTCTACACCAGTAATATGACATCTATGCCAGTGGTGTACGGATCAAATTAATATCTAATGATTTCAACAAACTGATCCAAATCCTAAGTGTCTGATAGAAACAAAGCTGAGCAGTAGAAACTGATAAATGAAATCCTTAAGAACAACCTGTTGTCATTAGCAACAGTGTTAACTCAGTGGAACATCATTCATATAAAAGCTAAAAGAATACTCTTACAAATAATATTAGCACAATGTAATTATTATGAACTTGGAAAGATTTTAAGGTAAAAAAAAAAAAAAAAAAAAAAAAAATTGAATGGAACCACAGAAATATTCCGAGCTGAACAATTTGCCGAACACCTCACCATTTATCCAAGTGGGAGACAAACTGCCATCTTCGGCTCGGGGCTGCTGGAAATCCTTGATCTTACCCCGGAGGTCCTTGTAGGTTTGCCGACTCTTCTCTTTTACTTGCTTACCCCCCTTTGCCACCTTGGGAGATAGTGATCCATTTTAATTTCATGATCGTTATCAAATGGACACAGGATAATAACACACACAAACACACAAATATATAAATATGTATGTAGGTAGATAGATGGATAAACAGATAGTTAGACATTAGGGATGTACCAATACCAAAATTCTGACTCATACCAATATTACTAAATTGGGCCAATACCAATAACAGTACATTCGAAACCAGTCTACAAAATTGTTGCCCATGTCTTATGACTTGTTTCCAATTTTTCATCAAATTTTGGCCAAAAACACTTGAAAAAATGTGATGACGGTTATGAAAAATAAGGAAAAAAACACACTGTGTTGATAATTTTTTTAAATTGTTTAAAAATAGGCCATTTTTAGAAAGTCTTCTTCCTTTCGGTTTTAAAAAATCAAACATAACTTCATTCTTGTATTTCTATTTCTATTACTTGTATTACTAAAACAATAGTCTAGATAATTCTGCATTACCAATAACTCATTTCTATTCACCATAAAACATTTAATCACTACTTAACAAAATAACTTGCAATGAGAAATATAAGACAGAAATTTCTTTTAGGTATCAGTAGTATAGGAAGTAAATCTGTCAAATTGACACCAATTCCGATTCTCTAATAATAGGCCAATTCTGCTGACAGCAACCCATCAGTACATCCCTATTAGAGATACATTCATATATAAAGGGAGCGTGACAGAGAGGGAGAGGGAGAGGGAGAGGGAGAGGGAGAGGGAGAGGGAGAGGGAGAGAGAGAGGGAGTGAGGGAGAGGGAGAGGGAGAGAGGGAGAGAGAGAGAGGAGGAGAGAGAGAGGAGCAAGAGAGAGAAGAGAGAGAGAGAGAGAGAGAGAGAGAGAGATAGAGAGAGAGAGAGAGAGAGAGAGAGAGAGAGAGAGAGAGAGAGAGAGAGAGAGAGAGAGAGAGAGAGAGAGAGAGAGAGAGAGAAGAGAGAGAGAAGAGAGAAGAGAGAGAAGAGAGAGAGAGAGAGAGAGAGAAGAGAGAGAGAGAGAGAGAGAGAGAGAGAGAGAGAGAGAGAGAGAGAGAGTGTGTTGGTGTGTGTGGGTGTGAGTGTGTGTGTGTGGGTGTGTGTGGGTGTGGATATGGGTGTGAGTGTGAGTGTGAGTGTGAGTGTGTGTGTGTGTGTGTGTGTGTGTGTGTGTGTGTGTGTGTGTGTGTGTGTGTGTGTGTGTGTGTGTGTGTGTGTGTGTGTGTGTGTGTGTGTGTGTGTGTGTGTGTGTGTGTGTGCACATTTCAATTGGCAGCTAATAAAATCATGAAACAAGAAAGAGAGAATTCCAATTTAGGTATTTACAAAGAAAAACTTTTAGCTCTTCTTCCAAACTGGACCCTGAGAGTAACCAATGTTCAAAAATTTGAAACCCAGGAATTCTGACTTGAAAAGATAGATGAAGTATACCAAAATAACATTTATCAACACTCAAAGAACATCAAATAAGAAACACAAAATAATGCAAAACAATCACACCATGCAAGCTACATAATCACCATTCAGAGGAAAGGATGATATAAAGACAAATCAAATGGGAAAATGCTTAAAATAGTATAATACAATTCAGAGAATCATCTGTACAAAGGGAGAGACTAAACATTATTTATATGACAAGGGAGAGGTTACTGATACAATTTTCATGATATGGTGTGCTTAGTCACCAAAGATTCAATTACCAGGCTTACATAACCTCACCTGATCACCATATGCCTTGAATTTACAGAAAAAATATGCACTATGGTTATGATATAATAATAACGTAAATAACAACAATGACAGTAGTGAAAATATAAACACTTTTTCTTCACAAAAAAAAGGAATGGGGTAAACAGTTGGGGTGAGGTAGGACTAGCAGCTATGGCTAAGCACATGTAGAGCCATATATTAAAACAAAACTATAATGGATGGTACATGACTAAAGAACAAAATTAGTTAAAGTATATGATGACTAAATTAAATTCATTTTTTCCATAAAGACATAAAAGTGTGGGTAAAATATGCAAAAAGAATGAATGACAATTAGATCTTTAAAAATTAAAGTTGGATTCCTCAAGTTGGATTGGCTAGACTGCCAATTCAAGTTTAAAGATGTGATTTGTCTGGTTTCAGAATATTTAAAAATCATTATCAACAAACTGTTGCTTTCTGAATAACAAGTTCATCATTTGCTTTACGGACTTTTCCATTCCTCATTTCTGCATTAAAAAAAATCATATATGTTATATACATGACATACTAGTAATTACAGGAAGCAAAGATCAAACTAAGGACCAATGATACTCAAAATGTCAATAGTGGATAAAACATCAAATTGACAGTAAGTGTAAATTCAAATTAAAAATTAAAACAAAAATAATTCAGTAATAAGTGAAAAAAAGCAAAACATGAACAATGAAAGGTTTACACAAAACACACACACACACAAGTGAAAATGAGTCAACATAAAGCAGCATAAACATGAAAAGAAAACCAAATATAAACAATTGAAAATCTCATAATATACATCCCAAAATGAAAAAAATGAATAATAGAGAAAGAAAATTTAAATGTCATAATAGGATTTAAAAACTACATGTACAGTAATACTCAAGGAATAAGAATCTTTAATGCATATTATTCTAGGGATCTCAAAAACTAAGATAAAGTCAACTTCACAATAAAATAAATAAATAAATAAAAACATTCGATAAATGCCCTGTTGTTTTTCTTCCCTGTACCCCCACCCCTTCCCTAAGATAAGGAAGTTAAAGATAAAGGAGAAAAAAATAAAAACAAAGAATATCAATGCAAATAAGATGAAAAACTAAACATAAGTAAGAGGAGCGAGATGAAGGAGACACAAAGAGAGTGAGAAGTTACTGTTGGATATCAACGTCTCAATACATTAAAGTTTCAAGGGACACATACATGATGAGATGGATGACAGTACCAAAGCTAGTGACAGAAACAATAAAAGAAAGACCAAAAGAAGAAGGAAAAAAGGGGAGGGGGGGGGGTCCTTAGGCTAACTCTGAAGGCTATTATCAGCAGACAAAGATGTTAGTAATGAAAGGTTCTACAGAGGACTCCACTGTTATCACCTGACAAGATGTTAGTAGAGGCTTTTGCTCTCAGTAATATTACTTTGCATTAAGAAGCAGAGGTTCTCCTTTCACTCTATAACTACCATAGATTCTCTCTTCAATTCTTCCTTAACTGAAATTTAGTACTGAACATAGATACAAAATTCATTACCTGCAAACAGGTAAGAAGGAAAAATGCATACTAACATAGAGATAGCAAAGGATGTTGCACTAAATTTAATCTAAATATTAATATAAGTAAATAAAAAAGGGTTAGTAATGCAATACTACTTACGCTCTTAACAGCAGATTTAACAGCAGGGTTGGTCTGCAAAGAATATGATCCCATAATTATAAGAAGCAAGCACCAAAAAACAAAAAAACAAAGCAAAAGTTTAGCCCCCGCCGGCAGCTGGGTGTCGTGCTCGGACCTTTGAGTCGCACTTACCCAACCCCAGAGAGGTCACTCCCTTCGTGCCCCAATTAAGTCCACCAAAAAAAAAAAAAAAAATCAGAAAAAAAATAAGAAGAATTGAAAAAATGCTGCTATAGCAAAAGACAAAGAGTACATTTAAAAAAACACAAAAACCAAACCAACATAAAAAACGAACAAATGGTGGAAGAAGGGGAAAAAAATCTGTGAAGGAAAATAAAAATTAAAACCACATAAGTATCTAGGAAAACATTCCAGTACTCACTGTGTTAGTTTTCAGCAATCTTAACGGGCTCTACAAGAGACAAAGCAGAGATCTTCATTACAAACTGCACTAACCTACACAACTCTCTCAAATCTGATAGGCAAAAATATATCTGGTTGCTGCAATATATTTACACTCAGCTAAAAT
>NW_028234417.1:30240835-30248335 GCF_977035675.1 Penaeus japonicus
ACCATGAAGACTTTTTAGTAGGCCAGTCAGTAGTTTAACCTTTATTTACATATGAAGAAAAATGTCTTATCTAACACAGCTTTCAAGTCTCCATATCAGGTCTCTTCTCAATTGATTAAATGGTTAATGTAAATTATCCCTTGCTTTTAAATCTAATAGCTCATGCTACTTTAAATTTTCCTTATGTGTAAGTAAAATTTGGACTACAATGCAAGTATACCTACACAATAGTTTCTGGCATAAAATAATTTCATATTAATTTCATTGGATAAATTGGCCTACTAGCTATTTCTTTCTTATTTAATGGTACGCAAACAAAGAAGCTTTCAATATAAAAACAATAAAGGAAATATTTGGTCTGACTGTCAAGGAAGTTAATAAGCCAACAACAACAGCAAAACATTATTAGTATGGATGCATGCTCATCAAAGCTCTTTAGTCCTGGGCGGGATCCACAAAAGGACTTACTCCTGGATTTACATTGTCAAAGTGGTGCAAGTTGAGTGAAATCAAACTCCTACTGCTCCTTCGGCATTTACACTAAGCTGAGATTGGTATAACTTACAATGCCTCAGAAGTGGTGTAAGTCACCTAACCCAAAAATAAATACAGATAGAATACAGGTTAACTAACAGAAAAAGATACAACACTCCATAACAAGCCATTGTATCTTGAAAAGTAACAACATACAAGCAATCATATAGGCCATTTCCCGAACTATAACATCATTTGAGTAAATCGACCCGTTTACCACTATAATCTTACTGGGATTGTTTCAAACACTTCACTATCAGAATTAAAACATAAGCTGATGACTAATAGATATTGTCTAATGATCTAGGAGAATCCTAGCTGGACAATTCTTTTAGTGGGTCAGCGAGGTCAAATAATTTAGTACTGCATTACCTTTGGGTTCAAATCCTTGTCGGGGAAGGTAGCTGTATATAAATTATATTCTTTGAGCACATATTTATGTCTTAAGTACACCAAGCATTGTATTTGGATTTCTTAGCCCTTGCCACCTAGTACTTATGAGGACTGTCAGTAAAATGTCACAATCAGTACTGAAGAATGACAATGATTATCTTCATGGTCAAACAGGGTGGACACTATCTGTAACTAGCAGAAATTTTTGAATGTGTGGTTAGCATTGCTATGTGAATTGGGTGATGTTATACCCAAATTATTCTCACATCCATCCATACTTTACTTTGTAGACAAGAGTGTAAACTTCAGAGCAATATAATGAGTAAGTTAACCAGTATGTTAACTGCTAATGCCTCCTATCCTTCATGGATCCCACCCCACAAATTTCTATTGCATAAACAACACACTTCAATTTCTTTTTTGATGTTTGCTTTCTTTCAAAAACATTAAAAAAAACATAAATACATAATAATAGCACTCAAAAACTCTTGATAGCAAACCCTTATCAATAAAGAAGCATCTGAAGCTGAAGACTCACAATAAAAGAATACAGCAGGAAGAACTTCAACAGCAGCAGCAAACAGGCCCATGACAACTACTGTAACATCTACCTCTCAAGCCAATGGTTTCAATGGTTCTTTAGCATTTAAAGGCTAAACTGGTTCCAATTCAATATTAGTGCATTCTGGTACTGTAATTTAACCATATTAGTTAGTTAATTAGCATTATATTTCATAATACAAATTTCACACTCTATATGCACCACCACCTAAGAAACTCTTGTGAAAGGAAATCTAGCCTGACAAGTGTTTGACAAAATAGTGTGCCAGATGCCAAGAGCTGGTATTGGTGAAAACAGAGTGACTCATATAGATGAGGAGATATCATTAGCGTTTGGCTGATTGTGTAGGATGGAGCTATACACACTCTCAAAGTTGTTTGTTGAGTGTAGTGGCCATAGCATGGCTAAATCTGTTAAGTTGTGACAGGTGATTATTGCACAAGAGGAATCAGGCCTTCAACTAACAGAATTGTTGGTTTGACTGGTGTTTACCTTCAGCACAGTCTGTAAGGAAGTGGCTAGCTATGTTTTGCACAAGGGTGGCAGTGCCAATGTTTTAACCAACCACTTTTACAGTCACCCTCATTTTTCTATAATTTTGTACCAGCTGTTGTCTCCCAATACACTCTCCTGTTGATCCCTGTATGTTACTGACACCAAGAGACAATACTCCATACCCTAATCTCACCAGCAAAGGGTCTGTCAAATCTGATCAAATACCTAAATATTTTCATCACAATATTTTTCCATCTAATAGGTAAAGGGGAGAAAGTAGGAAGATTGAAGAATCAACAAAACACAAAATAGTGAAAGAAATAGACAACATGGAGAAAGACATAAAGAAAACTTATCACTATTAATTTCAGTCATCAAGTATCAATCCATTCATCAGCATGATCTGTATATTAGTCATCTAACCAATAATCCCCAGGATTACAATTCCCAAAGATTAAAGGTGTTTTTAAACTACTTGAAAGAAGTAAAAAACTCAATTACTTCAGTTTGGTCTATTTGCTTCCCAAATATAGGGCTTGCACACACAACGTTGTGAATAGCCACTTGTGTACATTCAGTGTGGATTACCACTGGTGAGCAATCGACATGCCCCCACATGGGCCATTCTGCTTAACCCATTCACGCCGGGGCGGAATTTCGCCTACTCCCGATCGTGCCGGGCGATTTGCGCGCAATACCGTTGTCCTGGGGTGAAATCGTCACGTCGAGCTGACGCTCGCAGCGGCACCCACCCGACTCCTTAATGGTTTGCGTGCGTGATTGCGTCTAAAGTGTAGACACAGAAGTAGTGCTATGACGAGGAACTATCAGTCGAAAAAAAAATGTTACAGCACTGTTTTTTTAGTGTTATTCTATTGAACTTTTTCCACACTCTTAAACTCCTATGTTTAATTCTTTAATATGGTAATACCAATGGGAAATGGAAGCATTCTTCTAGTGAGGCTGCAAAACATAGTATTTTTTGTTTTGTTTTTTTCAACACTTTTTTCACTCCTAAAACAAGAAAAGAATATGAACAACCATACATGTGCATACAAGTAATGCAAGTAACAAGCAATGTTTTTTCAGGTCTTTTTCATTTCTTTTATTGGGCAACAAAAAATGTTATAAATTTATTTTCATTTATTTATTTTTATTCCTCGGCCAATTACAATGAACGTATTTCTTCGACTCAGATCATCTTATTCAACAAATCAGAAACAAAATCCATGCGTATCAAGATAGTATGTACCTTATCATTCTCTTTTATCACCCATTTTCTACTATTTAGAAGGATAAACTAAAGTAGCTAAGAAAACAAGTAGAAAATCGAATTGTACTAAGAATAATCTATCATTCATGCGACTATAGCACGTCCTACATGTATATGGCTCAAAATGTAGCATGCATGACGTCACCCGGGACCGGGGCTTTTTTCGACCACGTGTCAGCACGTCAACCGGCGCGAATGGGTTAAAAGCTAAAAAGGCAGTTGCCTCCTCGATATAAAGAAGGCTGCAAAAGTCAACACTTCACTCCTTAAAACAAGAAAAGAAAATACCGGGTGCACTCAGTAGTAATTTTCCAATGTTATATTATTTCTTGGATAATACATGGAGAGTGGAAAGTGGAAGCTATCTTTTAGTGGGGTATCAAAATAGATGTTTTATACTTCTCTTTTTTTTCCAACACAAAAAGAAGAAAATAGAAAGGCTCATACACATACATACGACTATATACATGTACCTCGTAACATGACGTGACGTGATATCACAGGTAATCGACAATCAGAAATAGAATTACATTAGTAATTTTCTAGTTTATCTTATTTCTTGGCCAATCACATTTTTTTTTTTTTTTTACCGAATCATATTTTAATGCAGCAAACATAAAGTAACAGTCGCCACATTGATAATTAATGGGTTAAGAATAAAGTAATGTTTTATTGCTGACATTTCAGCACTTCACAACTGCTCCACCCGGAACTCAGTGAGAAAATGCATGATGTCTCAGGACGTCAGCCTGGTTCGGGGATATTTTCCGACCACATGATAAGACGTCAACCGACATGAATGGGTTAAAAACATGTGCATCCCATTTCTGGCCATAGCACTCATCTACAAGTAGCCGTCCACAGAGTCTCAATGTACTCAGGCCCATATAGTTCACATCATCTTCACATGTGATTTTCAAACATTCAATTTCATATATTAACACATTGCTGACAGGGCTGTTTTGGCTCCAAATGGTCTAAACACCGGGATATTTCAAACGCCTAGGCCTAACACCTTGGGCTATTTGCCTGCTCTGGCCGCAGCCTAGCACTACGCGCCTAATCACCTGACGCGCTAGCCAGAAATAGCCATGACAAAATATCTCAGCCCCAGTGACTGGTCCTGCCACCACTCAACATGTTATCTTGTCACCCTGCATTAACGGATTAAAGGAAATCTTCTCTAGATAATATCTTTTTCTTTTATCCTTTCTTCCAATGTAAAATGAATAAATAAATAATCTATATATATATATTATATATATATATATATATATATATATATATATATATATATATATATATATATAAATATATAATCTAATATATAATACATAATATATAATATATATAATAATATTATATATATATATATAATTATATATATATATATATATATATATATATATATATATATATATATATATATATATATATATATATATGTATATATACATATATATACATACATATATATGTATATATGTACATATATATGTATATATGTACATATATATGTATATATGTACATATATATACATATATACAGTATATATATATATATATATATATATATATATATATATATATATATGTATATGTGTGTATGTATATATGTATATATGTATATATATAATGCATATATGTATATATGTATATATGTATATATATGTATATTATATATATATATTATATATTATATATTATATATATATATATATATATATATATATATATATATATATATATATATATATATATATATCAGACATAAAATAAATTAATATATAAAAATAGTAAATGCATATCACTGAATCAAACAAATAAGTGAAAAATGCATGACATCAACTAAATAGACATTAAAATTAGACTAACCTTATTATCTCCATATGGCACTGTTATCTCAGTACCTGGAAGGGGGACTTTGAATTTGTAAATATTTTGCAAGCACGAGGTCATGTCGCTGGTCCGGCCCGCGCTCATCATTTCCGACAAGGTATTTAGGAGTCTGCAATATTTTCATATTTGTTTTAAAAATCTTGCAACCTTACCTTTATAAATCATATAAGCAGATTACAATGGAATATCAACAAATTATCATCAATGTCATCATCACAAACAATCGTTTAAAAATAAATTTCATCAATGATAGAGATACTAATGAATATGAAAAAAAAAAAAAAAGATGAAGAAGAGCAAGAGAAAGATAAAGAGAAAAGAAAGCAGAAGAAGGAGAAGGAGAAGAAGGAGGAGGAGGAAGACAACAAAGAAGATGGCTTATAACAAGTAAATAATTCTTACTCACTTGTAAAACGTTTCGTGCCATGGAAGGTGAGAGAGCAGCACCAGGGCAGTTTCTGCACCTGGAGCATGGCGGCAAAAACCATAGGTCCATTTCGAATCCAGGCTTGTCAGTACGAAGGAAAAATGCTGGACATTTGTGCTGGGGGAGAGTATTAATAACCTTTATATTATTTTTAAATTTTCATTAGAAAAATTACACCTTATAAAAAAATCATGAATAATGAAAGAACTATATGCCAAACCTATAACACACAAACTCATATCTATAATCCAGAATAAAGAAAAAATTGGACACGATGGAAAAGGCACCACCTAGCGTCCTTTTGAAATAAACTCCCTCGAGAGTCCCACCAGAGAAACACCAAAACCAACCTTTCGAAGGAGCAAGGGAAGGCAAACTGCGGCACACTCTTAAGGATCTCCTCCTGGGTGTAGCTGTTAGGGAACTTCTGGATGATCCACGGGGCGTTGTCCTTGCCCCTCGGACCCACCACCTCACACCAACACTCCAGGAGTCGGCGTGGGTTCTCTCTGGAATGGAGATAAGGTTAGGGTGTGGCTCTGGGTGCGGGTGCAAGAGGGGGTGTGGGTGAGGGGGTTAAGGGTAGGGGAGGATCACTGGAGGTGGTGATATAGGAGTGGTGATGACAGTGGTGGTGATGATGATGATAGTGATGATGATGATGATAATGATGATGATGATAATGATGATGATATTAATGATAATGATGATGCTGATGAGTATGATGATGAGTATGATGATGAATATGAGTATGATGATGAATATGAGTATGATGATGATGATGATGATGATGATGATGATGATCATGATGATGATGAAAATCACAAAAAAATAATTAACAGTGATCATCATTCTCCATGTCATGACAAAAAAGAGAGATGTTGATGTTGGCACTCCTGGTTGAATCTCCCTCTTTTTCACTCTTCCACTCCTTCCCTGACCTTTCCTTACCGTCTCCCCCTTCACTCCCTTCCTTCTCTCCTCCCCCTCCCCCCATATCCTTCCTCCCCTGAACGTTCCCTGTGCTTGCTCTCTCTCATCCCGATCATTTCCCTTCCATCTTCTCTAATCTATTCCTTTTATCTCCCACTGTATTGCAGTTATTCACCCCCTTCCCTATCTCCATGTTCGTCTCTGACCATTTCTGAATTTGTTATTTTACGATTATTAGAGAAAACTGTCAATACAAATAGTACTTAAACTAAATAATATCCACTATGCCACCATATTCTGACATTCACTCTCTTATCACACAAGTTTAT
This sequence comes from Penaeus japonicus, assembly GCF_977035675.1. NCBI lineage: Eukaryota > Metazoa > Arthropoda > Malacostraca > Decapoda > Penaeidae > Penaeus > Penaeus japonicus. Next base: position 30,247,681 of record NW_028234417.1, read on the forward strand.
TCCAAAATGAAATGTATCAGTATCTATCATTATTTGTAATTTACAGTACCAGAACATTCTAATACATCCTTTCAGTCTCCTACATTCTCTAATGTAAAATAAAATGAGATCTATGTGTATCCTACATCATACATCCTTGACAAGTTTTTTTTTTTTTTTTTTTTTTCAAAAGTGAATCCTAACCAATTTTCTTGCATATCTTCAATCAAATTTTAAGCACATTTTTTAACAATCCAGAAAGCTAACCATTTGAATTAGTGAATGACTGGTACATAAATTCAGAGACAAAAAAGTACCAATCACTGTAGTTACCAGGAAGGTGAGAGGGAAAGAGGGTGAGAGAAAGAGAAGGAGAGAGGGTGAGAGGATGAGAGGAAGGAAGAGAAGAAAAGAGGGAGAGGGGGAGAGAGGGAGAAAGGGTGGGAGAGAAAGAGAGAGAGAGAGAAGGAGAGGAGATACGGAGATAAGGAGAGAAGGAGAGAAGGAGAGAAGGAGAGGAGAGAGGGAAAGAGGGAGAGAGGGAGAGAGGGAGAGAGGGAGAGAGGGAGAGAGGGAGAGAGGGAGAGAGGGAGAGAGGAGAGAGGGAGAGAGAGAGAGAGAGAAGGAAGAAGGAGAGGGGAGAGGAGGGGAGAGGGAGAAGGAGAGGGAGAGGAGG
>NW_028234417.1:30288335-30290835 GCF_977035675.1 Penaeus japonicus
AAAGAACATTAACAATAATAATAGCATCAACAATAATCTTAATAATAATGATGATGATGATGATGATAATGATACTAAAAGCAATAATATAACAACTACTAAAAGACATCAATAATAACAGTAATAACAAACAATAACAGCAGCAACAACCCCGCCGACCGACCGACCAACCAACCAACCGAACAACCGAACAACCGAACAACCGACAAACAGACAAACAGACAAACATACAAACAGACCGACCGACCAACCGACCAACCGCCCTACGAGAAGGACGAGGCGGAGGCGACGCTGGGCAGGGCAGGGCAGGGCAGGGCAGGGCAGGGCAGGGCAGGCCAAGGCAACAGGATCCGGTTGAAGTGGTGGCGCCGCGCCAGCCGGATCACAAAGGACACATCTGGGGCGCGGAACCCTTTTCAACGAGCTCGCACGCAGTCACATCAATTACCCCATCGCTCTCTTCTTCTCTCCCCTCCCCCCCCCCCAACCTCTCCTCCTCCTTCTCTCTTCTTCTTTTTCCTCGTACTCTCTCTCTCTCTCTCTCTCTCTCTCTCTCTCTCTCTCTCTCTCTCTCTCTCTCTCTCTCTCTCTCTCTCTCACCCCTTCCTCTCCACTTTCGTTCACCTTCTTCTTCTTATTATTATTATTATCATTATTCCCCTCCCTTTCTTCTTCCTCATCCTCTTTCTTCTCCCTCCCTCTCCTTCCTCCTTTTCCTCCTCCCCCTCTTTTTCTCCACTCTCTCCTTCTGCCCTCTCCCCTTGCCCCGCCTCTCTGATCTCCTAACTCTCCCTCTGTTCACGTTTCTTCTCCCTTTCCCCTCCTCCCAATCTCTCTCCCCCTCTCTCCCTTACAACAGCTGCAGCCACGGTAGTAATAGTGATAATCCTGGAGGAAAATAACTAAATCTGTGATAATGTCAACAATAATTATGTGATGCTGCTGCTGCTGATCATCATCATGATGATATAGCATTAACAATAAATATAATAATAATAAAAATAACAATAATATATATAATATAGGCAATAACAATAATATTCGGTAATAATAACAATGGGCAATAGCATAAATAGCAATAATCATTATGCTGACCACCTACCCGGAGACAGGGCCACCATGGCGGAAAATTTATCAATACATACTATATATATATAAATATACAAGAGCGAGCGACAGAGAGAGAGAGAGAGAGAGAGAGAGAGAGAGAGAGAGAGAGAGTGGGAGTATAATCATAATGATGACTTTATTAATAATAACAAAAACAGTAATAAAAACAATTATAATGAAAATGATGATAATGATAACGATGATGATGGTGATGCTAACGATGGTGATGATGATGATGATGATATTAAGGCAATGAAAGGGGAGGATGAGATTTCGAGAGCTGCACAGCTGTCCACCTCCAACTCACTTAGCACCCCAGTGACTCACACTCCCTCCCCTTCTCCTCCCCCCTCCCCCCCCTCCCGCAGCTTACGGGGAAAAGCTTTTTAAGTGCAACCTTCTTATGACTTTCTTAGACGTCATTGGCGACGGCGATGGGGGGCAGGTGTGTGTGTGTGTGTGTGTGTGTGTGTGTGTGTGTGTGTGTGTGTGTGTGTGTGTGTGTGTGTGTGTGTGTGTACACGCGCTAGCGCGAGAGAGAGAGAGAGAGAGAGAGAGAGAGAGAGAGAGAGAGAGAGAGAGAGAGAGAGAGAGAGAGAGAGAGAGAGAGAGAGAGAGAGAGAGAGAGAGAGAGAGATTAGATTGAGAGGGGGGGAGGAGAAAGGAGAGAGAAAAGAAAATGAGAGGAGAGTAGAGGAGAGATAGATAGATAGATAGATAGATAGATAGATAGAGAGAACCAGATAAAAGTGAAACACCGTCATAAAAATAAAGCCAACTGTTCCTTCAACAGTACCCAACATAAAGGAGAAAACCGAAACAACACTTTTAAAACCTCCCCCCCCCCCAAAAAAAAAAGAAAAAAAAAAAAAGAAAAAAAAAAAAAAAAAAAAAAAAAAAAAAAAATCAATCTAAATGAAGCGCAATAATCACATGCAAAACAAATAAGCATCTTCTACTCGTCACTTTTCGCGATCTCACTCGGTCAAGCTTCACAGGCACTCGCAGGCTTTGTTGCTTCTCCCTCGCAACACCTTTCGGGCTTCCGTAAATAGAAGCTCCTCCATAAAGCTAAATTGACGTAACGAACAGCGATGCTAAGATAGAGAGAGCAGAAGGGAGGGGAGGGGAGGGGAGGGGAGGGGAGGGGAGGGGAGGGGGAGGGGAGGGGAGGGGAGGGGGAGAAGGGAGAATAGGAAAGGAGGAATGGGAGCAGAGTGGGACGGGAGGGGGGAGAGGGGAGGGGAGGAGGCGAGTGGGACGGGAGGGGGGGAGAGGGGAGGGAGAATGGGAAGAGAAGAGAAGGGGAGAGGGAGAGTGGGAGGGGAGTAAAGAAGGGGAGAGAATGTGAGGTGAGGGGGAGAAGGGAGCGGAAGAGGGTGAGGGAGAA
>NW_028234417.1:30300835-30315835 GCF_977035675.1 Penaeus japonicus
TGAGTTTGTGAGGAGAGGGAGAGGGAGAGGGAGCAGGAGAGGAAGAGGGAGAGGGGGAGGGAGGGAAAGAGAAGAGAGTGAGAGGATAGATGGAAGGGTGAGAGGAGAGAGGGGAGGGTGTGAGGAAAAGAGGGGAGGGTGAGAGGAAGAGAGAGAGAGAAATAGAAAAAAAGAAAGAGAAAAAGAGAAAGAAAAAGAGACTGTGTGTTCTCTGGCAAGCACAGCGGGCGGAAACAGCTCTAAACGCGACATAAAAGCAACTGGGGCAGACACAACGACTGCAGTCAAAAGAAAAGGAGGAGGAAACAATACAAGAGAGAGAGAAAAAAAATAAAAATAAACGTAACAGTATAAAGGTATTGAATTTCGTGGAAAAGCAGAGCGTTGGTTCACACTAAAGCTCTGTCCTCAATAGCGAACTTCCTTGAAACTTGTGTATCATGAAATAGTAAATTAGTAATACTCAAAGCATTATCCATAAAACAATAAGAACTGTAAAATGTATTGAGCACAAAATTTTTAATATCTGGAAAATCGAATTGGGAAACCGTTACTAAAACTTTCTGGTTCATCTTTACATTCATTCTCCATCCTCCTGCTCTTCCTCACTCTTCTCTCTCACTTGTTCAGATGATTTGCATCAACCTACAATCAACAGCATTATCATTCTCACATATTAACAATAAAATTATGAAGAAAAAAATAATAAAATTAATTAATTACACATATATAATATTCAAGTTTCCCTCTGAAAAATATAGTAAAGATAGTATATATAATCTCAAGAAAAAAATGAAAGCACAGCTGAGACAAGTCGAGGACTTTAGGTAGATGAAGTTTCAGCTGATGTAGTATGTGTGGGATGGTGGGGGAAGGGGGAGGGGAGGGAGATCTGAAGGAGGAGAGGAGCATAACTGAAGCGTCAGGAGGGACAAGGAGGAGTGAGGAGGACTGTCTGGAGGAAAGGACACAGGGCCCGACATGCAACGTTTGACAGATAGCGGACAGACATGGACTGAGGGACGAGGGGGCGTGGTCAAGAAGGGTAATGGGGTGGGAGAAGGAGAAGGAGAAGGAGAAGGAGAAGGAGAAGGAAAAGGAGGAGGGGGTGATGATGGGCAGACTGTGAGCGAACGTTCGGAAAAGTTGACCTCGGTGGGCGTGGGGCGAGCTTCCCGTCCAGGCCAGCACTACCATCGTGGGCGGGCGGCGGTAGGTGGGCGCCGACAGGAGGCAGGCCGGGTGGTTGCAGAGGCACGTGGGGCGGGCCCGCGGTGACCACACGGGCGACGACACGCGGCCTCGGGTGTCCAGGCCCATCAAGGAGGCTTGGTCCCGGTCGGCGCGAACTCTGGCGTGTCGTGGGCTGTGGGCTGTGAGGCTGAGGCGGCGAGCGCTGCCCACCGAGAGGAGGGGGAGGGGCACTCCGCTCGCGGGCCGTGTGGGGGGCGGCACACAGGGCGGGGAAGGGACTGGGGGCTTCTGGCAGGAGCACTTCCGTTCTTTGGTCAAGCTAAAGGCTACGGACGATGCAAGAAGGGAGGTGTGGGCGTAGAGTGTGCGGGCGTGGGCGACGTTGAAAAGAAGAGTGGGTAGGACAGCACTGGAAGGTCAGCAGTACAACCTAGCATACTACCCAGGTCTGGGCCTTCACCTCTCAGTAGCGGACCGGCCGGGGGCGACGTGCCCCACCCTTGCACTACCCGCATTCACGCCCGCGAAGCACCACTTGACGCCTAAACAAGCGTCCGCCCACCAACTTTCTCGAACTGTCGACGGAGTCTGTTTGTCGCTCCTTTGCTAGGTTCTCAAAATCACAGCAAACACACTGTCTCCGACGGCACACAGAGGCCGCGACTGCCGCGACCCGACTGTCACTCGCAAGAGCAAGGCGCGTGTCCTGCAGGGCGGCGGGGGACGTGAGGGCGGCGAGACGCAGCAAGTCCACAAGGGCGTCTCACCTGGCGCCAGTCTACGCTACCGGCGATCCGCCATTCAGGCTCGACATACGCGTGTCACCGGCCTCCCTTCAGGGGGCCCTCACGAGAGCTCTCACAAGGCTACTGACACCACGGGCGCAGCCGCCGCACACTGCGCGTTTGAGGGAGACACGCCCAAAGATCGCCTCGGGGCAACTCACCGCCCGAGACTCCCAGCGAAGACTGGCAGTCGGGCTGGCACGGGCGCGCGCCTCCCTCTCTATGTGCAAGAGAGAGAGAGGGAGGGAGGGGGGAGGGGTGGCACTCGGAAGGGTTAGGGGCGGGCTAGGGGCTGCCTGAGTAGGTGGCGACGGCGGCGGGGGCCAGGGGAGGGGGCGAGAGGGTGCAATCTCACGCACTCAGATGACGCACGACCGCCTCTCCCCTCCGTTCCGTCGCGGCAGGAAGTGACGTGCTGCGTGGCCTGTCGTGGCCTCGCGACCCCCTCGCAGATATCTCGAGCCTACCCAAACGATAGCGGGTTCTCTAAGGAACTTCGAGAAGCGAGGAGAAGACGGAGGGAGGGAGGCAAGCCGACTTATTAATACTCATTTTACTAATCATACTCTCACTCACTCTCTCTCTCTTATCTAGGAAAAGGGAAACAGAAAGGTCGAGAGGATAAATGACAAAATATAAATCAAACGAAGCCAACGTAATAATAGTAGTTGTAATAATAATTCTCAATATCAGTAGTAATATAGAAACAGCAGCAACAACAAAACAATATGAATAACTGAAATAATAATCATGATAATAATAATTAAAATAAGGATGATAATAATAATTATCATTATCATTATAGTAATAAGAATGATAAACAACTGCGTTGATAATACCATACGGCCGGTAAGACGGCCAAGGCGCTCTCGTAATACCTTCCAGCTGGAGTAGGCGCATCTGGTAGAAGGAGGACACTTCGTAGTCCCATAGGGAACGCCCCTGCTGCGACGTCTGTGACTCATCTCGAAGCGGCGAGTCGCAGGGGAGAGGTGGGAAAGGTGGAGGAGGAGCAAGTCGAGAGGGGAGAGGAGGAGGAGGAGGAGGAGGAGGGGGAGGAGTGGGGGGAGAAAAGAGCGGAGGTAGGATCAGAGGGAGCGTCGTGGGGCGCTGCAGCCTCCGTCGTTCGCTCCTGTCGGGGTGCGCGGGCTGCTGATGCTCCTCCTCCTGTACCAAGGGCGCCACGTGGCACCCCATGCGGCACTCCCTCCCACCTGTCCAAGCCTCTAGCATCACGGGACGAAGGAACTCCGCGGAGGGACTCCCGAGGGACGCTTCTGGGCTGTCACGCTAGTCCGCCACGCGGTCATCGGACACAGATAACATCTCGTTCAGTCTTTCAACAAAATCCTTTGCTATTCACTCTAATGCCTTTCCTTCACTCGCTCGACGGACTCATCGCCGAACCACTCGGCTTTCGCTCTCCTGTTCTCTTTCAATTGTATATCTTGGGAAAAAAGGAATATTGTACTGTATTGTATTGTATGAATGCACCCCCCCCTCACCCCCACTCATACCAACTTCCCACTGGCACCCCCTCTTCACGTGTTCCCACAGCCTCACAGCTGATCACCATAAACACCATCGGTTGCCAACAGTGCGCGCGCGCGCACGTGTGTATGTGTGTGTGTGTGTGTGTGTATGTGTGTGTGTGTGTGTGTGTGTGTGTGTGTGTGTGTGTGTGTGTGTGTGTGTGTGTGTGTGTGTGTGTGTGTGTGTGTGTGTGTGTGTGTGTGTGTGAGCGTATGTGCTCCTCAACTTCGCCCCTGTCTTCTAAATCAAACCAATAACCCGTGAGCAAGAGGAAACGGGTAGTCTGGTTCCCATCAAGGTTCTAATCTGACGCTTCGGGGAAAGGAGGGAGGGGAAGGGGAGATAGCGAGGGGAATGGGAGAGGGAGGAGGAAGGGGAATGGGAGAGGGAGGAGGAAGGGGAAGGCGAGAGGGAGGCGGATAGAGGAGGAGAGGGAATAGGGAGAAAAAGCCCATGTGGCTCTGACAGATTTGAACCTTATGCCTTAGAGTGCCACCGTTGTGAGAAAGAACTTGAGAGAGAGCAAGCGAGGGTGTGTGTGAGAGAGAGAGAGAGCGAGAGAGAGAGCGAGAGAGAGAGCGAGAGAGAGAGCGAGAGAGAGAGCGAGAGAGAGAGAAATAGAGAAGAGAAGAGATAAGAAAAGAGAAGAAAGGAGAAGAGATGACAAGAGAAGCCAAGAGGAGGGAATAGAAGAGAGAGAACAAATCTTAAAAAAGGAAGCACCGCCACCTGTTTCCCGGCAGGAGGCACAGGCCTAAAAACAGCATAGGCCTGAGTCATCGCGCGATCAAAGACACCCTCAATTACCGCCGAACAGCGCCCCGGTCTGCTCGGTCTGCCCCAATATGCCCTGCCCCTACCCCTATCACTAGCCCTACCCCTACCCTTGCCCCAACCCCTGCCCCTACCCTTACCCAAACCCCTACCCCTACCCTTGCCCCAACCCCCTATCTCTACCCCTGCCCCTACCCTAACCCCCTGCCCCAACCCCTACCCCTACTCCTACCGAGGGTTGGACGCCCTCTGAGAAAAGAGAAATATTCCGGGGATTTCGTTTAAAAAAGAAAGGGAGAAAAGAGAAATATTCCGTGAGGGATGCATTTAGACAAACTGAAAAAAATATATGAAGAGAAAAATCCAAGAAAGAAAAAAGTAGACGATAAAGAGGGACACATAGACACACTGACACAACAATATATGAAGAGTGAAATCCACCCCACATACAGTAAAATAGACGATATAAATACACACACACACAGACACACGCGCGCGCGCGCATATGTGTGTGTGTGTGTGTGTGTGTGTGTGTGTGTGTGTGTGTGTGTGTGTGTGTGTGTGTGTGTGTGTGTGTGTGTGTGTGTGTGTGTGTGTGTGTGTGTGTGTGTGTGTGTGTGTGTGTGTGTGTGTGTGTGTGTGTGTGTTGTGTGTGTGTGTTTGTGTGTGTGTGTTGTGTGTGTGTGTGTGTGTGTGTGTGTGTGTTGTGTGTGTGTGTGTGTGTGTGTGTGTGTGTGTGTGTGTGTGTGTGTGTGTGTGTGTGTGTGTGTGTGTGTGTGTGTGTATGTATGTATATGTATATGTGTGTATATATATATATATATATATATATATATATATATATATATATATATATATTATATATACATTGAAATAGTTAGTTGGATGGATAGATCGACACATACCTACATAATAAAAAAAGAACAGAAACCTATGATCACGAACCCACAACCTTCCTCAACCTTCTATTCCCACCTCCCACCTCCCTCCCCCCTCCCCCCTCCGCCCATGCCCCATCAGACACTCACACAAACACAAAAGTGCGTGCATTTAAGAGGACAGCCGGGTTCCAAGCACCCAAGCACCCACCCCCACCATAAAGCGCCCGTCACATCCCGCCGCTAATCTTTTTATCGTCGGCTGAATCATCGCATAAATTTCGCCGTGACCTTGGCTCCTAGGCTGCATCTCCAAGGGCCGGCTGTTGCAATTTATATATATATGTATATATATATATATATATATATATATATATACATATATATATATATACATATATATATATACATATATATATACATATATAAATATATATATATATATATATATATATATATACATATATATATAGGCATTTTCTGTTTCTCTATCTTATTCTTTTCCCTTCTTTTCCACAGTTTTTCTTTCTCTTCGTCACTTACTTTCGGTTCTTTATCGGGGTCTATCAATTAAACTCGTGATGATTTCTCATTAGCAGGTGGAAGAAGTATTTGACACCTGATAGACGATATACCGAACACTGAAGTCTCTTATATAATACTATTACCAACCAGTGTGTGTTGATCTTCTTATCTATCCACATTTTCTGCATGAAGTCATGATCTCCCAAGGCGAGATATGCGGTTGCAAGCACTCCCATTATGTTTGCAGGGACTGTAGCAGCTTTGTAATCGGAGTGAGCTATGGCGCTAATTCTCGCACTTGGTGTCTTTGTAAAATCCCCATGAGCGCAAAATTATGCAGATCTCAGTCTAAATTCACAAAATAAAGGAACAAATGCAAAAAAAAATAAACAGAATAGTGATGTTTTTCTGGCACGATTCGAGAGACAAGAATGGCCGCAGACACACGTGCGATTATTCATACCCGTAGTTCACAAACACAGGCACACAGCACGTTAACGAATGCAACGGCGTCCGTCAGCGACCCAGCGCGACTAAGTTAACACGCGTACCGAACGGGTTACGCGACGCGGCGGCGGGCCCTTTCGTCACGACCGCCCCCCCTCCCCCTTCCTCTCTCTCTCCTGTGCTCCTCAGGTACGCCATGCAAGCACATCGAGCTCTTGAGAGAAACGTCTCTTCCGGATGGCGATACGCACGCACGCCGCCGCAGCCGCCGCCGCCGTCACTCACTCGACGTACGCCCCGCTGTTACGAGCGGGCGCTATGACCGTCACTCACCCCGCGCGGCCCACCACTGCCCCGAGTCGTGACACCGGAGCTCCGAGGGGACACTGACGGATGGCGCGATGGCACGGAGGCACCCGCGTGCCCTCTCCGCCGCTCCTCACGCTGTAAAAATACTCTCGCTTACCGGCCTTACCTGTAGAGCCTGGTCTGAGGGCATGGAGAGGCCTACCTCACCTCCCCCCTCCATCCCCCCCTTACCTTACGGCTCCCCGAAACGACTTTCACGACATGCCATCGACTCTTCTCCCTCCCCCTCCCCTGTCCTCCTCCCCTCCCCCTACCCTCCTTCCACGGGCGAAAGACGCCGCTTTAGAAGGGTTAAAGCCAGACTGTCACACCTTATTCGTACAACACTCTCCTCACCCATAACAACTACGTAAACAACCACACACGCAAAAATAAAAATAAAAATAAAAGTTGCACTGATTATTCCAATAAAATAAATAGATAAATAAAATAAATAACAAAAAAATCCTCTCTTTCACGTTCCCCTTCCCCCTCATCAATCCGATCGTAACAGACCGTACCCGGAACAGCCGTTAAAATGTCCTGCCTCCCAAACGCGCATTTTTTCACCCATTTTTTCACGGACGATGAATTGCCTCAAACTATTTCTTTTCCTCGAAATAGCAATCTGTACAGATAAGAAAACTGATCATTATATTTTTAAAACTCCGTTTTCTAATAATAATAATAATAATAAAAAAAAAAAATGGACATGAAGAAGCGCTAAGCTAATATACGAGTTATGATGATCATTATTCAGCATTATTTATTACTCATTTACTGATCATTATTATTATTACGATTACCTACACATAGATATATTACCACCCCCCAGAAAAAAGAAGAAGAAGAAGAAGAAGAAGAAGAAGAAGAAGAAGAAAAAATATATATATGTATGTATATATATATATATATATATATATATATATATATATATATATATATATATATATATGTATGTGTGTGTGTATGTATGTATATATAACCATAAATACATAGACGAGGAACAGATACCACTCCCACACTGGCATCCCTCTCAAGATCCACACAGCCGAGCCATTCACGCCCGAGCGAAGCGAAGCAACGGCGACGTCCATGCATCATTCAAAACGGCGCGCCTTATCTCCCGCTGTCGCTCTCAGCATCCACTGATGTCATGCGGCCAATGACGAGACGGATGATGATTTTACTCTGCTCTCAAGCCTCAGCCACCGCTCCGCTCCGTCTCGGATAGACTTTTATCTTTTGCTGCGTTCTCTTCTCTTTTCCTCTTTCTTAATTCTTGTTTCTTCTTGTTTCTCTTTCTCTCTAAGTTCTTTATTTCTTCTCTCATTTTTTTTTCTTCCTCCTCCTCTTACTTTTTTCTACTTCTCTTTCCTTTATGATAACATTCTCCGATTATGACTAATTTATATTCTATCCCTCCTCCTCCTCCTCCTCCTTTCTATTCCTCGTCTCCGTCTTCTTCTTTCCCTCTCTTTCTCTTCCCCTTTCTTCTGTTTTAATCGCTTTACAAAACCACGCCCCCTTTCTCTCTTTCCCCTCTGCTTGCTTTCTTCCTTCCTTCCCCATTCATCATCAATCTCTCCTGACCCTTTCAAACCTCGCAATGAATAATCGACAAGCAGATATAAAATCCACATACCTCACTCACTCTCACACTCTCACTCTCACTCTCTCTCTCTCTCTCTCTCTCTCTCTCTCTCTCTCTCTCTCCCTCTCTCTCCCTCTCTCTCCCTCTCTCTCCCTCTCTCTCTCTCTCTCTCTCTCTCTCTCTCTCTCTCTCTCTCTCTCTCTCTCTCTCTGTGTGTGTTTCATTTTTTACTATCTACTTTCGGCCCATTGACGCCTGTCTCGTGTTTCTAGCGGGTATTCCCCAAGCTATTGGCTGGCAGGGTAAGTCAAGGGAAAAAAAGAAAGGAGATATTGATAAATGAAAATGTGAAAAGAAAGAGACAAAGAGTGAGCGAGAGAGGAGGTAAAAAGGTAAAGACAACAGAAAAAAAGGCGAGGAGGGGGAAGGGAGAGAATGATAGAGAGTAAGAGAGCGAGCGAGAGAGGCGAGAGAAGGAGGGAGAGAGGGAAGGAGATAGGTAGGGAAGGAGGGAGGGAGGGAGGTAGGGAGGGAGGTAGGGAGAGAGAAGGCAGAAGAGAAAGAGGAAGAGAACAAAAAATACAGCGTAATAACACCATGAAGAAATAGGAGGACGAAAGAAAATCAATGCATTCGAAGATCTTAACACAACAACACGCCCTGGAATGAGAAAAGAAAGTGAAGAAAAGAAAATGAAGAAAAACAACGCACACACACACACAAAAGAGTACCCAACACCCAACAAGAAAAGGGGCAGAGAAGGAAGACTGGCCATTATGTCGTACGATCTAAGAATAATATTTGGCTTGCCCCGAACCCCCGCAACCATCGCGAAAAGACCCCAAAAGCAGGGCAGAGAGGCAGGCAGGACGCAAAAATGTCCGCAACATCTTGGAAAGAGGGGAAAAACATCCGACATCCGGCAGAGATAAGGCGCTGGGACGCATCGCGACGTCTCCTTATCTACCCTGACGGGTGTTCCCTTTCGTCTCCTCTCGAGAGCGCTGCTGGCAAAATACGTCTTTGTTCAATAAAACACCTTGGGAATGGAAGGGGGGTTGAGGCAAGGTAGGATAAGGTAGGGAAAGTGGTAGACAGGGAACAAAGAAGGGTTGGAAAAGGGTAAGGGACAGGGATAGGAATAGGTAAGAAAAGGGGGTATTAAAGGGTAGGGTAGGGTAGGGTAGGGTAGGGTAGGGAAAGGGGTACGAAACGGTAGGGGGAGGAATAATGGGGCGGGTTGCACGGGTTGCAAGGTTTATAGGGAGAAGAGGATCCATATTTGTTTGAATGTTTGGCGTCATCAAAGCATTGCATTCACATCTCTTTATCGCACCGGTATGTCATGAGCATACCTGCCCTTATCTCATTGCCAGCCTGCAAGGTATGGCGGCTCTGAACGCTTATACAGAGGAAGTTCGAAAGTGCTTTCCTTGGTATGCAACTGCAATCGTATGATATTGATAAAGAGATAATGTCACAGAGAGACCAATCACATGATCACGGCAACATGTGTGGTGCGGCACGCGAGAGGGTGAGGATTCAAAGATCGAGAGAAACTGATAAAAAGGGAAAAGGCAAAGGGAAGATAGAGAGAGGGTTAAAAGGCGGACAGACAAAATAATTCAATCCGGTTAAGCGAAACAAAGGGTCGTGTATCCCTCCTCGCAATTAAGAGGGACAATCGTGGCTGGCTTTCCATCTCTCCCTCTCTCCCTATCCCTCTCCCTCCATCTCCCTCTCCCTCTCCCTCCATCGGGGCAAGATACCACACCTGCCCTCTTCCCTCTCCTTAGCCCTATCGCTCCACGGGCTAACTTTATACCGCGGAGGAGATCGCTTACACCGCATGCAGCATCTCCCAAAGAAGGAGACGAGAAGGAGAGGGGAGAAGAGAGTTGAATACAATAAAAGAGGAGAGAGATGAAGAAAGAAGGAGACGAGAAGGAGAGGGGGAAAGAGAGTTTAATACAAAAAAAGAGGAGAGAGATGAAGAAAGAAAGAAAAATGAAAGGAGATACTGATTTATGCTTAATTCTTTTGTTTATTCACGCTGCAGGTATCTCTCTCTTTCTCCGACATTTCGCTTCTTCTCTATTGCTAATCTTCCCCGATAGTCCTCTCAATTCAACTATTTGACCTCCCCGTCCATCCTCTCGTCCCCGCAGTCACTATGGGTCAGTCGGTAACGAACTCCCAAAAGAGAGCCTGTTGAAAGCACAAAAGAAAAAGAAAGAAGAAAAAAAAAGAAAAAGAAAGAAGAAGAAGAAGAAAAAAAAAGAAAGCAGCGAGATAGGAAGGAATTTTTTCTTTTCTATCCCTCCTTCCTTTCATCTTTCCACCATCCGTTCCCCACCTGTTGTGCTTCGCTTGCTTAGATGGAGCAAGCAAGCAAGCAAGCAAGCAAGCAGGCATCTCTGAGCCCCACCTTCCCTTTTAATTGAGTCACCTTGAAACGGGTGCCAGTGCGAAAAGAGGCACTCATTCCGGAGGGAGTTACGTTCGCTTTCCAACAATGAAGTAACTCACTCTAAGTTAAAGTCGGCCATAAAGACTCTCAAGGAAGGCCACATGAATGAGTAAATTTGTTTATATAGCTACTTAATATTCGAATTCAATAACGAAGATGAAAATGATGATAATTAAAATGACTGTCAGTTGTATTAGTAATGATAATGATAAAAACAACAACAACAACAATAACAATAATAATAATAAAATAACATATATATGGTTCTGAAACTAGCAATATCAATAACAAGAAGAGCATAAAAAAAATAAAACCAAAAAAAATAATCAAATAAAAACAACAAACAACACAAACCAACAACAAAATCACAAACATCATAATAAAACAACCCCTAATGAACAAAGCCAGAGTACACGTAAGCCCCCCACCCCCCACCCCTGCCCCTCCTCCCTCCCTCTCCATCAGAACACGCATAAACATCCCGCGCGAGATAAGGCAATAGCAGCCGGGGCGAAGGAGGCCGCATCTCACGTGTGCTCTCGCGGGGAAAGGATGCTGACCGCCGCGCCGCCCGCAAATCACCGGTCGCGTTGGACCTTCAAAGGGCCTACCCAGCGGCGGGTGATTTACTTGCGGGAACGCAGTGGCAGCTTCAAGTAAAAAGGATCTCTCTCTTCACTTCTCTCTCTCTCTCTCTCTCTCTCTCTCTCTCTCTCTCTCTCTCTCTCTCTCTCTCTCTCTCTCTCTCTCTCTCTTCCTCTCCTCTCTCTCTCTCTCTCTCTCTCTCTCTCTCTCTCTCTCTCTCTCTCTCTCTCTCTCTCTCTCTCTCTCTCTCTCTCTCTTCTCTCTCTCTCTCTTCTCTCTCTCTCTCTCTCTTCTCTCTCTCTCTCTCTCTCTCTCTCTCTCTCTCTCTCTCTCTCTCTCTCTCTCTCCCTCTCTCTCTCTCTCTTTTTCCTCTCCCTTTCTCAGTAAGTAGCACGATCACCATGTTGTTAATTTCCGCTGAGTCATCGCCGTTTCTGAGACTCGCTTACTACATGCTTCCTGTATCAGTCCCTGGGATTGGTTCTTCCTGAAAAAGCTAATTGCATCCTCTCCATTCCTTCCTGTTATTATGTTTGTTTTGATGGTGGTACCGTTACTTCTTCCCCCTGCCTCTCCTTTCATGTCTATGTTGGTTTCTGTGTTTTTGTTTTTTTTTCTTGGCAAATATATCCTTCTCCCTCTTTATTTCCTCCTTCTTGTCTCTTTAAATCCTTCCTTTATTCTCGTCTGTGTTCGTACACTTTGCTTTTTCTAAGACCCCTCCTGGTACCAAGAAGCCGCTCTGTTCTTGCCTGGCACCAGCGTCAGCAGAAAAAAAAATCCTCAGGGTCGTGTCAACAGCACGAAAGCCACATACATAAACCAGCTAACAAAAAAAGACTTATCACTCTGAGTGACGCCTCTGCCTGCAAGCAAGGTAGTTAACGCCCACCCGCGTTACCTGTGACGTGTCTGGCTAAAACACAGACGACCTCCGAAAACAACAATGGAAGTCCTGAGGGGCATTTCGACGCCTCAGGTACCCGTTTTATTAATACCCGCAAGATGATCTTTTGCCAAGCGGACGCACCTGAGGAGCATAATTCCCAGAAGGAGATCCGTCTGAGGCGTTCAAACGATCTCTTTGCAACGCCGCCTCCTCCTCCTGTCCTCGGATGATAAATTTCCGATCCCGAGGAGAGGATGTCCGCAGGTGCGAAACGGCATCGTGAGAGTAAAGAACTTTCCGCTCTGGTGTTGTTTCTAACCCACTTAATCTAACCAATTAAACACTGACTATCTGGGGTTATACGCACACGCGGGTGTCTGCGTGCGCTTGTCTCTGATGCACACGGACGCTAGATTCTACGAGGGGCTTGGGATGCGGGAGGGGGGAGGGGGGTGCGCACTGAGTGGTCACTTTGTCTGGTACCGCCTTTGTTTGCTGCCGATGCTGTTTACCGTCAAAGTAAATTCCGAGAAGGGGGTTGAGAAGGCTACTTCCCTTTTCGCCAGAATCGGCCTCATCGGCATTCGAAACTCCTCCACCTCTTCCTCCGCCGTGGGTGAAATCTAGCTTGACTGACGACCACATCTGACGGCTGACGGACGAGGCATGCCATGATGTTATCGCAAAGTTCTGACATTGACGTATTTGCAGTAGGAGCATCGGTCATAAATTCGAACTCCTGGCATGTTCCTCGTCCCATTCAAGCAAACACGCAAACGCAAACACACACACATACACATATGCAAACACACATACACACACACCTGGATCTCATATGATGAGAAGAGAGGTAAACTTTTTATATAAACACCAAATCCGTGAGAGCTACATTGATTAACGATTCAAAGGAAATTACTCATATTTCTGATATGTTAAACTCTACGGTAATTTACGCCCGAGTTCACTTCCCGGGAGAAAACCGCGTACAGATGCTGCGATGACTCTACGGATCACCACACCACTTTCTATTTACGACGCATTATAAACACGTGAAGGTCAAGGTTGCGAGCCCACTCACAACACTCCTATCCTAAGTTCTAATGCGGGCGAAAGTAAACAGAGAGAACTCAAAAGAAAGTGGAAAAAACGAGATTAATTTTAATGTTCCGAACAGATGCATACACATATATAGACGCGCGCGCACGCTAAGGAAAACATGTTAAACTGCCATCGTAAACAACACAACAACAACAAGACGAACTACAACAGTTTATACCCTGGCATGCACATTAACACACACATACACAGACACACACACACACACACACACACACACACACACACACACACACAACCCCCATCCCCCCCTCCCCCCCGCCCGATAATCTTTTCTCTCCTATTAGGATGCACTACCGGCATTCCTTCGAGATCCTAGGCACAGCGCACCAAAGACCCGGAGGGAATTCGATGTTGAGCCCCCAGTGCCTCATTACGTAGTGCAAGGGTGATCGCAGTGACTTCCCCAATGATCTTTATCGGTAGTACTGCAGTCTTACTTTTTCCCCCCTTAATCTGGTTACGGTTCTCCCTACACTCTTTAAACAAACAGACCGCATAGCACGTTCGTCTGTGACAACTGTTCTATCCACATCCACATCTCTGAACGCCAAACATCCATTCTACGCACTGACAACCCAAACAATTAGCCAAATCCTCACATCAAACCTTTAATCACAACGGAACACGATCAAGCCTCAATCCCCCCCTCCCCCACCACGAGTCCAACAGAGCTCTCTCCCCTCCCTCATCCCTCCCTTCACACCCCTACTCTTGTCCAAATATTTCCCCCCTCTTTCCTCAACGCCCCCCCCCCCCACCCCCCACATCCCCTCAGGCCTTCTTCAACGCCCCTTCCCTCTTCCTCCTCCTCCTGCTCCTCCTCCTTTTTTTTTTTTTTCTTCTTCTTCTTCTTCTTCTTCTTCTTCTTCTTCTTCTTCTTCTTCTTCTTCTTCTTCTTCTTCTTCTTCTTCTTCTTCTTCTCCACCTACATCCCCCCCCCCCACACACACACACCGTTCCCCAGATATTTGAAAACCGAGATGAATCAGCGGGAATATATTAGCCCGGAACGAGCGTGTGGCGTGAGAAATGTGGCGGAGTTGGCAATAGTGACGGGGAGGCTGACTCACACACAACAACGACAACGAGGCCCCATTACGCAAAAACTGAAGGGAAAAAAACGAATACAAAAAAAGGAAAAAGAAAAAGAAAGACAGAAGGAGAGAAAGGGAGAGGAAAAAAAAAACACATTTCTACGTAATTGAGTGGAACCTAACCCAATCCCCGTTGAAACACTATCATCTGTCAAAATGAACCTTAGATTCTAAGGTGCTGGTGGGGGGGGGGGGGATCCTGTATTTTCTAAACAACAAAGATTCAGAAGAAAGAAAACGAAGACCAACAGAAATTGTCGCTTTCACTGTGGCTTTACCTAGGCCTAAAAGATAAAAAAAAAATGGAATTTAGGCAAAACAGACCTCCCTTTTCTCATCCATCACGAACCAATGGACGTTACGATTTATGGCGACAGATGATAACAAAGAAAAGATGAACGAACAGCTAAGAACAGAAATATTCGGAGGAAATATATCCCCGTCTTATTATATATATCATTATTATTATTATTATCATTATCATTATCATCATTATTACAAAGTCAGGAAAATAAGTCTACGGAGGAACTAATATCATAACTTTGTATGTTATTCTCATTATCATTAGTATAACTATCATCACCATCATCATCTCTGCAATTATTACTATTGTCATGGTTATCATCGGATACTTATTATGATCCAAATATCTCTTCTACTCGCCCTGACTGGCAGTCACTATCACTCTCTTAACCAAACCTCCCTCCTCATTCTCTTACCCTCTCCCATTCTCTCCCACTCCCTCCCTCTCACTCTCGTTCAACC
>NW_028234417.1:30343335-30345835 GCF_977035675.1 Penaeus japonicus
GTGTTCGGATGCGTGCACTCTACGGGTCGTTTGCGTGACGTGTTCGGATGCGTGCACTCTACGGGTCGTTTGCGTGAAGTGTTCGGATGCGTGCACTCTACGGGTCGTTTGCGTGACGTGTTCGGATGCGTGCACTCTACGGGTCGTTTGGGTGAAGTGTTCGGATGCGTGCACTCTACGGGTCGTTTGCGTGACGTGTTCGGATGCGTGCACTCTACGGGTCGTTTGCGTGACGTGTTCGGATGCGTGCACTCTACGGGTCGTTTGCGTGACGTGTTCGGATGCGTGCACTCTACGGGTCGTTTGCGTGACGTGTTCGGATGCGTGCACTCTATGGTCTGTTTAGGTGAAGTGTTCGGATGCGCGCACTCTACGGGTCGTTTGCGTGACGTGTTCGGATGCGTGCACTCTACGGGTCGTTTGCGTGACGTGTTCGGATGCGTGCACTCTATGGCCTGTTTAGGTGAAGTGTTCGGATGCGCGCACTCTACGGGTCGTTTGCGTGAAGTGTTCGGATGCGTGCACTCTACGGGTCGTTAACGTGAAGTGTTCGGATGCGTGCATTCTACGGGTCGTTTGCGTGAAGTGTTCGGATGCGTGCAATTTAGGGGGTATTTAGTTGAAGCGTTCGGATGCGTGTAATCGATGAACAGTTTATTACCCAGAGCAATGTATCCGCGATAGCAAACGACTACGTGCTTTGAATTTCCAGAATGAGCGGCGCGAGAGCGAGAGAGACTGAGCCGGACTTTCGGGAAATCCATCGGTATCCGATCGCAGCAAAGCTTTGCCACGATTAAATTCGAGAGCATGGGCGATACGTCAGGCGTGGCAATTTCTATGGCTTACATAAAACACGTCGACGAGGCGATCGATTTCTGAAGGAACTATATAATATATATACACCTTTTTTTTCTTTCTTTACAGATTTCTAACCCTTCAAAAATAATACGAGAATCGGCCCTGACACACACACACACACACACACACACACACACACACACACACACACACAAAAAAAAAAAAAAAAAAAAAAAAAAAAAAAACCCTTACGAAGGATACGAAGGATACAAAGGAAACAAAGGATACCAAGGAAGGAAGCTCAGGTGTAATCCGAGGCTGGGCTTATACTACTAATCCCCCGGTACTGACATGATGCTTCTGACATCCTAGGTTGATTGATGACGATTGATGATGGACATTAGGATTGATGTCCATGGTGATTTGTGACTGATGATGACCATGGTGATCTTGATAATGGATGGTGATTGACTATGATGATTGATATACATGGTGATGCATGAGGATGTTGATGATTACTGAGTGATGATAATGAAGAAAACAACAACTAATAAACAATAGAGACCAAGACAAACAAAATGAGGCAAGATATCTATATCTATATCTATATTTATATCTATATCTATCTATCTATATCTATCTATCTATCTATCTATCTATCTATCTATCTATCTATCTATCTATCTATCTATCTATCTATCTATATATATATATATAAACAAGCATACCAAAGCAGGAACAAAATAAACAAACGTTTACACCTCCATTGTTGGCCGCGGAATAAAGAAATGTGGTGGAGGGGGAGGGGGTGGAGGGGAGAGGAGAAGAGAGGAGAGGGGAGGGGAGGGGAGAGGGAGGGGAGGGGAGGAGAACACTTTCCCGTGGATGCTGGATAACTTAGCGAAATCCGCGCGTGTATAGAGACTGAATCACGGGCCTCTTGTAGGAGGTCGCGTGTGCATGCGCGCACGTGTCTCGCTCCGTCCGGCCTGAGTCACAGCAGGCACCCCCGAGCAGGCACCCCCGAGCAGGCACGGACGAGAGGGTGAGTGCGCGGTTGTAATGCGGAGGGCAAACAGCACTGGACACATTGCTTGGGTAGCATGGCTTCCTTTTTCTTCTCCTTGCCCACACTCTCTCGGAATTTCCCCTCCCTACTCCTCCTTCCTCTCTCTCCTTGTTCCCCTTTCTCCCCCTCTTTCTATCTTTTCCTCCCTCTTCTTCTCTTCCCTCCCTCTTCCTCTCTTCTCTTTCTCCCTGCCTCCATTCTTCCTCTCTGTCTCTCTGTCTTTCTGTCTCTCTCTCTCTCTCTCTCTCCCCCATTGCTTTACATACCAACATTTTGAAAAAAATATATGATTAGGAGGGGAGGGGAGGGGAGGGGGAGGAGGTGATGGAAGAGACAATGAAAGAGGATGAAATACTAGAGGATAAATAAAATAAGGGGGAGTAGGAGGATGAGGGAATAGGGGGATGAGGATGATGAGGTGCAGAAGGTGATGATTGGAAGGAAATAAAAGGGGTGGAGGAAGGAGGAGATAGATGAGATGGATGAGGAGGAGGGCAATGGAGGAAATGGGGAAGAAAGGAGAGAGAAAATGAGGAGTGGAAGATGAAGAAGACAGAGGAGGATGAGGATGAGGATGACTGATGATGATGATGTGCAGCATAAGAGGAAAAAGAAAGAAGAAATAAAGAC
>NW_028234417.1:30365835-30370835 GCF_977035675.1 Penaeus japonicus
CCTCCAAATGCTATTAGCACATATACAATCACTTCTGATTTCAGTAGTTATAACAGGAACATTAACCCATTCGTGCCAGATCAAACCCCGTGCTAGTGAACACGTTTCACTCTGGTTTTATGTGTTTCTTTCAGAACCCCGCCAGTGAACGAGATATTCTGGGGCAAAGGGCCCGGCACTTACTCAGGTGGGTGAGGCGAGCGGTGCAGCCCAGGGTCGCGGCTCTTGTGCCCCCCCCCCCTCTAAGATCCAGGGAGAGGAGGTCTCGAGGCGTTAGCTTACTATATTTATAATGCGTCGTTAAACCCTGACATTACGACCATGCAAAGCCGGAATCACCCCAGCGTGAATGGGTTAATAATAATTACAAATGAAACAAAATTATTCATATTTTGTAAATTTTGGTTGCTAACAATTCTATCTTAAAGCTGGGACTCTGCTGTTCAGGGTTAAAGCAGTGCCTTCTTGGACTTCAATCATGACCTGATAGGATGCTTGCCTCTGCACTACGAGGCAAGCACTTGGCCTACTATAAAAGTAGACATATATTTACACAAAGCATGTACTAAACTGCAAAGTTTGACACTGTTTAGAATCTTGCAATCTGTCCATATACAATCGTGTTTATCTGTCTGTCTCCATCCTGATTGTGAAGTGAAAGTAAAATGTTATGAAAATACAAAATTCATACTCCCTACATTCTTTGTTAATTAGTAAATCATTAACCTGCTTGGATTTTTCAAAATTACCGATTGTCATTAGATCCCTTATATTCAATATCTGAAAACAATATGTTGATAATGAATATCATCTAATCTAGTTTATTATGCTGCTGTATAAATACTGAAACAAATAATCTTAACTTGTGCTCTAACCTCCTATAAATTCCACATCATCCAATCCATTTTCCTAACCTCTTTGGTATTGACACAACCAAATTATTATAGGCATAGACAGATTCTATGTCTCAACCTCCTCAGACATGAAAATATGGACATTAAAAGTAAAGCTATATCATTTCTGATATCAGTTCAGTCCCATTACCATGTTATATATCCTAGCAAACAATTAACTAGTTTTAGTATTAAATTGGGTGATCTTGCTAGCCATTGCATAAGGGGTTGGTTAAAATGCCCCAAGGAAAATGGGGGAGTCTCAAAACTGATGTCTGTGCCTGAGTGCAACTGGCAAGTAAGTGTAAACTGTGTAGGTTCTTTAACCCTTCTGTGACGGGAATTTTTTGTGGGGTCAAATCACTTTTGAACTGCATTTTATTACTCAAGATATAAGTTATTAATTCCTTCAGTTGTGCAACTAATGCATCATACCAAATCCTAATATGTATCACTTTGTTAATATATCTAATCATAAGTCTATAAAATAACAGAAAATACCAAACAGAACAACAAGATTAGGGCGAGATTTGCCCCAATCAAAGTCCAAAACACATATCTTGCTATGTGGCCTTTCTCCGCAGAAGGTCATTATATACAGAACTAGAGAAACAAGTTTAAAATAAACAAAAAAAAAAAATATTATTACTCACCTTCAAAGACTTCAGGAGCCATCCATGCTGCAGATCCTCGGTTATCAGACATAATGGTACTTAGTTCACAAGCTGTCCCAAAGTCACAGACTTTCAGGATTTTTGCTCCTCCTTTGGGGTCAGAGAACAAAATTTTGGGAGGTTTTGGAGGTCCCGGTTTTGTTTGGAAAAGAAATTTCTTCGCTTCCTTCAAGAGTTCCAATCTATAATCAAATCTCAAAGAAACATCTTGACTCCCTGTACCTCTAATTTAACGTATTAATATTAAAACGGAGATGTTCACTATAAAAACATAAGCTTCAAGTTTCAAGAGGAGCTCTTTCCTTTCTCACCTGTGCAGCAAAGGCCGTGGCTGTATGGAGTGGAGGTAGGCTACAGCCTTGGCACACTGCAATAACCATGATATGCCATGGGCCAGATTGTATTCTGTGTTTGGGGAATTATGTAGCACTGAAAAATAGAGAAGTGCTGTTATTAACCTGTAAAGAATGCGTGTCTTCACCTGAGTATCAGAAGTTTTATGAATCAAAGGCCAAAACTCTTGAATCATGCAACTACTCTAAGGGGCAAATATTTAATCAAATTTTGAAATGTATCTTTATAAAATAACATAATATTTATAGAATCATCCTACAGAATTTTCGACCTGCAAAACATACATAAACCCATTGCGTATGGGTGTCATGACATACATGTCAGCACCGATTAAACCTAAAAGACCGACTGGCCATCCTGATGACCAGATAGGTCGTTAGGCACCTCCGTCCGCAATGGGTTAATAAAAATTAGGATGAAAGTTGCCAAATAACTCTACTCCAACTTGGAAAAAATTCCAATCTAGCTTGCATTTCCAAATGAACTGTTATCACATACTTTATCATTATTCATACAACAATTCCCCTAACCTTCTACCTTCAATATGGAGGGGGGAATAAGAGTAATGTATAATTTCTTTAACCACAAAAGTCTTCGATTGAGCATTATGGTAATTTAGCCCTGATAGGCCAAGATATTTTAAAACTCGCAGGATTTTCCAGCTTCAACTTGACCACATGTGGGGAAAGGGTATATGGTGAGGTAAACTGTAAAATGTAATACTCTTTCATACGTTCTACATACTTCTCCTCTCCCATACTACTCACTACTGGTGGGGGGGATCGTTTCACTCGCTAGCAAAAAGATACTCGCAGCCCCTCATGGGAACAACCCATGAGTGGCTATCACCCCCTATGTCATCCCTAGACCTCCTTGTACCCTACTTTTTCAACCTTGGTGCTTCACTGTTCCAGAACATACCGGCGCAAGACATACATTTCCTGATGTACAATTGAGCTATTCAAACAATAAAGACTAAATTTTAATTAGACTAATTTTATATTTTTTTACAACTGCTACAAACTGCTGGTAAAAGTTTTAAAAAAAAAAAAAAAAAAAAAATAAAGTTAATAAAATCCTGAGTTTTTAGTTATCAAGATGGGGGAACAAACAAAAAAAACGAACTGCAATCTTTGGGGGTTAATAATTATCTTGTAAGACCCTCAACAAAATTAGATATACTGTACATCAACACTGAAAAAAGCATTATTTTTTTTTTTTTTTTTTTTTTTTTTTTTTTTTTTTTTTTTTTTTTTTTTATTTTGTTTTTTTTTTTTTTTTTATGTTCTTAAACCCAATGCCGCCGGCCGCCGGCCACAGACGGCGATTATATAATATGATAGCAACGGGTGCCGATCAATAAATCAATAAAACCGCCGTCCCAATGATATAATTGGATTTTTAGGGGCCTAGCGTTCGAGAGCCCTGTCCAGGCAACATTGAACGTCCCATAAAAAAAAGTACCATAAAAAGAAAAAAGAAAGATATTAATAAAAAAAGGACGAGAAAATAACGGGGCTCACCGCCCGGCGGGAAATGGGTTAAAAATAAATACCAAACTCCCACAAGCAAGCTCTCCCTGGCTCCATCCCCGACAAATTGGACAAGATATGTGAGACGATTATAAAAAACGAACCGCTAATTCGTCCCCCCAATTTCCGTTTCTTCCATACGGAGGGGGGCAGATGGATAGGGAGCATGTAGTGAAGAAACCAAGAAGGGGTAGTGAAACCCAATATCTATTGTGATACTGGAGGTGCTTAGCATATACAATGATAAATATATACAGTATCATTTTTTTAAGGTTGGTCCTTTTAATGCCCTATATTACAGACACAAATTGTATGGCTTTACTTTTTTTTTTTTTCTTTTTTTCTTTTTTTTTTCTTTCTTTTCTTTAAATAAATAATATAACTTGCCTATGACGACATAAAGGGCGAACACACCAGTTGAACCGTCCCCCTGAGGCGATATGACTTAGGGGGCCCGGCATAGGGGGTTTTGCAGTATTCTCTTCCGGCCAGAGGGCCCCCCGTTCGGGATTGGGTTAACCACCCCCTCACTTCACACACGACGGGGGCAATCTCCAGCCTTGAATGTCACAATGCCGGGTCTTTGTTTTTTCGAACCTTTAGGCCTAAATCAATTAAATGGCTGGCACAATACTGTGCCGCCCGGCCGGCCACTGGGGTTTTGAATGAGCAGTACAGTACTGTACCACCCGTCCAGAGAGGGTTAATCTTTTAAACATCTATTTTCTTTTCAACCATTATTTTCAATAAAAATTTCATCAGATTTTAGTATAGTAAAGCTTACTTATGGAGGTGAGAAACTAATAACGCAAAGCAAGTAAATAAAAAATCCTTTTTTGCAGACAAACATCTCTCATTAACAAAAATAGATCACAATCAAGAATTCACCAATAAACACTTCCATACATTACGGCTCACATACAGCAAATCCTGAATATCAAAATATATATCAACAACCAACTATAACTTGTCATTCACATTAGATGCAACAGCATTCATTACAGCTATGACAGGGGAAATTCTATTCATGATCTACAAAATGAGAACACACAGGATCAGAGTCATAAGGACAGAAATACCAAAAGGCACATTCATCATTTTAATTTTCTTACAATGATAGAGGGATCCACCATCAGCATATTCTATAACAAGGCACTTATGAGCATCTGATGTGCATGCCCCGTATAACTTGATGATGTTTTCATGTTCAACGCGAGCCAATTGTTGAACTTCATTGTAAAAGGCATTGACCTGAAATATCAAGCAGCATTAGCTATTTGGCAAATTTGATGATATGCAGTACCAGATTAATAAAGCAGAATATATAATAAAAAAAGGAGAAAAAAAACCCATAAATATGCATGCTATTGCAACTTGGCACATAAAACACAGACTAACACAACGCTTAATCGCATGCCCACGCCACCAACACCCACACTCACACTCACAGGCACACACACACACACACACACACCAACACACACACAACACACTCCAACACCAACATCACACACACAACACAGCAACTTTTGTTTGTGTCAGAAAAC
>NW_028234417.1:30380835-30385835 GCF_977035675.1 Penaeus japonicus
CTCCACCTCCCCCCCCCTCCTCCCCCCTTCCCCCACCCTCCTCTCCACCTCCCCCCCCTCCTCTCCACCTCCCCCCCCCCCTCCCCTCCCCCCTCTCCCCTTCCCCCCCCCCCCCCCCCCCCCCCCCCCTCCCCCCCCCCCCCCCCCCCTCCCTCCTCCCCCCCCCCCCCCTCCCTCCCCCCCCCCCCCCCCCTCCTCTCCACCTCCCCCCTCCCTCCTCTCCACCTCCCCCCTCCCTCCTCTCCACCTCCCCCCTCCCTCCTCTCCACCTCCCCCATCCCTCCTCTCCACCTCCCCCCTCCCTCCTCTCCACCTCCCCCCTCCCTCCTCTCCACCTCCCCTCTCCCTCCTCTCCCATCCCCCTCCCCCCTCCCCTCCCCCCTCCCACTCTCCACCTCCCCCATCCCTCCTCCCACCTCCCCCCTCCCTCCTCCCTACCTCCCCCCCCCTCCTCTCCACCCCCCCCATCCCTCCTCCACCTCCCCCTACCTCCTCCCACCTCCCCCTCCCTCCTCTCCACCTCCCCCATCCCTCCTCTCCACCTCCCCCATCCCTCCTCTCCACCTCCCCCCTCCCTCCTCTCCACCTCCCCCATCCCTCCTCTCCACCTCCCTCCTCTCCGCCTCCCCCATCCCTCCTCTCCACCTCCCCCCTCCCTCCTCTCCGCCTCCCCCATCCCTCCTCTCCACCTCCCCCCTCCCTCCTCTCCACCTCCCCCATCCCTCCTCTCCACCTCCCCCCTCCCTCCTCTCCACCTCCCCCATCCCTCCTCTCCACCTCCCCCCTCCCTCCTCTCCACCTCCCCCATCCCTCGTCTCCACCTCCCCCATCCCTCCTCTCCACCTCCCTCCTCCCTCCCCTCCCCCTCCCTCCTCCCCCTCCCCCCCCCTCCCCTCCCCCTCCCCCCTCCCTCCCTCCACCTCCCCCCTCCCTCCTCTCCACCTCCCCCATCCCTCCTCTCCACCTCCCCCCTCCCTCCTCTCCACCTCCCCCCTCCCTCCTCTCCACCTCCCCCATCCCTCCTCTCCACCTCCCCCATCCCTCCTCTCCACCTCCCCCATCCCTCCTCTCCACCTCCCCCATCCCTCCTCTCCACCTCCCCCATCCCTCCTCTCCACCTCCCCCCTCCCTCCTCTCCACCTCCCCTCCCCCCCCTTTCCCCCCCCCTCCCCCTCCCCCTCCCCCACCCCCCCTCTCCACCTCCCCCATCCCTCGTCTCCACCTCCCCCATCCCTCCTCTCCACCTCCCCCATCCCTCCTCTCCACCTCCCCCATCCCTCCTCTCCACCTCCCCCTCCCTCCCCTCCTCCCTCCCCTCCCCTCTCCCCCTCCCCCACCCCCCCTCCCCCCTCGCCTCCCCCATCCCTCCCCCTCCCCTCTCCCCCCCCACCCCTCCCCCCCACCTCCCCACCCCTCCCCCCCCTCCCCCAGTGCCTCCCCACCTCCCCATCCCTCCTCTCCACCTCCCCCACCCCCCTCCACCCCCCCCCCCCCCCCCCTCCTCACCCCCCCCTCCCTCCCTCCCCCCTCCCCCCCCCTCCCTCCACCCCCCCCTCCCTCCCCCACCCACCCCCCCCCTCTCCCTCCCCCCCCCCTCCCCCCCCCCCCCACCCCCCCACCCCCCCCTCCCCCCCCCCCCCCCATCCCTCCTCCCACCCCCCCCTCCCTCCTCTCCCCTCCCCCCCTCCCCCCCCCCCCCCCCCCCCACCCCCCCTCCCCCTCCCCCCCCCCTCCCCCCCCCCCCCCCTCCCCCCCCCTCCCCCCCCCCCCCCCCCCCCCCCCCCCCCTCCCCCCCCCACCACCCTCCCCCCCTCACCACCCCCCCCTCCCTCCCTCTCCCCCCTCCCCCCCTCCCCCCTCCCACCCCCCACCCCCCCCCTCCTCCCCACCCCCCCCCCCTCCTCCCACCTCCCCCCCCCCCCCTCCCCCTCCCCCATCCCCCCCCACCCCCCCCCCCCCTCCTCCACCCCCCCCTCCCTCCCCTCCCCCTCCACCTCCCCCCCACCCCCCCCTCCCCCCCCCCCCCCCCCCCCCCTCCCCACCCTCCCCCCCCCCCCCCCCCCTCCCCCCACCCCCCCCTCCCCCCTCGCCCCCCCCCCCCCCCCCCCTCCCCCCCCCCCCTCCCACCCCCCCCCACCACACCCCCCCCCACCCCCCCCCACCCTCCCCCCCCCCCCCCCCCCCCCCCCCCCCACCCCCCCTCCCCCCACCCCTACTCCCTCCCCCCCCCCCCCCCCTCCCTCCCCCCTCACTTTCCCCCTCTCCCCCCCCCCCCCCTCCCCCCTCCTCCCCTCCCCCCTCCCCCATCCCCCCCACCTCCCCCATCCCTCCTCTCCACCTCCCTCCCCTCCCCCCTCCCCCCCCCCCCCCCCCTCCCCCCCTCCCCCCCCCCCCCCCCCCCTCCCCCCCCCCCCCCCCCCTCCCCCCCCCCCCCCCTCCCCCTCCCCCCTCCCTCCTCTCCACCTCCCCCATCCCTCGTCTCCACCTCCCCCATCCCTCCTCTCCACCTTACCCATTCAGACTACTTTAAACGTCAGGTAAGAATGGTTTTATAAAGGATTATGGTGCGCCCACTGCCACGAAACAATTAACCTGTGTCACGTGTTACGAAAGCCAGCAGTAACAGAATATAATTTTATTGTCTGTGGAACTGTTCCGCTGGGGAAACACTTGTCTTGCCCTCAGGTAGAAGAGAACGCTTCGCTGAAGAGGACCAATCAGCGCCAAGCCTTGAGAACGTCGCGAGAGGGGCAGGGGCGTCCAGGTGGATGTTGGGCGGTGCTGAAGGGGAAGGGGGCGTGGCCGAAGGACCCGAGGACGAGGTCGATGGGGCGCTGATGCAGGATGCGCCTCAGACTGCCTTGGTGATCGATGCTAGGCCCGCGGTTCTTCCTCAGGTATGTGTGTGTGTTTGTTTGTCTGTTTGTTTTGGCAGTTTACGTATCTGATAACTGGAAGGAGGAAATGTTCTCCCCGAGTTACTGGAGCGGAGGAAAGTAACTAAAACCAAACTACAATATAAAGGATATATATAGATATATATATATATATATATATATATATATATATATATATATCTATATATATATATATATATATATTTCTCCTCTCTTATCAGAGGAAAAAACAACCTTTTCCCAGTATCCCAAATTTACCAACATTGCAAAAGTAGAGCAACACACCACCAGTATCTGCCCCCCGTTTCATTTACTAACAACCAGTCTGCCCTGCTTAGGTATACGGCACCCTCGCCACCGCCATCACCCACATGGGCATGGGCACGATCCTCGGCTTTTCTGGCATCACGCTACCCCAGCTGACAGACACGAACTCGAGCGACCTTGTTCTTAATACATTCCAAGTTGCCATATTTAGTAAGTACGTGATGTTCAATAGCCGTTTTTTCCCTTATTTACTGAATATCTGCATTGTTATTATTTTTATTGTTGCATTATTATTTTTCTTATTTCATTATTATTATCATTGTTATTGGTATTATTGTTATTTTTATTATTGTTATTTTTATTTATGTCATTATTATCAGTACTACCATCATCATACTTGATGAGGCTCTTCGCTGTGCTTCCCCCAGGCAGCGTGATCAACCTCGGGGCCGCCGTCGGCTGCATCGTCGGAGGGCTTCCGCTCGTGCGCATCGGCCAGCGCCTCACTCTGCTGGCGGTGCTTCCGGTGGCTCTGCTCGCCTGGTTCACGCTCTTCACCTCGCAGCACATATGGGTGATCGTGGCTGCCCGAGCCGTCCTGGGCATCACTATGGGCATCACGGCGAGCTCGTCCGTAAACTACATCGTGGAGTTGGCGGACAGTAGCCTCCGCGGGAGACTGGTGGCGCTGCTGAACATCTCGCGGTACCTGGGCTACCTGTTCATCTACGCCGTGGGCAGTTCCGCTCTGACGTGGCGGGAGGTGGCCCTCGTGTGCGGCTGCGTCACCACCGTGCCTCCCTTCGTCGGCTTGCTCTTCCTGCCCGACTCCCCGCGGTGGCTGGCGACGCGAGACCGACTCGAGGAAGCCTACAGGTCCCTCGTGTTCTTCAGAGGCCCCGACTACGACTCCATCCAGGAGCTGAACAGCATCCTGGCGCACCTGGACCAGAGCAGAGGAAGCTGTAAAAGCACGAGAGACCAGCTGCGGCGCATGAGGCAGCCGGCCATCTTGCGCAGTTCCATGATCATTGCTTTCTTGCATCTTACCATGGCCTTCTCCGGCAGTTTCGTGATCAGCGCCTACCTCGTGACCATCTTCGACGCGACGCACGTCAACCTGAACTCTTACTACAGCGCCGTTGTCATTGGTCTGGTCCGCATCGTCGGGGTTTCCGTCAACATCTTGTTCATCGACTTGATCGGCCGGAAGCCCCTGCTCATCACGTCTTGCTCAGTGTGCGGGGCTTGTCTGTTCATGCTCGGAGGCTTCTTCTACGACCAGACCTTCAAGATCGAGTACAGCGAGATGTGGGTGCCCCTCGTCTGCCTCTCCGTCTACATATTCTTCTCGTCCTTGGGCTTCCCCGTGGTCGAGCTCGTCCTCGGCGAGTTCCTCCCCACGACCGTCCGCGCCACGGCCGTGTCCATTCTCTACACGATCCTCTTTGTGGGGGTGTTCACGGCCGTCCAGACGTACCCTTACATAGCGAACGCCGTGGGGAAATACGGAGCCTTCTGGGTGTACGGCGCGTGCAACTTCTTAATGGCCATCGTCAGTGCCCTCACGCTGACGGAGACTCGAGGGCAGACGCTGGAACAGATCTCGGAGCGACAACAAGCGCGAAGTTGAGATCTGTTATGCTGTGTCGAGCTGTGCTGTGATCTGCTCTTTTTTTTTTTAATTATTCATATCGCTTTTGAGATTGAAATACCAAACTCTGACTGGATGATTTATGGAAAGAAGAAAAGGAAAGTAAATCGAGATACTGGGTAACAGAGATCGGCCAATATTTTTTTGTATTGCGTAAATAAGTTGGAATAATTTATACATTT
>NW_028234417.1:30413335-30415835 GCF_977035675.1 Penaeus japonicus
ATATTTCAACTACGTTCAGCGAAATAATATCATGAAAGGTGATTTTTATTCAGAAAATTACGACAGACTTTGTCACTTAAAATGCATATGAATTGCATTAGCAGATTAAACCATCATAATCAAATCATTTAAAAGAGTTTGTTTACAGAATTGACGAGCACGTGTTCTAACGACGTTATGATGTAGAGGTGTCTCTCCTTTTCCAATGGCTTTTGGGTTGTGCATTCGTTTCCTGTGACTTAAAATGGCGTCTGTTACTACTTCAGAATATTCCAAATTCTCCTAAACGATGTGTATGTTGTACAAAAACAAATATTTTCTTTTTCTGAAGTGTAAATGATAGATGTAGCTGGGTGTGTGCTGGCCATGTGCATTATTTGTTTCTACCATCACTCACAAATTTAAAATATGTGCTCCTTAACTTTCCAAGCTTACAAGATTAATATAGTATACGTTTGTTCCTTTCATATGTGAAACACAGGATTATAATGATCGTATTTTTTGTCAGAAATGTCAAATGCAAATATTCCGTTTTCTTCTGTCAGAAAAGGTAAACAAAAGCACGTTGAATCCGCAAGAAAAGTCTAAAGCAATTTTGAAATATCTCACATCATTATTTTGAAAGGACCATTAAAATTAATAGACAGATAGCTCGATAGATAAAATGAAACATATGTGCAATAGAAGCGGAATATAACTTGTCACTTTTCGAACCCCTTTTGAGTTCCTCTTCGGACACAAGAGTGACACCCTAGAGGAGGGACTCAAAAAAAGTTTTTTTTTTTTTTATTCCGTTTCCATTGTGTCTGTGCTTCCTTTTATCTGTATGCACGCATAATATGAAGAGATATGTAGATAGGTGGATGCAGTTAGATGTATGTATAGTGTATGATTATCAAAATATTGATATTTCCCTTAAATTATGTATAAGGTGTGTGTGTGTATGTCTCTCTCTCTCTCTCTCTCTCTCTCTCTCTCTCTCTCTCTCTATATATATATATATATATATATATATATATATATATATATATATATATATATATATATATATATATATTCTATATATACATATATATATATATATATATTTATATATATAAACATATATAAACATACATATATGTATATGTCTATCATGTGTGTGTATGTATATGTATACATACATATATATATATATATATATATATATATATATATATATATATATATATACATATGTGTTGTATGTGCTCTGTGTGTCTGTGTTGTGTGTGTATTGTGTGGTTGTGTGTGTGTGTGTATTGTGTGGTTGTGTGTGTGTGAGTGTGTGTTTAAATGTGCCTCAGCATAATATCTCTATATCATATTTTCACTGCAAGATACTAATATACTGGGACGAAAACAACGATTCCGCCAATGTCTAGATATTACAGAATATCGATTTTGTAAATGTCTGCAATACTTGCCCGATTCCATGCATCGAGAGTATTGTATTGCATATCGTTTGCTCTTTTACAGATCTGACTCTCGTGGGGCTCCGGTTTTGGGGGGCCCCCCTCCCGTGTGTAGTCAAAAGCTGTTATTGAAAATATGCTCAGAACTTTCACACTGAGCCAGTCGCCAACGACATTTATACAAGACAGGGGTAGCTAAACGACAGAAAAAAAGCAAAAAAAAATTTTCTATCGAAAGGGGGGGAGGTGACTTTCTTCTGCCTGCCATTTTTTTTCTTCAGAGATGAAGGTAAAGTCTACTGGTCCCGTAGAGTGCAAACATCAAAAACAGTAAAAATGGCGGGGATATTTCACATCAGTTTTCCATCAAGATCAAAGTGCTTTCTCCGAGTGCCAAGCGCAACATTCGTACCACAAAAGATATTCTCCAAGGATTCATGAAGAAAAGTTTCTTCCACCGAAAAAAAAACAGCTGATTGTACAACGACGGTTTCTTCCAAGGACGAACTTACGCCACCGGGGATGATTCCGAAACAGGAAACTAACAAGATCGAAGTTACAGCGAAACAAAGTCCTTTCTTTGCCGACTGCCGATCGTAAAACTCATTCGACATTCGTTCTCTTCGCCAGGAATGATTCGAGACTTTGTCAACACCTGGCTTGCACGAAGGAAAGACAGATTTTAGGCTCCTTGAGACGTAAATGATTCTTCTGGAGATGCAGACCTTGACTGCTGAGTCTGAGGCTGAAGAAGAAACCTGAAGAGAGTTGTTTGGTGTTTGGTCATTGTTAGCGTAGGAACAATGAAGGTTAAACATGATAGAAAATCTAGCCATATAATTTTTTTTTCCCTTGTTTACTGTGTTTTGCATGTATGAGAAGAGAAAGCAGAAAAAAGGAAACAGAAAATTATAAAAGATTTGCACAAAGAGCTCGAATTATTTTAGTTGATCTAATATGATATGTATATATTACAATTACACGTAATATGGTGTGCAATTAAGAAAAAAAAACTTAGTGAAGACTATCAAAAGATTGTATCGCAAATTAGATAATTTCATATATCT
>NW_028234417.1:30418335-30420353 GCF_977035675.1 Penaeus japonicus
GTGTGTGTGTGTGTGTGTGTGTTGTCTGTGTGATGTGTGTGTGTTTGTGTGTGTGTGTACACGCGAGTGTTTGTGTTTGTCTATAAATTACATTAGAATATATCCGGCAGGTAGAGGAATTATTCACATGTGAACTACAGATTCTTTAGTCAACAATCCAAGGAATCAGTATGATCGCGAATTACGTCATATCTAATTAGCAGACTGCATACTAACAATAACAAATATTGTTCCTGATGCCTGTTTTCATCTTTCTTCATTTCTCCCCTCTCTTTTCTCCTTCTCCTTCTCTTTCTCTTTCTCTTTCTCTTTCTTCTTTCTCTTCTTTTTTTCTTTTTCTTTTCTCTTTTCTTTTGTTTTTCTTTTTCTTTTCCTTTTTCTTTCTTTCTCTTTCTTTCTTTCTCTTTCTCTTTTTCTTTTCTCTTTTTCTTTCTTTCTTTCTTTCTCTTTTTTTTTTTTTCTTTCTCTTTTTTCTTTCTTTTTTTCTTTCTCTTTTTCTTTCTCATTTTCTTTCACATTTACTTTCTTTTTTTTTTTCTCTTTTTCTTTCTCTTTCTTTTTTCTTTTTCTTTCTCTTTGTTTTTCTTCTTTCTCTTTTTCTTTCTATTTTTCTTTCTTTCTTTTTCTTTCTCTTTTTCTTTTTCTTTTTCTTTCTCTTTGTTTTTCTCCCTTTTTCTTTCTCTTTGTTTTTCTCCCTTTTTCTTTCTCTTTGTTTTTCTCCCTTTTTCTTTCTCTTTGTTTTTCTCCCTTTTTCTTTCTCTTTTTTTTTCTCTTTTTCTTTCTATTTTTCTTTCTCTCTCTTTTTTTCTTTTTCTTTCTTTCTCTCTTTCTCTCTTTCTCTTTTTCTTTCTCTTTCTCTTTCTCTTTCTCTTTCTCTTTTTCTTTCTGTCTTTTTCTTTCTCTTTTTCTTTCTCTTCCTCTTTCTCTCTTTTTCTTTCTCTCTTTTTCTTTCTCTTTTTTTCTCTTTCTTTTTCCCTTCTCTCTTTTTCTTTCTTTCTCTTTCTCTCTTTCTTTCTCTTTCTACCTTTCTTTCTTTTTTCTTTTCTCTTTCTTTTCTCTTTCTTTTCTCTTTCTCTCTCTTTTTTTTTTTCTCTCTCTTCTCTCTCTTTTTTTCTCTCTCTCTCTCTCTCTTTTCTCTCTCTCTCTCTCTCTCTCTCTCTCTTTCTCTCTCTCTCTCTCTCCCCCTTCCCTCTCTCTCTCTCTCTCCCCCCCTCCTCTTCTCTCTCTTCTCTCTCTCTCTCTCTCCCCTCTCCTCTCCTTCTCTCTCTCTCTCTCTCTCTTTTTCTCTCTCTCTCTCTCTCTTCTCTACGTCTATTCTATGCATCCATGCTCTCGAATTAATTTCATAAATTTTTTAATATTCGTAAAAAAAAACATCTGTCATAAGTTAGCGATCCAACACAGTAATTTGGCTGCATATAAACACTATAATGAATTCATAAGACTAGGCAACTTTATTGATTATAAAATATACACACTTAAACGTGAAATTTCCCCTTTACAAGTCCCCTGCCCCCATAAATACCCTCGGTAGGATTTACTTACGTAAAAAAAACCAAAATTGTAATTACAGGATAGTTGTTTTCTTTAAGCGGTAAAAAAAAATCTAAGGGTATAGCACACCGTGTTTGACTACGGGCAATTTTCGTTCATGCCAGTCCTGCTTAAAATAGCCCCTATCTTTTTTCATTCTAATGTCAAAAATTAAATACCCAAATTTTCCCCTGTGAGAAGGTTTGCTTATTCCTGAAAATGATATCTTTACACCTCAGCCTCACATTGTAGTTTCGAAAATGCTATCTAATTCCTCGGTTTTGTTTTCAAATTTTAAATGAAATGCAGTGTTGTGAAGTCAGGCATGGGGGATTGGGGGGGCCCAAAGTGGTTAAATGATTAAGCATTAAAAGTGCAAAAGTATGATTTAATTTTTGGTTTATTAACTCTGATATGTATCATACAGCATTTTAATTGTTGTAAAATATTGATATTATTTACTGCAGTTACAATTACTACAATCA
>NW_028234417.1:30462953-30465453 GCF_977035675.1 Penaeus japonicus
GCCACAGTGATCACTTGATTCTATACCACTTGCCTTTAGATTATAGGCCATTCACATCAGATAATAGCAAATTTCTGGTGAATGTAAGTTTGGAAAGCATTTGTAGATTCGTTTTTAAACCTGACATACTGTAATTTGTATGAACATGTTATTGTGTCACTTACCAAAGAAATATAAGGTATTTCTAGTAAATTTTTATAAACATTATAAAAATGTAGTTTTCTTAAATATAGATTCACTAATTGTACATAATGATAATTTACAATTGAAAATAAAGCTAATATATATATATATATGTATATATATATATATATATATATATATATTTATATATATATATATATATATATATATATATATATATATATATATATATATATAATATATATATATATATATATATATATATATATATTATATATATATATATATATATATATATATATATATATATAAATATATAATATATATATATATATAATATATATATGTATATATATATATATATATATATATATATATATATATATATATATATATATATATATATATATGTGACATTATACATATTTAGCATCCTATGTCTGTGATGTTTTATTGTTGAATTATAACATGCTGTCTCCTTTGATATTTTTCTAACTTATTGATGACATAAGCAGAAGGAAAGACACTTCTGGTGGCTTACCAGTCTGTTTGCAGACTAACTGGTAGGCTGTTTAACAGGATATGCACCAACCATCTCCTCTACATAGTTATAGTACTCAGAATTCATTGAGACACCATTGGGCTATTCAATAAATTGGTCATCCAATTGTATTGCTTTCACTTCTGTCTGTAAACTGGTGGAATTTTTCCCTCTTCAATCAACTGCCAACTTCAGCTTGAACAGTGCTAAAAACAAGTGCCACATGCCAGATTTGTAACTGATATCCCTAGCCTCCCAAACTGTGTACATCCTTGGCTTGTCCTCAACTATCTACACTTCTCTTATTCCCTTCTAATTCCTTCTCATGTTCTTCCTTCCTGCCATCTTAAATACCTTCCTTTCCTTTGCATCCTGAGCCTTGAAGATGAAATGCTGTATGATTAATCAATGGTCATTTATGCTTTCTATTAGTTTTTTTGTTTAATTTTTTGTTCTGATATTACCAAGATAAGTGTGCTTTTGACATTCACATTACCCATGCAATGTTTATTCTCCAGTGTAGCATATAAAGATAGTGAGAAATTTATATTTACTTTTATTTTTTACTTCACTTCCCTTCTGCAACAAAGATCTACTTCTTTTCTAAAGCATCTATTTTATTTACATATTCTGAATGTCTGTCAAGTGAAGAATATAAAGCTACTGTGCATTGATTTCAAATTGTTTCATTTGTCATTTTTCAGGGATTACAAGAAAGAGAGTCTACCCTTTCCACTGACGGCAGAGCTTGTTAAAGTAGTTATTGTTGGTGCAATAGATATAATGTTTGGTGAGGTATGTTTTACTGTCTTGGTTTGTTTTTAGTTTTATGTTGTTATTTATCACTAATGTTGTTGTTTTTTTCTATTATCATTGTTATATGGTTTGGAATTATTGTTGTTATTGTTGTCATTGTTATTTTCAGCTCTTTATTTTTTTATGATAATATCTATTGATGTGATTAGCAGTAATAATGACATAATAATTATTTGTTTTTGTTTTGATTACTATTTATATTATTATTGATCTTACTCTAGTTATTTCAATGTTGTTATTATTGCTATGAATGTTGTTGCTAATATTATTATTATTAATATTATTATGATTATTATCATATATTATCATTGCCATTATTGTTACTTTAGATCTTCATTTTGTATAAGTTATCATTGTTTATATGATCATTATTATTGTTATTATCATTACTGATGTTATTATAACTATAGTTATTATTATTATTGTTTTGTTATTATTAATGATAATATGAATGCTACTGTCATTTCATGATTGCTATCATTATCAACTACCTCATGATCATTATCATTGTTATGATTTGATATAATTTTTATTTATATTATGATTTTTATATGAAAGTATATTTTTCTTATTGTTGATAGAGCTTAAAGTTATATATTTTTTAGAAGACTTGTATGTTAAACATTTATGTTCTATAGCAATAATGTATTTGGATTATATAATTTTTGGGGGGGTTCCTTTCAGAGGGAAAATTAATTATATGTAGTTAATCCTCACTTAGTCTTGGGGTTAGGTTCCTGAAAACCATAACTTTACATCATGAAATTAAGTAAAGTGCCATAAGCCACCAACTGTCAGATCATTGATAGCTTATTACCGAAACTATTATTGTCTGAAAGGGTTTTGTTTAATCATTTTTTTTGCACATACCATGCTTCCTCACCAAGGTGTTAATTGCAAAGCCTACCTGACTTCATTATTTTGTATATTACTCTTCGTGTTCTCATATATTATGAAAAATGAGCTCTCTAATACACTAAGAAGATTTTTGTTAACCAT
>NW_028234417.1:30467953-30470453 GCF_977035675.1 Penaeus japonicus
ATATATATATATATATATATATATATATATATATATATATATATATATATATATATATATATATTAGTAGATAAAGTAGGTAACAAAAAAAAAATGTACCAGATCCTGTAGTTTATTCTGTATCTGCAGTACACTGTTCATTTTAGACATGTTCATTTGGAGATAATGATACAAGGCAGTAGGAGAAATAATCCCTCACAGCTAAGGAATGTCAGCAGCATTGGGCAAAGGGTGAAGAAAGGCATAAAAACTATTGATTAGTGTAAAATACTGTAATACATAAAACCTAGGGTAATACATAAAACCTACTTGGGTCATGATGAAAAAAGTTAGTAGAACATTCCTAAAGCATAGTTATATATATTATTCCTGTCATCCATGAAATTAAAAGGATTGGGCTAATATGCAACCTTGTTCATTGGTGACTCATAACACTAAGCCAATGTGAAAAGAAACACTCAAAATCTTAAATATCTATGTCTGTCTGTCTGTCTGTCTCTCTCTCTCTCTCTCTCTCTCTCTCTCTCTCTCTCTCTCTCTCTCTCTCTCTCTCTCTCTCTCTCTCTCTCTCTCTCTCTCTCTCTCTCTCTCTCTCTCTCTCTCTCTCTCTCTCTCTCTCTCTCTCTCTCTCTCTCTCTCTCCTCTCTCTCTCTTCTCTCCTCTTCTCTCTCCTCTCTCTCTCTCCCTCTCTCTCTCTCTCTCTCTCTCTCTTCTCTCTCGTCTCTCTCTCCTGCCTCTCTCTCTCTCTCTCTCTCTCCCTCTCTCTCTCTCTCTCTCTCTCTCTCTCTCTCTCTCTCTCTCTCTCTCTCTCTCTCTCTCTCTCTCTCTCTCTCTCTCTCTCTCTCTCTCTCTCTTCAGTTTCTCAGGTTATATGCAAAACAATACAACAGGAGGATTTGCTATAGCAATGAGTACTAACTGTTTTTAGTACTATTATTGGTGATGGATGGCAATGATGATGATGATAATTTGAAGATAATGATAATAATGATAATGAAATGATGATAATAATAATGATAATGAAGTGATGATGATAATAATAATGATAATGAAGTGATAATAATAATAATGATAATGAAATGATAATAATAATAGTAGTGATAATGATAACAATATTAATAGTAATAATATTGATATAAATAATTTTGATAAACATACTGCCTCCAACAGCATTAATCATCAAAAATGTTATTACCAACAAAAACAATGCTAATGATAATCAGTGTTAATGATATTATTCATAATGATAATAACCATGCCAATAGTAATAATAATAACAAATAGTAATGATAATGATGGTTAAGATTAATTGATGATAACTAATGAAATAAAGGATAACATTTACAATACACCACATTAGCTATGAGTACTACAATGATGATAACATTAACAAAGATGATAACAATAACAAAAGAAATAGTTGTACTTGCAATAATAATCATGACGATTATAATAATGATGACAATAATAATTTTATTAAAGATGATAAGGATAATGATAACAATGATGATAATAATAATGAGGATGACAATAATTTTGATAATGATGCTAAGGATGATGATAACAATGGTAAAAATAATGACAATGATAATAATCATCATAATGATAATCAATAATAGTATCTGATATTGTTGATACTAATAACAACAATATCCATAATGATAGCTATGGCAATAGTGATGATAAGGATAATAATAATAATGATGATAATTATAATAATGATGACGATGATGATCAATAACAGCATCTGTGATAATAAAAATATCAATAATGATAGGTACGGCATTATCGATATCATTGATAAAATGATAATGATGATGATAAAGAGCAAATAAATAGATGTTATAGCAGAGTTAGAACTGCAGAAGTGCGGACGAGTCACTAATCAATAATGGAATTAATGAAATGTGTCTTGTGCAGAAAAATAAGATACCCATCCATCATCCCTTCCTTTCTAAGGTAATTGGAATCGGAAATTGGTAATACAGAATCAGAGGCGATTATATCACTGGAGATCAGGTCATGATTAAATTATTATGTCGTAACAGATGTTGCGTAGATTGCAAATTCAAATGCACCGCCATAGGTCGACCCAGAACTATAGACGATGGAAGATGGGAGAAATCTCTGTTTAGACATTTACGAACCTGTAATGCAATCCGCTTTCGGAACGTGATCCTTTACTTTACTCTGAATCTGTTTCAAATTACACAAATTTCTATGTTTATTGTTGAATTTGTAAACAAATTTCATTACTTTTGACTTTGCATATATAAGATTATTTACCACGGAGTGATTGCGCCATTACCCATAGAGAATCCAACTCTATATGTGCGATGGTCACTTGTTTTCCTCGCCACCCAGGTTTATTGATTTTTCTTACCTTATAGTATTCGTCGTCAGCAGAAAATCTCCCTCAGAGTCTTCAGTGTCTGACATGGAATAGTGATGTACTGACGTTTGTGTCAGTCCGCCAGCGTTGTTGACCTGAGACGAGTGT
>NW_028234417.1:30475453-30477953 GCF_977035675.1 Penaeus japonicus
TCTTCCCTCCCTACACTCTGCCTTCTCTTTCTCTCTCTCTCTCTCTCTCTCTCTCTCTCTCTCTTTGACTCTGTCTTTCCCTTCCTTTTATCTCCCATTCTCTACCCCAGTCTTTCAGCCCTTTCTCTACCTTTTCTTAACTCCCACATTTCTATTTTTCCTCGTACACCCACCACCCTACGGTTTTTCCCTTGTCCCCTCCTCTCGTCTCCTCCCACAATTCTTAGCTCATTCAGCGTCACTCCCTCACGCCCAGCCGTAATTACTTGGAAATATGGAAACGGAGTCAAATTTAATGCATGAGATATACGGAGAGCGGGAGGTAAAGGGAGGCAGAGAGACGGAGATGGAGATGGAAAGGGTGAGGGGAAGAGAGAGAGAGAGAGAGAGAGAAAACCAGAGGCAGAGAAAGATAGAGAAACAGAATCAGAAAGAAACAAACAGAGGCAGAGAGAAACAGTCAGAGAATGTGAGAGAGACAGAGAAAGAGAGAAAGTTGGAAAGAAACAGGCAGAGAAAGCGAAAGAGTCGGTGAGAAACAAGCAGAGAAAGTGAGAGGGAAAGAGAAACAGAGGCAGAGACAGAGAGACTAATAGCCAAGGAGTCCGAATGGTGCATAGGTACGACCCATTTGGAGCGAAGGGGTTAATGCGCCTGTGAGAACCGGAGAGGGAGAAGATGGACAGTGGGTTTAAAAAAAACGGAAATCGGTTAATGGTGGGAAATGGGCGAAATTAGAGAAAGGACAAAGAGGGATAAGAGGAGATAGGATGAATGGGCGAAATTGGAGAATGGACAAAGGGGGAAAAGAGGAGATAGGATGAATGGGCGAAATTGGAGATGCAATAAATGGGCGAACTTGGGGAAAAGGTAAATGGTCGATATTGGAGAAAAGATGAATGGGCAAATTGGAGATACGATAAATAGGCGA
Source organism: Penaeus japonicus (assembly GCF_977035675.1). Lineage (NCBI taxonomy): Eukaryota > Metazoa > Arthropoda > Malacostraca > Decapoda > Penaeidae > Penaeus > Penaeus japonicus. The sequence continues at coordinate 30,476,385 of NW_028234417.1, forward strand.
AATTGGAAAAAAAAGATAAATGGGCGAAATTGGAGATAAATGAATGAGCGAAATTGGAGAAAAGGTAAATGGTCGAAATTGGAGAAAAGATGAATGGGCGAAATTGGAAAAAAAAAGATAAATGGGCGGAATTGGAGATACAAGAAATGGGCGAAACTGGAGATAAATGAATGAGCGAAATTGGAGAAAAGGTAAATGGGCGAAATTGGAAATAAGAGAAATTGGCGATTTTGTAGATAAAATAGATGGACGAAATTGGAAATGAGGCAAATAAGAAAATTGGGGATAAGATAAAGGGGCGATTTTGGAGACATGATAAGGGGGGGGGGGAGGGAGTTGGAAATATGAAAATGGCGGGGAAGGGGAAATTGGATGAAGGTGAACATTGAAGTAAAGGATGAAATAGGTTAAAAGTGGAAACAGAGTCGAAATTGAAGATAAGGAAATGATGTAAATAGGGTGGAATTGATTGTACCATGTGAATATCGTGAAGGTCTCGCTAGGGTGCAGCAGCAGTGGAAGGATGGTGCGATGGCAGCGGGAAAAGGATGAAGAGGAAATAGGTTAGATATTCAAATAGGATGAAGATGGATATGGAAGGACTCGGTGGGTCGAATATGAAGGATTTAGGGGAGCGACGTGTAGACTTTCATACATGTACGCTCTTACATACACACATGCATACACGCACTTGCATACACACATATACACGCTCTTACATACACGCATACATACACGCTCTTACATACACATATATACACGCTCTTACATACACACATATACACGCTCTTACATACACACATACATACACGCTCTTACATACACACATACATACACGCTCTTACATACACACATACATACACGCTCTTACATACACACATACATACACGCTCTTACATACACACATACATACACGCTCTTACATGCACACATACGTGAATACATAGGGATTGATCATGAAAGGTCTTACAAGAGATGAAAAGTAAAGAAACGAAAAAAGGAAGAGAAAGAAGAGAAACGATCGAGGGAAAAGCAGAAAAGATGAGGCTAAGAAAAGAAAGATGAATAAATAAGTAAATGATAAAAGATGAACTAAAGAAAAGATAGAGAAAAAAAAACAGAAGAAATCAATAGGTTCGGTTGCTCGGGTCTTCTTTCGTTTTTCTTATTATTATTTACGCTACTTCTTCTTTATTAATGCCTATGTCTTATTTTTCTTTCTTTCTTTCTGTTTTTCTTCCTATTTATATTTTTCGTTATTTTCTGATTTTTTTCTTCTTATTCTTAATTTGATTCTTTTCTTACATTTCTTTGTTTCTCCTTCTTCTTATCTCTTTGCTTCGTTTTCTTTTTTCTCCTTTTTTCTCCTTTTCTATTTCTTCTTCCCTTCTCCACCACCACCACTACTACCACCACCTTCTTCTATTCCTTCTCCTCCTTCTCCTCTTCCTCTTCCTCTTCCAGTTCCAGTTCTTTTTTACTTTCTTCATGTTCTCCTTCTCTCTTTAATAGCAATACCAGTGGCCATCGAGATCACACATTTTTTTTTTAATGACGGACTTCGCATAT
>NW_028234417.1:30482953-30485453 GCF_977035675.1 Penaeus japonicus
AAAATAGATGAAGACGGAAGAGGGAAGAGAAAGAGAGAGAGAGAGAGAGAGAGAGAGAGAGAGAGAGAGAGAGAGAGAGAGAGAGAGAGAGAGAGAGGGAGAGAGGGGGGGGGCAGAACAGGAGGAAGAGACGGAGGGAGAGAGGAAGAGAGGGAGGGAAGGAGAGCTTGGTGGAGAGAGGGAGGGAAGGGAAAAGAGGGAGAGAGGGAGGAAGGGAGAGCTAGAGAGTTGCAATAAATAAAGCAAAGGGGGCAGAGAGTGGAAGGGGTTGTAAGGGATAGAGAAGCAGGGGCGTGGAGAGAGGGAGAGAGAGAGAGACCAGCCAGAACAGGAGTGAGCAGGAGAGAGAGGGAGAGGGAGAGAATGGCAGGCTTGGGTGTACAAGGTATTGTTAATGGGTTGCATTAAGCAAGCAAGGGATGACAAGGCTCCGTGATTGAAATTCCGGCCCGGGTATCTCTCGCTCTCGCTCCCAGCGGATAACGACAGAGCAAGCAGAGATAAATGCGTTGGGTAGAGCTCGCTTCAATTACGTCGCCGCGATAAAGTTGGCCGGAACACGCTCGGCTGTAGGCAAGGCAAGGATTGGTGGAAGGCGTCGGCAGCTGGTGGCAGATGATCAGTAGATTCGTTATTGAGATCGACCTTTTTTTTTTATTGGTTCGTTGGTGGCGGTGATGTTCGCTTCGCTCTCTCGTGGTCGATATGGGCAGTTCGTCGCGAATCGGATTAGGGCAGCGATTGGGTTAGCGGTGACGGCGGCGAGGCGATTAGAGACAGGGAGAGGGCGGTCGGTAGCTCGGGATTAGGAGGTAGATAGCGAGGCAGTGTTGTTTTATTAAAAAAACAAAAAAAAACAAAAAAAATTACAAACATAAACACCTTATACATAGTAGCAAGCTGAGTTGGTGTGGCCTGCAAGACGGAGGAGGCGAGGCGAAGAGGCCGGTGTCTCGGTTACTGTAATGATGACCTCGGGTGTGACTGACCCCCCTTTATTTCTGTTGGTAGGAAACCCCCAAGTGCCGTGACCAAGCCAGGTGCTCCTCAAGTGGCCGAGATCAGGTCAGTCAGGGGGATTGGGAGGTGGAGGAGGAGGAGGAGGAGCCATTATATGCCTGCTCTGATATACTAACATTTTTTAAGAATCATATTTGCAACTGTCAGAGTTATTTACTGCTAGTGTTTTTTACAGCTACTACTAATTTGCTAGTACTACTACAACTAGTGACCTAGTACAGACACGTACAATAGGTAACGACCTGATTTTTTTTTTCTTAACTGACACTTCGCTAGGACAGATGTGTCCCGTCTAGCCATCAGCCGACCCACGTCCCCTGCATGGCCTTGTTTATGTGCATCACGTCGACGCATGCGCAATGCTGCGGCTCTTCTGCATGATGTCATGTTTAGGGATGTCGAGTGACTGAGTGATTATATGTATTTGTTTTTAGGGCTAGGGACTGATATAGACCCTAGCGGATAGACTAGTGAGGCCAAGAGACGAGAATCCCCTTACAAAAGATTGATAAAAAATCAAAGAATGAGAGAGATTAGACCCTCCCGAAGGTCTCCTGGAGTAACCACTGACCCTCCGGAGATGCTCGAGTGGAAGCTTTTATGTCCCGTTACTGTCAAGGGAACCGCCCTAAGCCCTAGAATAGGAAGAAAAGAAGGAGGAGGAGTAGGAGGAGGAGGGGTTACAACCGAACGTCAGAGTCTGTAGCAACGTCCGTGCCGGAATTCATGTCGACAAGCCGGGCCCTGTCGTGACACTGATCCACGGCCTCAAGAACGAGTATTCCAACCAGAGTAAGTGGTTTCCAGTATCCCTTTCTTATTCGTCGTTCTGCCCCCCCCCCCCCTCCCCGTCCATTTTCTTCTTTTCTAACCCAATACTGGTGTTTAGGACAGCTTAACGAGTTCCTTGAGCTGCTGTGTGTGAAAGAATGTGCCTTTTACAGGGGATCAATGTTTATATTTTCTAAAGCAATATTAGCTCCTATTGTTCTTCTATTTCCATGCCAGCAGAGCTGGAACTTTTTTGTTCCGTGTTCTTACCTGTATAATGCATCAGTTTACAAATACAGTTCTCAAGTATAAAGGAGAGAGAAGAGTAGTGGAAGGCGAAAAGACAAGAAAAGGAAGACTTAAGAACGACACGAAACCAAAACAAACGAGACTTCCTTTCTACATCAGCTTGCATCTCCCTCCCAGTGAACATTACTGCGGTCGCCAAGACGTTGCTGAAGCGTCGACAGTAACGCTGAATGTCAGACAGATAGCCTGAGTCCCATTCCGCGAACGCCGGCGTCCCCAGTGACCCGTTCCTTCCTGAGGCGGCAGCAAAGAGGCCATGTCACCTCCAGAACACAGCTGCGAAGAACACATCGTCCTTTAAAAGAAGGTCTACGCACACACAGTTGCTATCGCCTGGAGAAGTGTGACGTGACGCGTGAGGGTACGGGGGTGGTGCAGGAGAGAGTGTACCTGGGCTTGA
>NW_028234417.1:30490453-30492953 GCF_977035675.1 Penaeus japonicus
CTCTCTCTCTCTCTCTCTCTCTCTCTCTCTCTCTCTCTCTCTCTCTCTCTCTCTCTCTCTCTCTCTCTCTCTCTCCCTCTCTCCCTCTCTCCCTCTCTCTCCCTCCCTCCCTCCCTCTCCCCCCCCTCTCTCTCTCTCTCTCTCTCTCTCTCTCTCTCTCTCTCTCATCTCCTATCTCCTATCTTTCTTTCAACTCTCTCTCCCTTCCGCCCTTCATCCCTCTCTCTCTTCTCTCTCTCTCTATCTCTCTCCCTCTCCCTCTCCCCCCCTCCTCTCTCTCTCTCTCTCTCTCTCTCTCTCTCTCTCTCTCCTATCTCCTCTCTTTCTTTCTCTCTCTCTCCCTTCCGCCCTTCATCCCTCTCTCTCTCCTTCCCTTCTCCCTCTCTCTCTCTATCTCTCCCCCCCCCTCTCTCTCTCTCTCTCTCTCTCTCTCTCTCTCTCTCTCTCTCTCTCTCTCTCTCTCTCTCTCTCTCTCTCTCTCTCTCTGCCTCTCTCTCTCTCCTATCTCTCTCTCCTATCTCCTCTCTCCTATCTCCTCTCTCTCTTTCTCTTTCTCTCCCTTCCGCCCTTCATCCCTCTCTCTCTCTCTCTCTCTCTCTCTCTCTCTCTCTCTCTCTCTCTCTCTCTCTCTCTCTCTCTCTCTCTCTCTCTCTCTCTCTCTCTCTCTCTCTCTCTCTCTCTCTCTCTCTCTCTCTCCCCCCTCTCCCCTCTCCCCTCTCCCATTTTATATGAAGCAGAACGAATTACAACATCATAAAACGCATCGCGGTCGTATCACGAGCAACTATAACCGTACTGGATTCACCATAAAACACAATAAATCCATCGCAGTTTCGTCTGATTCATCCCACTCATCACGTCGGGATCATCACAATTATCACACCTATCACTCCGGAATCATTTCATGTCGCAAATGATCGCACTCACTACGGAATTATGACATTCCTCACGCCGGAATGATCATTTTCATCACGCCGGAATCATCACACTTATCACACCCATCAAGCCGGATTCATCACACTCAACACGCCGGAGTCATCACACTTATCACACCCATCAAGCCGGAATCATCACACTTATCAAACTCATCACGCCGGAGTCATCACACTTATCACACCGATCAAGCCGGAATCATCACACTTATCAAACCCATCACGCCGGAGTCATCACACTTATCACACCCATCACACCGAAATCATCACGCCGAAATCATCACACCGGTTTCATCACTCTTCGCGGGTCAGTCCCCTCCCCTCACACGCATTCCAAAAGACTTTCCGATCCGATCTGTTATTTGATTTATCACCTGGAATGACAAACGTGGAAGGGAGAGTGAGAGGAAAGTAGAGGAAAGAAGAGGAGGTGTAGGAAGGAGGACCCGGTGCAAGAAGAAGGAGGAGAAGGTGGAGGAAAGAGGAGGAGGTGTAGGAAAGAGGAGGAGGTGCAGGAAAGAGGAGGGGTGTAGGAAGGAGGAAGAGGTGTAAGAAGGAGCAGGAGGAGGAGATGTAGGAAAGAGGAGGAGGAGGCCTCGAAGGGGGAGAGGGAGGAAAGAGGAGAGCGAGAGGATGGCTGCTGTGTGTTGGATCGGTCTGTTTGCTGGATTTCTGTTTCTTTCTTTTTTCTCATGTGTCACTGTACCCATCGAGTTCCTCTATATATTCCTGTTATTTGCCTTGTTCGTCTTTTCTTTTTCCCTTTTTTTTCTTGTCTGTCACACTTCGTCTCTCTTATTTTCCCTCTCCACACCTGCCCATCCCCCTCGTCTCCTTGCCCTCCCTTTCACATCTTTCCTTCCCCTTCCTCTCACCTCTTTCCTTCCCTCTCTCTGTCCCAGTGTCTCCCCTCTCCCATGATCCTTTACCAGTCTTCCTCCTCTTTCCTTTCATGTCCCTTCTCCCCTCTGACTCCTCTCCACCATACCTCCCCTCGCCGCCTTTCCCTCCCTCCCACCTCCTCTCGACTCTTTTCCCTCCTCTCATCTCCTTTCCTTCCCTCTCACCTCCCCTCGCCTCCTCTCGCCCCCTCCCACCTTCTAGTTCTTCTCTCTCCCCCACTCGCGTACTCCATCCCCCCAGTCCCTGCTCCCCTCTGACTCCTCTCCACCACACCTCCCCTCGTCTCCTTTCCCTCCCTCTCCCCCCCACCCCCCGGTCATGTCCAGGCTCCCCTTGGACTTGACTTAAAATTTCAAGCGACACGAAAGTGGATGTGCACTTTTTGATTCACATGACCTGAGAAATGCGTGGCTCTTATCTCTACTCTCTCTCCCTCCCATCTCTCCCTCCCTCCCTCCCTCCCTCTCTCTTTCCCTCCCCCCTCTCTCTATCTATCTATCTCACTGCTTCTCTCTCTATATATATATATCTATCTATCTATCTATCTCACTGCTTCTCTCTCTCTATCTAATTATCTATCTATCTATCTCACTGCTTCTTTCTCTCTCTCCCTCTCTCTCTCTCTCTCTCTCTCTCTCTCTCTCTCTCTCTCTCTCTCTCTCGCG
>NW_028234417.1:30497953-30500453 GCF_977035675.1 Penaeus japonicus
TTATTTTCTTCTTGATTGAAATTTTTATTAATTCGATTTTTTTTTCTATTTCCAGGTGAGTTGCTTATAACGGGATGGCAGCGTGTGGGTGAAGTATGTCTTCGTATCTTTGTATCTCTCTAAGGGTTAGGAGTTTGGTATGTGTGGGGAAGGGGGGAGGGGGGTGGTGGGTGGCGGGTGGCGGGGGGGAAGGGTGATTGGGTAGGGGAGGCTCTTCCTTGTAATGGCTGTTTCTCGTGTTGTTTATCTGTGTGTGTGTAGGATGATAGAAAAAAGACTTGGTTTTTAAGAGTTTTTGGTTAAGAGTGAGTGAGAGAGAGGGATAGAGAGTGAAACGGAGTTTGCGTGCTTGTCTGTTTGTGTGTATGTGCATTCTTATGCATGTAAGCATTTGCAATGTACGTATAAGTACACATCTGTATTTTACGTTATCGCGTTTGCTTCATTGATGTGTTTCATAGCTGAAGGAATGTGCCAATGAAGAAAAGAAGAGGAAAATAGAATAGAACAAGTGACGCAGTGACGGAGGACCGTCGATGGAAAGCCACGGGGAGAGGCCGGGAACAATGGAAACCACTAAAGGGGGGGGGGGGGGGCGTGAGGGAGGGCGGAGGAGAGGGGGCAAAATAGTGGAAGAGGATCAAGTGAGGACCAGCTTGAAGTGTGAGGGGGAAGGGCGTGAGGGAAAGCCAATTCATCGCATGGGGGAAGGGAGACAGAGGCAAGGACTAAGGGACCAGGCAGGGGTAGGAGGAGGAGGGGTAGGGGAAGGGGACGACCTCTTTGTGAGGACGACCTCCCTTCCCTCTCCGTCCCCACGGCCCCCTCCCCTTCTCTCCCCATCACCGGGGTCTGCCATCGATCTGGACATTGGTACTAAAGTTGGGGGAAGTGGCTCCTCCGAGGCTCCGGCACGGACGCCCGCGACCTGCCGGGGACAAGATTACAGCCACTACTGCCTCTGCCATTCCTGCTGTACTTACTGCTGTTACTACTTCTCTTGTTACTTCTGTTGTTATTTCCACCACCACTGTTACTCCTGTTACTACTATTACTACTACTAATGGTAATGATCATGTTACTAGTAACACTGAAACTCCTCTGCTGCTTCTACTCCTGCAACTATTTTTTGTTACCACTGTTATTATTACCACCACTATTACAATTAGAACTCCTATTACTTATGCTCATACTAATGATAATGTTACCACTAATGATAAGACTAATACTTCTCTAATGTTTCCACTAATGTCACTAATGATAATGTTACCACTAATAATAAAACTAATACTTCTCTAATGTCACTAGTACTCCTGCTGTTGACCCCACCTCTTCTCCATAGAGGAAACTGTACCTGTTGAAAGTAATAACAATATATGAAAGGTTATTCTCTAACTTGGACAGCGTGCCACCATCAGGGAACGAAGCTAACGCCAGAGTGCATGAAATCACACCTTAGGGTCAGGGATAACTGGTAGGGAATAAGCAGAGGCAACGGATAACAGCTTGCAGTGACTTTTCCCAGACGCTCAAAGGCGCGTCAAATCATACATCGCACGAACGAGTGTGATGGGGGAAAACCGTAGGAGATTCAGTGATGTGTTGCTCGATATGTGATTTTTTTTCTGTTTTACGGGTTAAAAAAAATAGTTCGAGGTTCTCTCTCTCTCTCTCTCTCTCTCTCTCTCTCTCTCTCTCTCTCTCTCTCTCTCTCTCTCTCTCTCTCTCTCTCTCTCTATATATATATATATATATATATATATATATATATATATATATATATATATATATATATATATATATATATATATATATATATAAAGATATAGATATAGAAATATATTAATATATTGTTAAGGCACACTCAATTTTCTGTGTTCTTTTAGACCGTACATGTACTCAGTATATATACCGACATTTCCTCCTCACAGAAGGCAATCTTATGTAGGGACAGATTGGAGACACGCCGCTTACTGGAGCATTATTGATTTAGTTGTTAAGTATAATTACCTAAGTACGCCTATTAAAGCTATAGCTATAATACATGCGACGAAGTTCCGTTAACACCGCTCCCCTGCAACTTTTGTTTTTGGATTATTGGCTTAGAAGGAGTTTGGTACAATGCTAGTAGAGGGTGGGTACTGGGTAGGGGGAGGGGGAGGGGGGGAGGACCTCAAGGCATCGTCTGCTTTGCCTCGGAGGAGAGTCGGGTGGGCTTCTTGGGATCTTGCTCTGCCGCGCGTCGTCATCTTACTCTTTTGAACGTTCCTCCCTTTCGTTATTTCCCCACCGGTTCCTCTCCACCCTCCTTTTAACCCCCTTTCTCCCCTTTCCTCTCCACCCCCCCCTCCCATTTAACCCCCTTTCCTCTCCACCCCCTTCCCATTTAACCCCCTTTCCTCTCCACTCCCCTCCCATTTAACCCCCTTTCCCCCCTTTCCTCTCCATCCCCCTCCCATTTAACCCCCTTTCCTCTCCACTCCCCTCCCATTTAACCCCC
>NW_028234417.1:30505453-30507953 GCF_977035675.1 Penaeus japonicus
GTCAAAAGTCAAGCGCTACCAAGGGGAATTTATGCTGTTAATATTCTGTTGCCTGTGTTTGTTAAGGGTTTTTGAATGCGTGTGTGGGCATTTGAATGATTTATGTTGATTAGGTTAGGTTGTTCTATTGAATTGACATTTTTGATTTGAAATTCGGGTCTGCATGTCCGTAGAGTTCGGACACACAAACGCAGGCTCGCATACACACACTATGTGCCTCTGGGTGTCTGTGGGAGTGTATCTTAACGGTTAGCTTTTACATCTAAGAGGTTCCTAAACTCATAAAGCTGTATTTTTCTTAACACTTTATTTTTCAGAGATCCCCAACTACTGCTTGTCATTTTTTAAAGATTTACCACTCTTGCAGTCAGTTTTGAAGTGTTTTCTTCAGTTTCTACTCCAGATTGTTATCTATTTTTACCCCGTTTCCGCTCCGTCTGTTACGGCTTTGGTATTCGAATTCTGGAGTGAATCCATGTACATATTGTATGACTTCGCCCTCTCTTTCCTTGGCCCCAGGGTGAAATTTCATGCTATAGCCGGTGTTGGTATTCAGATCTAATGTTGGAAAGTTAATTTTTTATATGCTTTTTTTTTTTTTGTGCCGTTGGAAGTTGTTTATTTGTTTTATCTTTTTACCTGGGAATTAGAACGAGTGTGTTGCTCGGTTCGTGGAGGAAGGTCGTTGTGTTTTATGTTATTATGCAGGTGTTTTGTGTTAGTTTTTTTTGTTTGTTTTTTGTTTTTGTTTTTCTGTTTGTTTTTATTCTCGCATATGGAAATTAATGTTTAAACGTTAGTGTTCTTTGCATGGTTTTTTATGTTCCACCTTGAGGCTACATGACTTTTTACGCTACATTTTTATGGGCCCTCACCCCGGTCGCTTGTGAAACATGGGTTGGTAATTCCGTAGGTTTTGTCGACAAATTTACCTGCATTGATTTTCATTTATGCTAAGTAAGTCAGTCAGATCTTCTGTAGTAGATTAAAAAAATATGTAAGGTGAAAAAGGTTAAAACTTTTGTAGGAAGGGTATTCACATACGCGTTTTTGAAGCGATTTTAGATTACCAGTTTCAATTAGCTGATGAGCTGTTGGTAATCGACGAATTCTTTTAACAGTGCTTGTTTTACGGTGCGCTTGAGCACTTTTGAAACAAGTCCTTGCTCCCCAACTCTTATAATTCCTAATCCCTATGTCATCCCTCCCGAACAAGTACTTTGCAGTCCCTGCCTTCCCGTTTTCTTTCTTCCCCCTTCCCCGCTTCGCTCCTTTGTCCTCCCTTCCCCTCCCCTCCCCCCTTCTTTCTATCTCCCCCTTTCTCTCCTCCCCTCTCTCCCCTTCCCTTTTCTTTTCTTTTCTTTTATTTTATTTTATTTTCTTCCTCTCCCTTCTCCCTTGGGATTAATAGGGACGATTAAAAGGAACATAGGATTTATACGAATGATTAAACGGATCTTCGGATTAATAGGAACGAATAACAGGAATTTGGCACCGTGCGAATGACGGAAACCGGAAACGGCGTAAAAGGTCAGCGATGGCACGACGACACGAGTCACACGCTTAAAAAAACAAAAAAAAAAAAACATCTCTTTGTTGCGGAACCCGGCAACAGATGCGCTGACAGGTGTTTTGAGCACGGATCAGGGTGTCGGGGTAGGGAGGGAGGAGGAAGGAGAGGCAGGGGGAAGGGGGGTGGGGGGGGGAAGAGATAATCAGGAGTGACGACTTGCACGAATACTTGTGTCTTGCCACGTAAGCGGGGTGCTGATTTTAGGCGCCTCGCTGTCTCTCTAGATTTCTACGCTTTCTCTCTCTCTCTCTCTCTCTCTCTCTCTCTCTCTCTCTCTCTCTCTCTCTCTCTCTCTCTCTCTCTCTCTCTCTCTCTCTCTCTCTCTCTCTCTCTCTCTCTCTCATTCGTTTTTCTATAGCTATTGATTTTGTTATTACTATTACTATTGTCATTGTGATCTTCCTTATTACCATTGAAATGATGATAATTGTTATTGATCTATTATAACTAGTGTTATTATCATCATCGTCATTATCAATACTCATGTTGTTTTATTATCAGCACATAGTATCAGTAGTCATATTCTGTCGGAATTAACGTTACTTTTACTATCATTATTGTTCATAACATAATCATCATCACCATCATCATTGTGGTAATTCGTTAAATTATCAAGGAAGGTTTTGCTGCCTGTTCCGTCGCATAAGGTCAATGTCCTTTGTCTTTGCTTAGGTATTTGTACCTGATTATATCCTCGCTTTGGTTCATTGTTGTTTCGTTCCTCGTGATTTATTGTTAGAGAGAGAGAGGGAGAGGGAGAGGGGGGATATTGAGTGAGGGAATGAATATCTCTTAGTTTTCAAGTATGTTTTTTTCTACATTTCTCCCATCTTCCTTGTTTCTCGCTTTTACTTCCCTTCCCCTTCCCTCTTCCCTTCTCCCCCCACTCCCTCTCTTCTGTATCTCATTCTATCCTCCCTCCCTCTT
>NW_028234417.1:30515453-30527953 GCF_977035675.1 Penaeus japonicus
TTTGAGTCAAGTCAGATACGTTAGAAGTTAGTGTTAGGTTTGCGAAGAAAAGAAATAGCCGCACGACTTAGCGTTCACGGATTCTCTACCAGAAAGATCTGTATTCAGTTTTATACTCTAAGTGTGTTCTGTCTCCTTTCCAACTTTATTCATTTGATGTTTTAAGATGTTCTAACAAAATGTGTAATCATGTGTGTGTGTGTGTGTGTGTGTGTCGTTCGTTATCGTGCACGTACCCTACGAGCCTGTATAAACGCGCGTTTACTGATGTTTAAAGGGGTGTGACGTGGAGGTCGTCGCTTTAGTTAATGAGAAGAAGACTGTTGGCCAATTCTTGCTCTCTCCCACGCCCCGCCGCTGCTTTTCGGATGATCCCTTATGTCAGCTCACCGCTCTTGGATTCATGTGACAGCAGGAAGTCTTCCGCCGCCATTTCACACTAGCCCTACGTCGCCGCGGAGCTAATTAACCTAAGTGCGATTACGTGAGTTCGCATGGAAATTGCCGTCGCCGCCGCGATGAGGCCGCCGGAGTTGAATGAAGAGGCTCATGATGATGATGAAGATGATGATGATGATGATAATGATGATGATGAAGATGATGATGATGATGATGGATGATGATGAAGATAATGATAATGATAGATATAAGTATGATAGTGATACTGATGGTGATGGCGAATATACCTGGTAACAAAGATAACCTTTGGGTATTTAATTATGGGATTTGCATCTCACGTCATGATACGTATACTATGTTATATCCTTTCCTCCTTTTAGTATTTATTAGAGTTAGATTTAGTCTCAGAACGTAAGAGCATTTATCTTACTGTTGCCAGGTAGTAAGAGCCGTTCATTATCAGGAAAAGTGGACTCGACGCAATTGCTGCTTGATGGAGCGACCCACCCTCTGCATGACTCTGGCGCAGCAGTCGACGAGGCTGTGTGCCGCAGATTACGTGTCATGCAAATGAAGTGTGTTTGAACTAGGGATTGCTCAAGCTGCGATAATTTTATGCATACGTGAGGGGGAATGTTAAAGACCGTGAAGTGTTTTGATTCGTTGCACTCGCGCATTTGTGTGTGTGTGTGTGTTTGTGTGTGTAAAAGTGTGTGTGTGTGTGTGTGTAAAAGTGTGTGTGTATATGTATGTATGTATGTATGTATGTATGTATGTGAGTGTAAGTGTGTGTGAGTGTCTGTGTCTGTTTGTCTGTATGATGAATACAGTTTGAATACAATATGGCTAACCCCTCTCTTCTTTCCCCGCTTTCCCACAATTCCTTTTTATGAAGGAAAAGACAATCCAAACCCAAGCAGTAGACATCTACACAACCACAAAAGCCCCCCCTACCCCCTCCTCCCCACTACCACCACCCCCCTCCCCAGAAGGATGAATACACGCCACGCCTGGAATCCTAAGCTTCCAGGGATTCTGGCGGTGTGACGTCATGGCTAGTGTGATCCTAGTGTGCGTGGGCTGTGCATGACGCATGGGGCTTAATGGGGGCTGCTGTTGCTGTGAGGATTTGTCTTGGATGTGTTTTTTCCCCTTTAGTAGGTGGGATAGGAGGGTGGGGAGGGAGGGGGGAGACGGGGAAGATATTTAGAGGAAAAGCGCGAAAAGGAGAGAAAGAGAAAGAGAGGGAAAGAAAATTTGGGAATAGAGATAAAGAGGACACAATGAAAGTAAATAAGAGGCAAAATAGAAATATAGAAAAAGAGGGTAATTTAAGAAAGAGAACATAGAGAAAAAGAGCGAAAGAAGACACAAAGAAAAAGAGCGAAAGAGGATAAAAAGAAGATGGAAAGAAAGAACAAGAGGAAAACAGGAGGAAGAGCGAGATAAGATAAAGGGAAGGATAAGCTTATGGCGCTGACGAGGATTTTTCTAGCGGCGAGGAAGAGAAGAGAGGTAGAGAGAAATACGGATAAAAGGTTAAAAAAAAGTTACGAGAATTTCGCTTACGTTTTCCCCCTTCTTTTCCCACCTTGTTAGAGGTTTAATGGAGAGAGGGGAACGGGAGAGAAAGAAAGAAGGAAATATAGGAAATAAGAGAAAACGTAATACAAATAAGGTTAAAAAAAGAAAGAAAAAAAGACGTCAAAGGAAAAGATAGGAAAGGAAATAATAAGGATGAAAGGTTAGATGGGGAAACAATGGTGGAAGAAAACGTAGGATTAGCCTCCCGTGGCGAGGGTGGCCCGAAGTGGCCGGGGAGAAATTGTCCCAAGTTTTTCCTTCCTCTTTAGCGCCTTCTTCGTCGTCGTTTGTCGTTATTGTTGTTGGTATTGGTATTGTGGTCGTCAGCGTTTTGGTTTTGGGATTTTTTTTTTTATTTTTTTTTTTTTCGTTTTATTTTATTTTTTTTTATTTTTTTTTTTTTTTTCCTTTTCTTTTCTTTTCTTTTCCATGTATGTTGTTTTTTTTTATATATGAAAAGGATGTGTTAGATATGTATTCTTCTGTCTTGCTTTCCCTTCCCATCCTCCTTCTTATCCTCCTCTTCCTCTTATTCTTACTCATCCTTTTACTACTCCTCCTCCTCCATGCCCTCCTGCCTCTCCAAGAATAAAGAAAAGCAAAAATCAAAGCAAAAATTCATGAGAAACAACTTAAGAATAAAATTAATGAAAACATAAAAACAACATCAAACAGACTAAAAGCGAAGGTGAAACAGAACTAAAAGAAGACTAACAAAACAAAAGAGAGAGAGAGAGAGAGAGAGAGAGAGAGAGAGAGAGAGAGAGAGAGAGAGAGAGAGAGAGAGAGAGAGAGAGAGAGAGAGAGAGAGAGAGAGAGAGAGAGAGAGAGAGAGAGAGAAGGAGGGAGAGAGAGAGAGAGAGAGATAGAAGGAGGGAGAGAGAGAAAGAGAAGGAAAGAGAGAAAGAGAGCGAATGGCCATGAAGTCATCGTCGCAGATAAGAAAAACTACCTATTCGAGTGTCACGTGTTAGCGGGATTGCTGGCTCGTTATCCTAATGGCGGAGATGGGGCGAGGCTTAATGAATACACATGTTGGGATAATTAACTCAAGTGTTCTTCCACTAAAAATGTCCGGATCGTTTTTTTTTTTTTGGGGGGGGGGGCAGTCGGGGAGGTCCGGGCTGTTTTGGGTGGGGTGGTGATTAGTCGGATTTAAATTCATTAACGGACTTGCCTGAAGGGGTGATTTAAGATTTTATGTTTGTGTATTTTGGGATTTTTTTTTTTTTCTTTTTTTTACGTGAAGTGGGCAAGTGGGGCTTTCATTGTTTCTTTTTTCTCTATTTCTCTCTCTTTCTCTCTCTCTCTCTTTCTCTCTCTCTCTTTCTCTCTCTCTCGCTCCTCTCTCTCTCTCTCTCTCTCTGTCTCTCTCTTCTCTCTTCTCTCTTCTCTCTTTTCTCTTCTCTCTCTCTCTCTCTCTCTCTCTCTCTCTCTCTCTCTCTCTCTCTCTTTCTTCTCTCTTCTCTTCTATCTATCTTTTCTCTCCTTCTTCTTTCACATCTCTTCCTTCTCTTCTTTCTCTCTTCTCTCTCTCCCTTTATCTCTTCTCGTTCACACCATCTCGTTCCCAAGTTCTCGGTTCTTTCTCTCTACCCTTTCATTATTCCTTCTCTCTCAATTCCCCCTTTTTATATTTAAATTCTTTATTTTTTTATTTAAACTCTCCATAACCGATTTCCGTCTCTTCCGCAGCGCCACAGAGGGAGCCGACAGCAACCCCCCCAGCGAGGCCGAAGAGGAACCCGAGTCCAAGGCTGGATTTGCCTCCGGTAAGTAAGAGAGAGAGTGAATGAAACAGACAGACAGACAGTTAGACAGACACACAGACACACGGACGGACGGACAGACAGACAGACGGACGGATAGAGAGACGGAGGTGAGAAAGGGAAAGTGAAGAGCGAAATTCGAACTTTAAAAACCTAGGAAGGACAACGGAAGAGGTACTCCGGCGGGGCAACGTATAAAGAAAAGAAAGGAAGAAAAAGAAAAAAAAGAAAGAAAGAAGAATAAAAAGACTTCCGAAAGGATGCTATGTGAAGATCATCCCATACACACACTTACCATAGAATCGCATCTCCGCAGCGCCAGGTAATCCATTCCATTCCGTGGAAATTACGCCCCTCATTCACTCAGCACAATACCCTTACCCCGGCCGTGCCTCCCCTCCCCCCCTCTCCTTCTCTCCTTCTCTCTCCCTTTGCCCCCTCCCCCCTCTCCTTCTCTCCTTCTCTCTCCCTTTGCCCCCTCCCCCCTCTCTCTTCATTTCCTTAGCACTTTGGATTGGCGTATTGCATCTTGGGATCTCTGCCCCCCCCCCTCTCCCCGCCCCGTTCCTGTATTGCAGACTCTCGATGGCGAATGGGGATGATTAGGATGGATGGGGGAGGGGGGAGGGCATTGGGGTGGGGTGGGGTGGGGAGAGGGAATAGAGGTAGGGGATGAGGGAATTGGGATAGGGAGAAGGGAGGAGTGCATTAGGAGCGGGTGGGGGGAAAGAGAAGGGGGTATTGGGAGCGGGGGGAAGAGAAGGGGGAATTGAGAGCAGGGGGAAGGAAAGGGGGAGGGGCGCAGGAGGAGCAGTCTTAATTAGAGGGAAAGAGAAGATTAAAATAGATGAGTGGAGAGGAAGAAGTAGGGGTTGAGAAAGAGAAAGAAAGGAAGGTTGAGGGCAGGGGAGGTAAGGGAAGGTTGAGGGCACGAAAGGAAAGGGAAGGTTGAAGGCAAAGTAGAGAAAGGAAGCAAACATTAAGGGGAAGAGAGGAAACGGAAGGTTCGGGGCAAAAAAAAAGGAAAGAACAGTTGAGATCAAGAAAAGAAAACGAAGATTAAGGACAACAGAGAAATGGGAAGGTTAAGGGCAAGAAGAGAAAGGAGAGACTGAAGAAAAGAAAAGCAAAGAGAATAGTAGATAGAGGAGAAGAGAGGTCAGGCGAGAGAAGCAGAAGAGGGCGCGGGGCCGAGACCACTTGTAGTCTACTGTACATGTAGTGTGCTCAGAGTACGTGTGGTTTGGCCATAATTAGATAATTGTGTGGGTAGAAGGAGGGGTAGTGGGTTAGGAAAGGGGGTAGGGAGTGGTTGGTGGGTAGAGGAAGGGGAGAAGAAGGGAGTAGGGAGGGGAGGTTGAGGGCTGAGGGCTGCTAATTGTAAATGAGGACGAGAGGGAGAGTGGTTTGTTTTTTTCTCTTTGTGTAGGTGAAGAAGGGAGGAAGAGCGAATAGGGATGATGGGAAGAGGAATGAGAAAGGGGAGGATAACTACGATAGCACATATCGAGGGAGGAGAGGGAAGGATGCATTATGGATAGTGTGAGAAGATAATGTTTATGGAGGGAGCGAGAGATAGATAGATAAAAACATATGGGGTGGTGGACGAGGGCGAGGGATGGGAGGAAAGATAGTGGGGAGGGGAGGTGAGGGAGGAAAGAGAGATGGGGGACGGGGGAGGAGGGAAAATCGTGGGCGGAATCACAACCTCGGCTCAAGGGGTTCGTTAATCCGATACGGGAAGGTTGACACTTTCCGAGGCAGCGCTTTTATCGCTGTTCTCTCTCCCTCTCAATCTTTTTCTCTCTCTTTCTCTCTCTTCCTTCTTCTCCCTCCTTCCTCTCCCTCTCCCTCTCTTCTCCCTTCTCCTTTTCCTTCTCCCTTCCCCCTCTCCCTCCTTCAATCTTTCTCTCCCTCTCCCTCTCCTTTTCCCTCCTTCCCTCTCCCATCCCCCTCTCTTACCTTCCTTCTCCCTCCTTCTCTCCCTCTCTCCCCATCCTTATCCCTCTTCTTCTCCTTCTCCTTCTCCCTCTTTCCCTCCCCTATCCCTCCCTCCCTCCCTTTCTTCCTCCCTCTCCCCCCTGTCTTCTCCTTTCCTCTTCCCCTTCCCACCCTCTCTCCCCCTCTCCCCCCTCTCCCCCTCTCCCCCCTTCCTATTCCCACCTTCATCCGATATCGAGAGCGGGAGTTAAGAGTGTTTGTACGAAACTTGGATAAATCTTACGGAAAGCTTCGCGTGTTCGGGCGCTGGGAAGTGAGCGGAGGCGGATCGGGCAGAGGAGGGAAAAGGACTTGTGATATTTTTCTTCTTCTTCATCTTATTTTTGTTTATTTTTTCTTCCCCTCCCCCTCCCCCCTTCTTTTTTTTATTCCTTTGCTTGCCTCAGGAACCCTACTGGTCATCAAGGAGGCTGAAAGGAAACACACGAATGGACTCCACTCTCCTTGACAAGCTCCTCTTTTCAGGGCTTGGCTCCTCCTTCCTTCCTTTTACCTCCCCTCCCTCTCCTCTAACCTCCCCATCCCTTCCCATCCCTTCCCCTCTCCTCCCTCTCCTCTAACCTCCCCAACCCTGCCCTTCGCTGCTTCTCTTTTTTTCGTGCATTGTACCCTTCTTCGTCATAGGTCGTGCCAGCAGCTCATACTACTCCCTCTTCTTCTTCTTCTTCTCACGCGCCTTCCCATCCTTCTTCTCTCCTCCTCCTTCTCTTTCTCCTTCTCCTCCTCCTCCTCCTCCTCCTCCTCCTCCTCCTCCTCCTCCTGTTTCTCCCATCTTTCTTTCTTCCGGCTGTCTCTCTCTCTACTTTTTCCCTCTTCCTCTTCTTCCTTCTCCACCTCTTCCTCCTCTTCCTTTCTCCCCCTTCTGGTGCTCCACTTTTTCATCTTCCTTTTCCCCTTGGTCCTCCTACTCCTCCACCCTTATCCTCTTCTTTTTTCTCCTCCTGCTTTTCATTCTCCTTCTGCTTTTCCTTCTCCTTCTCCTGCTCCGCACCCACTCATAACCCCTCGCACCCCTTTCTTCCCCATTCCCCATTGCTAGCCATTCTCTCGCCCTTCCCTTCCTTCGCGCAATGAGGAGGAAGCGCCTCATTAACGACTCATTCGCTGAACTCGCTCCACTAAGGCATAATGTGCAGACTCCCTCACCCCCCTCCCTTCCCTCCCCCTCCCCTCCTTCCCTCCCCCTCCCCTCCTTCCCTTCTCCTCCTTCCCTTCTCCCAACCCCTCCCCTTCTCCTCCTCTCCCCTCCTTCCCTTCTCCTCCCCTCCCCTCCTCCCCTTCTCCTCTCCCCTCCTTCCCTTCCCCTCCTTCCCTCCCCTCCCCTCCCCTCCCCTACTTCCCTCCCCTCCTCTCCCCTCCATCCCTTCCCCTCCTCTCCCATCCTCTCCCTTCCTTTCCTCCCCTCCTTCCCTCCCCTCCCCTCCCCTCCCCTCCTCTCCTCCCCTTCTCCTCCTCTCCCATCCTTCCCTCCCCTCCCCTCTTCTCTGCAGTAGTAAAGGCTCCTTGTTGTAATTAATTCCGCATTGAACCTTTGATGAGAGCGAATCATCATCGGAGACACAATGTACCTAGCGTGGAGAGAAAGGCCGGGAGATTGTACTTTGCACTTGGACTATTTTTTTCTAGTAGGGTTTGTTTTCCGTGTTTCTTTCGGATTGTTTTTTTTTTCTCTCTGTTTTTCTAGTTTATTTGTTGTTGTTTTTCTAGTAGGTAGTCCTCTTTTTTTCCTAGGGGTTTGTCCATTTTTCTAGTAGTTTGTTCTGTTTTTCCTATTAGTTTTTCCTTCTGCTTTCTTGAGTAGTTTTTCCTTTTATTCTGGGAGTTTTTCCTTTTTCCTAGTAGTTTGCTTTGTTTTTTGTAGTTTTGTTCTGTTTTCGAGTAGGTTGTCATGTTTTCGAGTAAGTTGTCCTGTTTTCGAGTAGTTTGTCCTGCTTTCGAGTAGGTTGTCCTGTTTTCGAGTAAGTTGTCCTGTTTTCGAGTAGTGTGTCCTTTTTTGTAGTAGTTTGTCCTTTTTTGCATTATCTTTGCCTAAGGTTTTTTTCCTTGTTTTCTTTCTCGTAGTTTGTCCTTTTTTTCTAGCTGTCCACTTTTTTTTCTAGCAGTGTGTCCTCTTTTTATCCAAAGAGTTTTTCCTTCATTATTAAACCGACTCTGCCCCGTGGCGAGATTCTCATGTCGGAGAATCTGTCGCTTGGGATGAATGATGCTGGCGTGAGGGCTTCGCGTCGAGGGAATGAATTCACGGGTTCGAACGACGACCCCCTGCCTGATTTGCATGATATTGTCATTCAGAGTAGCCGCTGCTTCATGACCGGAGGAAGGGATGGGAGGGAGGAGGGGGGAGGGGTATGACGTCAATGTTGAGGTCGACGGGGGTTTGGGGGATGACGTCACAGTGCTTCAAGGGCGACGTCGGGATAACGATGGGGGAAAAATAGGGCGAGGGAGATAGTATATATATATATATATATATATATAGAGAGAGAGAGAGAGAGATAGATAGATAGATAGATAGATAGATAGATATAGACATAGATATAGATAAAGATTTGAATATATACGGTATATACTTTTTTTATTTTATTATTATTATTTTTTTTTTTATCGTTTGGGTATGGGTATTCAAGGGCATAGGGAGGATGTAGAGGGAAAGAATTAAACTTTTTCTTTCTTTTCTTTCTGTCTGTCTGACTTTTCTTTTTTGTTTTTTGGTTGTGAAAATCCGTGTGATGACGGGCGTCTTTCTAGCGATGACCTGTGTGATGAAGACCGCCTTGACCTTCGTGGGCTGCGGCGATATGGCTCGACGATTTTGCACTGAAGCGATTTTTAATGGAAACGGATTTGAAGATATTAAAGACTAATTAAAACGGATACGGACGGTGCAGAATCGAAGCGAAGCGATAGCGACGCTTTGACATAGAAACGATTTTCGTGCTTTTGATCCGAGTGTTAATGGAGAGAATTATAGAGAGAACTTACCAGGTCTTGATTTGAAGCGATTATCATGGGGGGGTTAACGAGCGCGATTCAACGAAAGAGACTAATCGGGTGAATTAAACGAAAAGGCGTTGCTGGAGGCGATGCAGTCAAGTCGTTTCTGCAATGAGAAGCGTTTCGACCGAGGGAGGGGAGCGGTAAATCCAGCCGGACGCAGATTTGCATTGTTAATAAGAAGCCGTTTAAGAAGATTGCTTAAGCCCGAAAGATATACTCCTGCATCTGCAAGGGGATTTGAGTTGAGCCAAATTTGCTCGCGCCTCTTCTTTCCTCTTGAGTTTTGCTCAAAAGCCCCTCTTACCAGGAGGAGGATTTATAATGTACTCTCGCAAGAGGGGAGTGGGTATGAATATCTTATCCTTTTTTGCCTTGTTGCATTTTTTAGGAAGTATTTCCTTATTTTTCGAGTATATATCATGGTCATGTCTCTCTTTCTCTCTCTCTCACTCACTCACTCACTCTTTCTCTTTCTCATTCACTTTATATATATATATATATATATATATATATATATATTATATATATATATATATATATATATATATATATGTATGTATATGTGTGTGTGTGTGTGTGTGTGTGTGTGTGTGTGTGTGTGTGTGTGCCTGCATATATATATATATGTATATATATATATATATATATATATATATATATATATATATATATACATATATATGTATATATGTATGCATTTATGTATGTGTGTATGTGTATGTGTGTATGATTTTTCTTCCTATGTTACTTCTTCGATTAAGTTTCTCCACATATTCCCTCTTTCTCCTACTCTTACGCAGAAGCGAAGACTTTTCCCCAAACTCTGAAAAAGAAGGAGTTAAGTGAGCTCTTTTAACGGCCGAATAATGAACGAGCTGCGGGCGGATGTTGGCTAAAAGTTATTGGCGGAGATGCAGTGTAGGTGTTGATGGGGGGGAGGGGGGAAGGAGAGGTAGGGAAAGGGGTATTGCAGAGTGTTAGGGAGAGAAGGGGGAAGGGGTGAAAGGTGTGGGGAGGGGGGTAAGAAGACCCAAGAGAAGGAGAAAGGAAAGGGGGAGGGAGAGGGTGAGGGGGAGGGGTAATGGGATCGATAGGGGGGGCGGCACGGTAGTGATGAAGGGGAGGTAAGACTTGAGGGGGAGGTGGGGTAGGAGGAGGGGGGGTATTCCACTACGACGCAGATTACCGTAACTTCTTAGCATACATAATATCTCCCGCGGATGAGCTTGCTTGCTTGCTAGCTTGCTTGCTCGCTCAGTGATGGTGTTTTCCAAGGGAAGGGATAACGGGTGCAGGGAGAATAGTGTGTGTGTTAGGGGGGGGGGGGGGGAAAGGGAGGAAGGGGGGGAGGGAGAATGAGGGGAGAAGATTGATAATTATTATGATGGGCAAGGTTGCGTGAGTGGTGTGAAGAGGTAGGGCGAGATGGCCATAAAATAGAAGATGAAAGTAAAGGTGAAGGGGAGGATGAGGATGGAGATGGTTTTGGAAGGAAGGATCGAGGGAGATAATAAAGAAGGAAGAGGAGGATTAGGAAAAGAAGGAAAGCGGCGACACGGCTGAGGGAAAGAGAGATAGAATATATATATATAGATAGATAGATAGATTGATATAGATATATGTAAAAGTAATTGGATTGAATATAGTAAAAAGTGTTAGTGATTAACGACGTAAGAGCATGAATTCGAAGAAAGAGAGAAATGATGATGATGATGATGATGATGATGATGATGAAAGGCAAGAAGCAGAGTGATAGGTAGGGGGGGGGTTGTAGCTGCCTGACGTAATGGATATGGTGATGAGACATATGATCGTGAGGCTAGAGATTGATAGTGGGGAGTGAAAGCGATATTGGATAGAAATGATTTTTGTTAAGTTGGTAGTTTTTGTGTCGTTTTATTTATTTTATTATTTTTTTATGTTGGTAGCACTATCTTCGTCAGCATCGTCGCTAATATAGCATCTCCTTTTTTTTATCATCATTACCGTCATCACGAGTAACACCATCATCATCATCCTCATCCTCATCCTCATCCTCATCCTCATCATCGCCATCATTACCACCATCATCGCCATCATAATCACCATCATCACTATCATTATCATAAACATAATCACCATTAACAACATTTTACATTTCCTTTCCTTCCTTTCGCGAATTCTATCTAACATGACCCATGACGCTACCTCCTTTTTACTCATCAGTCTAACTCAAGACGCGCCGCTGTATTAGGGGGGTGGGGGAATTTTTCATCTCGTATTGTATTGTATTCATACCGATTCCATCTTCGCCTCCTGTGACGCAATGGCTCGGTTTCATTGTGGTGCAGATTCGGTGCCATTTTACCTTGCACTTGGCGCGGCGTAAATCTTTTCGTTCGCAGTCCATTTTGCAAAGTCACTGCACGTTTCAGTCCCGGGTTGTATTTTTTTTTTTCACGCCAGGCTATTGAAACTGTCGTTAATTTCCCTTTTTTTTCTTTTTTTTCTTTTTTGAAACATTTAAATGAATCACCGTCCTCATTTTCATAGAAATAGTACGGGCTATGGGAAAGAAGTGTGGCACCATTTCTTTTTTATGGAGATTTTTTTTAGTTTACGTCTATTTTATTCATGAATATCAGTGGGTTTTACGTTTTAGTTTTTTTCGTAATGGATACTTTTAATTTACTGAAATGAAAGTTTTTTTTTTGTGGATGTTTAAAGGGGTGGTTTATTTTCATGACGTCATTGAGGTACCTACTCCTTTCATGGATGTCGTTGTTTTCTCATGATACACAGATGATTTTGTTCCATTATCCGTCTTGATGTATGTCCATATTATGATATAAAATCTCTACACTCATTTGCATGTTAAAGTATGACATACACATATATATGATTACACTCTCTCTCTCTCTTTCTCTCTCTGTCTCTCTCTGTCTGTCTCTCTCTCACTCTCTCT
This sequence comes from Penaeus japonicus, assembly GCF_977035675.1. Lineage (NCBI taxonomy): Eukaryota > Metazoa > Arthropoda > Malacostraca > Decapoda > Penaeidae > Penaeus > Penaeus japonicus. Next base: position 30,527,148 of record NW_028234417.1, read on the forward strand.
CTCTCTCTCTCACTCTCTCTCTCTCTCTCTCTCTGAGACACTCGCACTCTTTAGACTCGATTTTCACTTCCACGCAGAATAGCCTATATCTCCATCGTTAATATATATACACAGCCCCCTCTGTTACGAAAGTGTCAATATCATCGTTATGATGTGATGTATCGAGTCCCTTCATCACCAGAATGTTTCCTCGCCACCTTTTCTTCAGGAGGGGGGGGGGGATGTTTCCCCCGCCTGTAATTGATATGAAGTTTACGCGAAGAAGTTGAGTTTGAAAAAAAAAAATGTGCCTCTTCCGATTTTTCTTTCTCTTTTTATTTTGATCAGTATCATTTGTATTTTTTTTATTGTTTATCAATCTTATTATTCTTATTATTTTTATCATTATTATTATTAAAAGTTTGTGCCTTCCGATTTCTCTTTTTTTTCTTTGTAGTAGTGTTATATGTTGTTCTATATATGCTTTTATTTTTTGTTCTCTTTGGTATTTTTTTAATATTTTATTTGTCTGTTTTGTTTGTGAGTTTTGTATTACTAAGTCTAGTTCATAGATAAAATACCCTTATTTTTTGTGAATTTATGTTTGTAATGAGTATTGTAGTGTTATGATCATAACTGATTTTGATTATTATTTACTTAGTTATTTTTTTAAATAAGTACAAATAGTCCTGATTATCATTTACTTAAGCTAGCATATCCATTACTTATGTAGATCAGTTATGTAGATCAGTTAAAGTTTAGAACTTTTTTGTTGAAGATTACCGTACTTAAAATGTAGCTTTTATTTTTTTCTCTCTCAAGTCCTT
>NW_028234417.1:30535453-30537953 GCF_977035675.1 Penaeus japonicus
ACTTACTCTAATTGACTCGTGTTACTTGCTTCGTTCTCCCCTGACGACTGTCCTCATCTGTTTTCCTTCTCTTCTCGTGTCTGCTTTTTAGTTTTACTTTTATTAACCTTCTTTTCATCTTTGTATTTGTTTTGTTTTAATTAACATGCGTTTTCTTCCATTCGTCTATTTTCTTTTTGTTTTCTTCTTCTGCAGCATTTTGGCAAATGCGGAGATGAAAAATTCGTCTGAATGGTTTCTACTTTGTTTATTGAAGGTGGAATAGGCAATAAATGATAGTGGAAATGAATGAATAAATCATACACTCTTTGGCTACGAATAGATTTACGGGTCAGACATTTTTTTATTTTTTTTATTCCACCCCTTTCCATAAGTCAAAAAATCTTTCAAAAACCAAATTTCTTTCACGTTCTTCGGATTTCTGCCAGTATCTATACCCTCCTCTCCCCCTCCCCTCTCCATTACTCCCCCTCCCCTCAAAAAAGGCCAGAGATATACGTGTGTTCGTGATTGATGTTCAAAAAATAAAAATGTGTATGACGCGTCGACTAAAAGGCTTCGAGATTTTGAAATACTCGACCATTGGAGGGAGGGTAGTTCTTCTGGATTATCTTCTTTAATGTTTCTATTTTTATTTTTATTCCTTTCTTTTTTTCTCGTCTATGTTTTTTTTCTTTTCTTTTTCACTTTTTTTCATTATTATATTCGTTCTTTGTTTCCTTTTTATTCTTCTCTCCGTTCTCTTCTTTTACTATTTTTTTCTCATCTTCCTTTTCTCTTTCGCTCTTACTGTTTCCCCGTTTTTATCATTCGCATTTTTTTCTTTTCTTTTTCACTTTTTTTTCATTATTATATTCGTTCTTTGTTTCCTTTTTATTCTTCTCTCCGTCCTCTTTTTTTACTATTTTTTCTCAATATTTCTTTTCTCTTTCGCTCTTACTGTTTCCCCGTTACTATCATTCGCATTTTTTTCTCTTCTTCTTCGTCTTTCTCCTCTTCTAACTCTTTTCCCCTTTATTATCCTTCTCTCTTTTTCCCCTTTTTAAAAATTCTTTAGTCTCACTCTTCCTTTTGTCTTTGCTCATCGTCCTCTCCCTTCCCTCTCTTCTCCTTTGTTTTATCTCGTTCTTTATTTATTCTCTTTTTATTCATCCCCTTCCTCCCACTTTTTCTCTTGACATATTTAGTCTCAGTCTTTTTCTTGTATTTTCACACCGTCTCCTTCCCTCCCCTGTTCTCCTTCAGTTCTCTTTTATTCATTTATTTTCCTTTTTTTTGTTCATCATCTCCTTCCCCCCCCCCCCCTGTTCTCTTTCTGTTTTCTATTAATCAATTATTATTTTTTTTAACCATCATCTCCTTCCTCCCCCTGTCTTCCTTCGGTTCTTCTTTATTATCTTATTTCCTTTTTTATATTCATCATCTTCCTCTCCCTCTTTTTTTTTCTCTCTCGCGGTTTGGACTAACCGAATTAGTCATAAACAACAAACTCCCTCTCTGTTGCGCTGATCCGTCCCGTGTGCAGTTGCTAATTACGAGTGCGTGTGTTGCCCGTCTTTGTTTTCTTGTTGCTGTGAGTGTACGTCTGAGTGGAGGTGCACAGAGGGCCCCTCTTCACTCCACTGCCCGACGTGAATTATGCAGGCACATACATTTGTTTAATTGTGTGTATGTGTGTGCGTGTGTGCGTGTGTGTGTGTGTGTGTGTGTGTGTGTGTGTGTGTGTGTGTGTGTTTGTGTGTGTGTGTGTGTGTGTGTGTGTGTGTGTGTATGTATGTGTGTGTGTGTTCAAACACGTATGATATGGGAGGTTTATTCATTTGTTTATCAGCTTTCGTATGCATGTCTAGGAAGTATTGTTCCTCGCTTACACAATGAAAGTTTACCTTGAAAGATTGAAGAAACCGTAGATGCTCACCTGTATCTTTCCACTATACAGCTTGAAGATGAAGCGCGCGCGCGAGCCAGCATTTGTTCTGGAATCAATAGGGAAGAAGCGTGTGGAGGAGCCCCCGTCTGTTTCCTTGGGCGAATTGCTTTACGGGATGTTGCAAGGGCAGAGGCAGAGATAAGGGCGATGCCAACAACGCGGGATTGATTTAAACACACTCACTCTCTCTTTCTCTCTCTCTCTCTCTCTCTCTCTCTCTTTCTTTCTTTCTCTCTCTGTCTTTCGTTCTCTCTCTCAATCTCTCCTTCCCTCCCTCTCACTCTCTCCCTCCCTCCCCCGCTGTCTCTCTTCCTCTCTCACTCCGTCTCTCTCCCTCCGCCCCCCTTTCTCTCTCCCCCTCTCTTACCATCCTTCCTTCCCTCTCTTTCCCTCACCTCCCTTCTCTCTCTCTCTCTCTCTCTCTCTCTCTCTCTCTCTCTCTCTCTCTCTCTCTCTCTCTCTCTCTCTCTCTCTCTCTCTCTCTCTCTCTCTCCCTCTCTCTCTCTTTTACTCCCCCCCCTCTCTCACTCTCCCTTCCTCCTCTCTCACTCTTTCCCACCCTCTAGCTCT
>NW_028234417.1:30542953-30545453 GCF_977035675.1 Penaeus japonicus
AGTAGTAATAGTAATTGCCGTAGTAGTAACAGCAGTAGTCGTACTTGTTCTAGTTATAGTAATACTCCGGGCCTATAGACCCTGATAGGGGTAGTAGCTTCAGCAGTAGCTTCAGAATTCCCAGGACAGAATCATAGTAGTGGTGATAATAATAGTCGTAGTAATAACAATAGTAGTCATACTAGTTATAGTCATAGTAATAATCAGGCCCTTTAGATCCTGATAGTACAAACAGCAGTAGTAGCTTCTGGATTTCCAGGACAGAATCACGCAAGCAGTCCACACCGCACCCCGGCCCGAAATAGCCGTGTATACGAACGATTATTTCGGGCCGTTCCCTTATACATAGAACTTGGGTTCGGAGATTGAAATGAATTCGGCACATGCGATCGGGCCGTCGCCGCCGCCGCCGCACCCGCCGCCCACTGATTGCTAGGTCGGACGCACCTCGCTAATAGTCTGTCCGTCGGTGGTAGGGGGGGGAAAGGGGATGGGGGAGAGAGGGGGTTGACCTGTGGGGGGGAGGAAGGAAGGGGATGGGGGAGAGGGGGTTGGCCTGTAACTTTGCGTCCTGTAGTCTTTAAGGTCTTACAACGATAACCCGGATAACGAGATCGCTTTGTGTCGGTAGTCACCCTTTCTCGGTAGGTCAGGGTCGGGAGGATGAGAGATCGGAATACAGGTCAATCAGAGGCAGGTTAATTCACGGGCAGGGTGAGGGGGAGTAGGAGGGGGAGGGGGGGCATGGTCTCAGATTTCGTCTTAGCATAGAGAGGAGGAGACGGCAGGAGGAGGAGGAGGATGATAAGAAAAGGAAGGAGGAAGAGGGACAGGGTCAGAGTGGGAGGAGGAAGAGGGATAGATGCAAGAGGAAGATTTTTCAAGAATGAGAAGGGAAATATAAGAAGAACTAGTATGTAAGGAAAGAGTGAGAGGAAATGGAAAGAGAATAGAGGAGGAAGAGGAAGAAATGGAAGGAGGAAGAGGGGGAGAACAAGGTGGGAGGAGAAAGACGAGGAAGAGGAGAGGAGGAGGAATTGGAAGAGGTGGAGAAGGAAAAGAAAGTGGAAGAGGATGTGGAGGAGGAAGAGATACACAAAGAAAGAGAACGAGAAATGGGAGGAGAGGAAGGGACAGGACGGGAGGAGGAAGAGAAAGAGGAAGAAATAGGAATAGAATTGGGAAGAGGGTATGGAACAGGATAGAAGAAGGAAAAGAAGGAGTAAGTTGAGGAAGGTGAGAGGTGATGGGGGTCACATGCGGCGCCTCCTTCAGGTTGACTTGGGTATGCGTGACGGCGGGACATCCATCCTGGTTTCCCTCGAAGGGCGATATCGACCTGCGTTCGTACCCTGAGGGCGGCGGGGGACGAGGGGGGGGGGGTAAATGAGACGTGAAATGCCTTGGAGCCGAAAAGGGAAGATAAGAGTAGAATAAAGGGATGTAGTGATTGGGAGAGAGAGAGAGAGAGAGAGAGAGAGAGAGAGAGAGAGAGAGAGAGAGAGAGAGAGAGAGAGAGAGAGAGAGAGAGAGAGAGAGAGAGAGAGAGAAAAGAGTCTTAGATCTGTTGAGTGTAGAAATTCCAAGGTCGTCTGTTAGGGTTGCTGTTAAAGGGGCTTCCGTTGAAAATGGCCAGGTCTTTGGTGCTGTTCATGGGATCCCTGTTAAAATTATGCGGGTCTTTAAAAGGCCCTATTTCTTTATTGTAATTACTGATGACTTATGATGATGGCCATGAAATACGCTTTTACTGAAGACTGTGATGAATGGGATTATCAGCAATATTAATGCGTGCCATTTATTAACGTCGAGACCGGCACTGTGACCACCACCACGCTTGCAGTCACTAAAGAGCGAGCAAGGAAAGACAGTCAAGCACAGAGGCACGGAGGAGGAGGAAGATCGCTAAAGCTGCGGAATCCGTTCGACTCGATTTTGAATGACGTTTCGTGGCTGGTGCTTCCGAGGGAGCGGGCGCGTCGACTTGATGTAGTGAGGAGGGACGGTCGGGTGTCTTATGTTTTATTGCTTTTTTTTTTTTTGGGGGGGGTTAGGGAAAGTGGAGGGTCTTAGCGGTGTGTGTGTGGGGGGGGGGGAGGGGGGGTCACGTTATATGGATATGTTTTTATGTAGATTTTTTTTTGTGTATGTTTTTATGTATGAGTATTTTTCATATGTTTCTTCTTCTTTGGTGTTTATTTTATATTTTTACTTTTATTTTGGTTAATTTAGTGGAGATAGAAAGTGGAAGAAAACTTAATATCTATAGAGAGAAGAGAGAGATAGAAAGAGAGAGAGAAAGAGAAAGAGAAAGAGAAAGAGAGAAAAGGGGAGGCAGAGAGACGGTTAAAAGATGACTGGACTTCGAAAAGGAGACAAGTAGGTGGATAAATATATAATGATAGACGACCATGAGCAGAGCTTAGGCGGCGGCGACGGTCTGATTACAGTTGTATCCCTCATCCCACCACCGTGTCCCCGAGGTGTGCCAAGCGCCTAA
>NW_028234417.1:30557953-30580453 GCF_977035675.1 Penaeus japonicus
CTCTCTCTCTCTCTCTCTCTCTCTCTCTCTCTCTCTCTCTCTCTCTCTCTCTCTCTCTCTCTCTCTCTCTCCCTCCCTCTCTCCCTCGCTCGCTCGCTTTAGAATATAAATATATTCTAGCCTTGGTTGTGACCTTTGTATGACGTGGGAAATCAGAACCTAAACATCTATATCTATGTTATATGTTATTCCTCACTCTTGCACTCTCACTCGCTCACTCACTCCTCTCTTTCTCGCCCTTTTCTCGCACTATCCATCTCGTTCTCACCCCCCCCCCCAACCCCCTTACAACTTATCCTTATTATCAGCGCATGTATGCACTTCACCCCCTCCCCCCCGCCGCCTCCTATCCATATGGTCTATAGATCAAGGGAAGCGACACTGTTGACACTGATGGGAGAGTGGCCACGAAGCGTGAAAATATAGCAGACGCTACATCCTTGGGGTCACTGCCTTCCTCTCTCCCTTTCTTTCTTTCTTTCTCTCTCTCTCTCTCTCTCTCTCTCTCTCTCTCTCTCTCTCTCTCTCTCTCTCTCTCTCTCTCTGTTACTCTCTCTCTCTCTCTTATCTCTCGTCTCTCTTTTTCTCTCTGTTTTATTCACACACACACTCTCTCTCTCTCTCGTCTCTCTCTCTTTATATCTCTCGTCTCTCTCCTTACCTATCGTCTCTCTCTCTCTCTTCTCTCCCTCTCTCGTCTTTCTCTCCCTCCTCCCCTCCCCTTCTTCTACCTGTCCCTCTTTCCCTCCATTCTTCCATCTATCAACTTTCTATCTCTGCCCAACTCTTCCCTCGTCTTCCTTTTGGTCTTCTCACAATTCCTCAAAACAACCACCCAACCAAACAAACAAACAAATAAAGAGAGAAAGAAAGAAAGAAAAGAGAAAACAAAAGAAGCAATAGCTCTTCCTCTCTCTGTCTCACACTCTCGCTCGCTCTTGTTTTCCCTCTTCCTTCCTCTTGTCTCTAATGGCTGAATACCCTATACGCTCCTGGGCTTTCCCCTTAGCTCTTAGCTAGTAGATGGCGGGGCTAATGCCACAGATCTCTAATGCCAGACACTAATGACAAGCCGAGGGTCTGTCCGTTTCATGCTTGACGATCTTGCTTCTTTCTTTTTCTCTCTTTCTTTCTTTTTCTCTCTTTCTTTCTTTTTCTCTCCTTTCTTTTTCTCTCCTTTCTTTTTCTCTCTTTCTTTTTTTTTCTCACTTTCTCTTTCTCTCTCTTTCTCTCTCTCTCTCTCTCTCTCTCTCTCTCTCTCTCTCTCTCTCTCTCTCTCTCTCTCTCTCTCTCTCTCTCTCTCTCTCTCTCTCTCTCTCTCTCTCTCTCTCTCACTTTCTCTCTTTCTCTTTCTCTTTCTCTTTCTCTTTCTCTTTCTCTCTCGTTCGCTGCTGTCTCTTCCCTCACGCCTCTCATCCGCTCTTGTCTTTGCCTCCCTCATTCATTCCGGTCTTCTCACTTTTTCGTTTTCTTCGTGTTGTCGTATTTGTTGTGTTTCTTTTTTCCGTATGTTTCTGATGTATTGTACCTGTTGATGAACACCTGTTGATATTTTTCTTGTTCTTTTACAGGTAAGTGGCTGACTGTGACATGAAAAGGGAGAGGTGATGTACATATCTATGATTTTGTTCATTTTTATACTCAATTTTGGTTGGCTATTTCTGTAACACTGCGGATGGGCGGATCAGAGATGTAAGTGGAAAGACGGATATGTATAGGCCTTAGTACTTAGGTTTTCCACACATTTAGATTGGGTAACCATGTTGTGCTCTATGTCTCCACGCTCACCTCCCCCCCTCCCCCTTCTCCTCCCCCTTAACCACTCGCCCGTCATCCTCACTGGGGAAAACAAGGGAGTCGAGGGGTAGGGGAGTAGTGGTGGTGGGGGGGGGGGCGAATGCCCATTACCCTAATTGAAAAGTTAGTTCCAGCCAGCAGTCTAAGCCCAGAATCCCTCACCACCCGAGCGCCCACCCGCCCCCTCGCTCTCCCTCGCCAAAGTCAAGCGTCCGAGTGACCTCGTCTGACACTCACGAGAGGGAGAGGAGGCGAGGAACGAAGGGAAGGGCGAAGGGGAGATGAGGAGAGAGAGAGAGAGAGAGTAAGACAAGGCTAGGGAGAGATAGACCAGGAACGAAGGGGAGAAGAGGGAAAGGAGAAGGCAACGGGGAGGAGGCGAGGGATGGACGGTGGGTAGGTCAAGGGGAAGGCCAGGCAGGAGAAGGCCAGACAGGGCAAGGGCGAGGAGACGAGGGATGGACGGGGGAAGTGGGTCAAGGGGTTATCGAGTGTCATGAGGATAAGAGCTCGGATTCGCCAGGCTCATAATCCCCTCCGGTCAACCCCATCGTGTGATGAATGGGCGCGGGCGGTGGGATGTGTGGTCGCAGGCATCGAGTGTGGGTGAGGGTGGCTGATGACGCGGATCACCATACGCCTGAGTGCGTGTCTGTTTGTTCGAGTGTGTATGCACGCTTGTGTATTTGGATGTGCGTGTGCGATTGTATGTCTGCCTGTGCATCTGTGTGCGTTTTCATTTGTGGTGTACGTATGTAAATGTGTGTCCTCGTAGCCTCAGGTAGCGCGAGGGGGGGGGGGGGCAGAAGGGGGGAGAGAGAGGTAAAGGTGAAGTGTGAAGCGGCTGCCTGGGACACGGCGGCTCTTCCTCGGGGGAAATCTTCGCCGTCTGCCCTTGGTCCATTTTTCCGTGTAGATGATATTGTCGTTGCGTCGGTGAAGAATAGAGGGGGATTTTCTCTCTCACTTGGGATAAAGCTCCTACGTCTTGCCTTTGTTGCAGGGACGCGTACCCACATGCACGCACGCACGCACGCACCTACTAGGACGCACACAATACACACACGCGTGGACTCTTACACTCACCTGTTCGCAAAATAAATAAAGCACCGCTGCCAACCACAAGCAGTACCATCATACCATTACCACCACCATAACAATAACTACTACAACAACCACCACCACCACCACCATAACTATAAAAACAAGTACAACAACAACAACAACAACAAAAAGAACAACAGCAGGAACACCACTCGGGTCTCTGTGCAACAGCGTAAGTGCTAATGACGGGATTGAAGCCGCGGCCAGGTGTGTCGGGGCCAGAAATAACCCTAGCTCCGGGTCAGCTATCCTACGTATCCCTGAATATTACTCTCGTAGTGTGGTATCGTATATTAGTGGAGACGTCCGGCCTCGTAGTCGAATGATCTTGCCTCTTATTGATTTATTTTTTTCTTTATTTTTCGTCCTATTTCTCTCTCTCTCTCTCTCTCTCTCTCTCTCTCTCTCTCTCTCTCTCTCTCTCTCTCTCTCTCTCTCTCTCTCTCTCTCTCTCTCTCTCTCTCTCTCGCGGATCTTTCATTCTTCTTCATAATTTTTTTTTTGTCATATTCTTGGCTTGTTCCGTTCTATTTTTTTCTTTTTTTTCTTTTTTTTTATGCTTTTTACTTATTTTCTTTTCGAGTATGCGGGATCGGGTGTATCCATATATAGTCTTATCTGTTTGATGATAGAGAGAGGGAGGGGTAGGGGGGAGATGAAGGGAGGGGATTGAAAGGGGGGTGGATAAGAGGGAGGAATGGCGGTTGATGGAGGAATAGGGGTAGAAAGAGGGGAGATGAAGGAAAGGAGAGTGTATATAAGTATATATATATATGTATATATATATATACATATATATACATATATATATATATATATATATATATATATATATATATATATACATATATATACATATACACATATACATATATATATATATATATATATATATATATATATATATATATATATATATATATACATATATATACATATATATACATATACATATATGTATATGTGTATATATATTTATTTGTGTATATTTATGTACATTACCTTACGTTTAATTACTGTTCGTGTTTTATTAGAGTTTTATATAGATTTATGTGCTTGTAGCATGCGCCGGGGTGAACATTGATCCGGTCCCTAGTTGCAGAGCCTGTGTGCCTTTGATTTGTTGTGTCGAACGTCTGTGTGTATATATAAGTATTATGTTATTTTAGACCATGAAAGATCTGTATTTATATGTAGTAACGATAACACATCTAATTGTATACCAATCAGCATGACTAAACGAGATAGTGAAACACGGAGGGGGGAGACCGTAGACTTCCAATGTACGCGATCTTTCAAATGTTACTCGTTATCAGAATGGATTTAAGTCTGTGTTGTTTATTTTCTCTGCATAGCTGTACTTTAAAGCAGCACACGCTTATGCATGTGGACGTCTAAGAAAAAGGAAGTCCAGGTGTGTCAGGCCACAAGAAAACTATCACGCTATTACCTCCACAAAGGGTGCATAAAGTCCTTCCAGTGATGCATTATGCTAATGAGAAACTCCGGAGTCGCAGGAGAATTCTTGATCTAAAGTTTATACCGAGGCATAAAATGCGGCCATGAAAGCAAGATCCTAGGTTTGGTCGCCGCCGCGTCCTCTCTTTAAGGTGTCCTGTGGTCAAAGCCTTTCCCGTGTCTGACGCTGGGTTTGTGTATCCTGTGAGCGCCATTGTTGGCCGGTCATCTTTATGCACGCTGGCTGAACAGATATGAATGTGTGTGTGTGTATGTGTGTGTGTGTGTGTGTGCGTGTGCGTGTGCGTGTGCGTGTGCGTGCGTGTGTGCGTGTGCGTGCGTGTGTGCGTGTGTGCGCGCGCGGGCGTGTGAGTGCGCATATACGCATGTACATAATATACATGTGGATATACAGAGAAATGTTGATTTGTGTTTATATGTGCGTATGTTGATTTGCATAACATGTATCTGCGTGTTTGTGTGTGTGTGGGGGGGGGGGGGAGGGATTTATACATTTATACTCTCAGAGACAGATAAAGAAATAGGTGTTACCGGCCGGCCCCATTGCTCTAGAATCCCTAATATTGCAGGTTCTACTCTGTAGCGTCTTTTATGTTTGTTTATTCTTTTGTTTGTTTGTGTAGGTCTGTGTGTGAATATTTACCCGTTTAAACGTGAGTGATTCAGTACCGGCTTTGGTCAGTATAGCATGGACTGTAGGTTCCTCTCTGTGGATGTGTAAGTGGGGGGAATGGTGTCAGTGTTTGTAACTTTGCCTGTCGATGTGTATTGGGTGCGGCATCTGCAAGGTGACGTGTGAGAGACACAAGCATTATGACCCCGGGCTCTTTTTTTATAGACACTACACGCCATCGATCTATTTTTTGTTTTATTTTATACATTGTCTTTATTGGGTGAGACTCCAGTCTGCCATAAGAGGCGTCTGGCGAATTGTCCGTCGGGTCTCGGGTGAAGCTTGTGTCTTGTGTCTGGCGCTGTCTGATGCGTGACCGTGAGTCTAGACGTCTAGCCTTGCCTGAGCTGTATAGTCACGTGGCTAGCAGATGTAGCACGGAGGGAAGGGGTAGGGGGTAAGGGGTAGGGGATAGGGGGTAAGGGGAAAGGGGTCCTCGTTCCCCGATCATGAAGAAGGCTCCAAGAAAACGGGTCTCTAACTTACATCACTAAAGGTCGTCGAAAGCCGTAAAGAATGGAATGTTATAGCGGACGCGGGTTTTCTTCTTTTCTTTTCTTTTTTTTCTTCTTTTTCTTTCTCCTTCTCATTCTTCTTTTTTTAAATCAATGTATGTGATAGTGTGTGACGGACATTGTTTCTTGTTATGATTCGTGTTATTTATGATGCTCATGCTTGTATTTCGGGCGAATACATATGTAATGTATGATGGTCTTGTAGGTCTTACAAAGTACATCCCACGATATTCGTATAAGTTGAATGATTGATTTGTTTATTCATTTGCACCATATAGAAGGGAAGAAAAACATTTAGGATGCTTTGAATTCTTCCTTCCCTAGTTTTCCTTAAAATAAAAAATAAATAAAGCTGAACAAATAAAAAAGTCTCCCCCTGGACGTCCAACGAAGAAATACAAAAGCCCGGTGCAATTGCATATACATATGATTGAGAAAGAATGAAAGTGTAGTTTTCAAAAAGGACAAGTATTTCATTTTAGCCCTTTTTCTTCGGCGACGGCGAAGGTCCATCGCGGCATCTTCGTGTAATCGCATCGAGTCACCGCAAACAATGGAGGAAAATCGATGCTGTGGATTCCCCTTGGGAGGGAGGGAATGAGTTGCACTGATGGAGGAAGAGGCACACGGAGTACAGGCTGATCGGCTGACACACACGCGCGCGCGCACACATACAGACACACTCACACACACACAGACAGACAGACACACACACACAGACACACACACACACACACACACAGACACACACACATACAGACACACACACAGACACACACACACAGACACACACACACACAGACACACACACACAGACACACACATACACTCACACACACACTCACACACACCCACACTCACACCAACACCACCACACACACACACACACACACACACACACACACCCCCACACACACACACATACACACTCACACTCACACTCACACTCACACTCACACACACCACACTCACACACACACACACCACACACACACCATCACACACCACACACACACACACACACACACACCACAACTCACACACAAACACTCTCACACACGCACAAGAAAAAAAAGAAACAAACACAAAGAGAGAGGGGGTGAGGGGGAAACACACAGACAGGACACACATTCACAGACACAGGATCGGGCCACACTGACAGATACACACACAAAACACGGGCACACTACTAACATCACACTAACACACGAGTCACATCACAGAGAGACATACAGAGAGAAAGAGAAAGAAAAAGAAAAAGAAAGAGAAAGAGAGAGGGGGGGTGAGGAGGAAAAGAGAGAGGGAGATAGGGATGGAGGAGCGATTCAAACTCCATGTTATAAAAGTGGGATCGTGCTGCCACGTAAACTGACAGATACTGACTAATAGATAAAAATACACGGGCACACATATGTCAACAAGAATAACAAGAACGAGTGCGAGGGAGAAGGGAAGATGCGGGCGCATAGGTGTAAGAGCAGGGTGAAAGGAGAGAGAGGGAAAGGTTTGGAGAGAAAGACAATCGATTGTGTGAAGAAAAAAAAAAGTTCTTCAGATTCTTAATTCGGAACTCGAGGGCGTAAAGCGAGCGACGAATGTGTTGAGGTTCTCTCTCTCTCTCTCTCTCTCTCTCTCTCTCTCTCTCTCTCTCTCTCTCTCTCTCTTTCTTTCTCTCTATCTCTTTCTTTCTCTCTCCTTTTCTCTCTCTCTCTCTCTCTCTCTCTCTCTCTCTCTCTCCTCCCTCTCTCATCTCTTCTCTCTTATCTATTCTCTATATATATCCTTCTATATCTTATATATATATATCTCTATATATTTTATCTATATCTCTCTCTCTCTCTTCTCTGTTCTGTTCTCTCTCTATGTTCTCTCTCTCTCTATCTCTCTCTCTCTCTTATTATATATATATATATATATATATATATATATATATATTATATATATATATATATATATATATACTTTTCTCTCTCTCTCTCTCCTGTCACTCTTTCGAAAATATGCAGCTACACTTTGGAAGAAAATAAAAGAAGACGAGCGTAGTTGTTCCTCGTCGCGTAATTGTTTAGTTAGTGGCTGTGTCAGGGGCGGGAAGGTTTAATTGCCGGTCCGGGAGGAGTGATGGCCGGGAATGCAGCCCACCCCGAGGATGGCTGGAGGGGGAGAGGGGGGTGCATTGGGGAGGAGGGCAGAAAAGAGCCCGAACGGGGAACGGGGGGAGGGGGAGAGAGAAAACAACCCGAGGGGTGGATGGTGGAGTGATGGTAGAAAGGGAAAGGGAAACAGAACCCGAGGGTGTGGGTGGAGGTGAGGGGGAAGGGAAAACGAAACCGAGAGGGTGAATGGAGAATAGGGGGTAGGGGAAGGAAGGGGAAGAGGAAAAGAACCCGAAGGGGTAGATGGAGGCGAAGAGGAAAAGAATCCGAGGGGGTAGATGGAGAGGGGAAATGGAATGGGATAAAGGACCAAAGGGCGTAGATGGAAAAGAGTGGTATGGAGGAGGGGAAGGGAGGGAGGAAATAAGGAGTGGGCGACTAGACGACCCTCAGGAAAGCAAAAAGGATATGCGACCTGGCAGTGAGAAAGGAAAACGAAAAAGGGCGGCGGGTGAAAGATGGGACAGGATGGCCGAGTGTGGCCCTACTTCCAGAAGCAAAGCAAAGCAAAGCAAAGCAAAGGACGCGTCGAAGGAGCAGAATAGGGGACGGAGGATGCACGACCGGAAGAGGATGAGTGGCGGTCATCCCCAGACAGAAAGGGAAGGACGACCTGGAGAGGAGCATCAAGCTGTCGCGGCTCCACGACCCGCTCGGCGACGACCAGCTGGGAAGGGTGCGGTTGGCTGACCTCGCGGGAGATGGATTAGTCGGTCTGCAAGTAATAGACGTCCAGGGAATGGCTTGGCATGGGTGGAGGGAGGAGGAGGAGGAGGAGGAGGAGGAGGAGGAGGAGGAGGAGGAGGAGGAGGAGGAGGAGGAGGAGGAGGAGGAGGAGGAGGAGGAGGAGGAGGAAGGAAGGAGAAGGAGAAGGAGAGGAGGAGGAGGAGGAGGAGGAGGAGGAGGGAGAGGGGAAAGGGGAGGGGAGGTGGTGGAGGAGTATGGAGTGGGAGGAAATAGAGGGGAGGTGAAAGAGGAGGAGGACGAGAAGAAAGAGAACTAGAAAAAAGAAAGGAATGAGGGTAGTTAGGAAGATGGAGCTGTGGCCTTTCTCGACCTCGGGAGAAGGTCAGGGATCATTGTTTGTGTCGTGCCGAGGCATTGGGAGGCGGGGATCAGGGGTTCCGAGTGTGTGGCCCTCTTTCTCTCTGTTAACGCGGCGTTGTCCGCCTCCCCTCTTGAACTCTCTCTCCTTCATTCGAAAATCTGTGTCTGGCATACTGTGTTTCTTCCATTTTATTTGGGGGGAGGGGGGAATCCCATCCTTTCCATTTTCTCTATTTGTTCTACAATGCTCTCCGTCCCTCCTTTCCTCCGCAACTCTCTTTTGTCACTCCTCACTCATTCTCTCTCGCCTCCCCTCGCCCCTCTTTCTACAAACACACACACACACACACACACACACACACACACACACACACACACACACACACACACACACACACACACACACACACACACACACACACACACACACACACACACACACACACACACACACACACACACACACACACACACACACACGCACGCACGCGCACACACATATAGACATAGACATACAAAAATCTGCCTCTGATCATTCTGTCTGTTAGCCTGATTCCTCTCCCCAGCAAATCCCTTTCCCTCCCCGAGCCGATCCTTCCTGGCTCCCTCCTGCCGTCTGCTTGCGGCGCCTCCTCGCCTGACCTTGGGCATGGGAAAGGTTATTGGTATCAAGATTGGTTGATTGGTTGGTATGCGAAAAGGTCGATGCATTTGGGTTAGTTATGTGGTCTTGTTGTGCGGGTTGTCCTTTGTCGGGCAGCGGGTAGGATTTTCCCATAGGTGGCGTGAGGTGTTGTCATCCGGTTGGTTGCATGGTTGGGGTATATATGTTCTCGGAAGATGTGTATTACCGTCTAGTATTTTATGAATAATGTATTTGTTCCACTTGTGCTGTCGCGTGGTGCAAACCATAAATATATATGTGTGTGTGTGTGTGTGTGTGTGTGTGTGTGTGTGTGTGTGTGCGCGCCATCGTGAATATTGAAAGGAGAAAATAAATGCAGGCCTGACTCAATCCCCCGGAGTTTCTAGTAATAGATTCTTGATTGACAGCCTTTGATAGGAGTTTCACCGAACGTTTGTACCTTGAACCGGTGCCAGCAAGCGCTATCGGCGTGCCTGGGACCCAGGGCAGCCCCCGGAACTGCAAGGTTGGCCTCTCCTGATTTTGCGTACATGTCTGTCGCTAGTCGTTGCATTCCAGCCCATGATAGAACGATTTCCAATACCGGATTTTGGCCGAGGACGATAACCCGACTATTATTTTTGCCTTGATGCCGCAAGGCAACGTCATGTAAGGCGGGTATGTCTTTAGGATCTGCAAGAAAGGAGTGGTATCGTCCACATTAGTAATGAAATACGGCTGGCTGTGACCGTAGACTCGGGCAATGCTGTGTGATCAATATACTGGGCGCCGCCTGGCACTGCTCGTGCACTGTCTGGCGTGGCCGTGGCCGGGGACTGGAGGCAGGGCAGAGTCACGGTGACGCCAGCCCCCACCACGGGGCGGGGAAGCAGTGATGACGTCTCCGCAGTCACTGCTGCCCAGGGATGTATGTGTGTGGTGGGGGATGGCAGTTGCGGAGACGGCAGTGTGCTGGTGATAGTGGGGATGGTGAGACGCGGGGACTGGCCATGGTGAGGGGCGAAGGAGAGGGGTCTCCAGCCCGCTGCCGGCGCCGGCTTGGCCAAGCGAGGTAAATTCTGTTCACAGTTTATCCCGTTTTTGCCGCGAGAGCTTGTGGGCGGCCTGATGCCGTATCACGGATACATTCAACACGACGCTGTCAGGCTGTCGCCCCCGGACACACGTCAACTCTGCCGGGGAGCTGACACGTTGCCTGTTGTTGTACATCCTGTTATTTGGCTCGCGCCGAGAGAGCATGAGCGGGATCCCGGAGAGTGAATTTAAATGTCAGAACGCTTGCTGTCTTGGGGATTGTATTTCAAGAGATGTGGACGGAGGATTCCCCTCCAGCGTCAGAAGATTCATGTTCAGCTTCCTTGTTCTTGTCTGTACCGTTTGTTTCTTACTGTGTCTACCATTTTCATCTTTTCTTCTCCCTCTGTCTCATCTGCACTTCCGCTTCTTTCCCCACTCTCATTTTTACTCATATCATTTCCAGTGCATCCCACTCTCCTCTTCCTCCACCTGCTTCTCTTCCTCCTCCTATTCCTCCCCCTCCCTGCTTCTCTGCCTCCCCCCTCTTCCTGCTCCTCCTCCTCCTCTTTCTCTTATTCCTTTCCCTTCCCCCCTGCCCCTCCCCCTGCTTTTCCGCCTCCTCTCCCTACTTCTCCTCCTCCTCCCCCTCCCCTCTTCCTTCATCCTCCTCCCTCCTCCTTCCTCTTCCATCTTCCTCCTTCCTCCTCCTTTCTCCTCCTTCCTCCTCCATTTTCCCCTGTACCCTTCTTACCGCCTTTTCACCTTGTTACTTGCCTCCTTCTTAGCCTCCCTGCATCCCCTTCATCCGCTTCTCCCCTTCGCTCCCCCTTCCTCCTACGCCTCCAGCTCCTCAGGGCACACCAAGCCTCTTTCCTCTGCCGATTCCTCTGCCAGGCATGCCTTTGTTCCACACACACACACACCCTCCCCCTCCTCCCTACCACATCTCCCTTCCGGCTCAGTGCATGACGAACACGACTTGCTCATCGGCGCCCCCTCCCCTCCCCAGTCGA
Source organism: Penaeus japonicus (assembly GCF_977035675.1). Taxonomy (NCBI): domain Eukaryota; kingdom Metazoa; phylum Arthropoda; class Malacostraca; order Decapoda; family Penaeidae; genus Penaeus; species Penaeus japonicus. The sequence goes on from NW_028234417.1 coordinate 30,569,401, forward strand.
GACCCAGTGAACCGGTCGTTTCCCAGTTTGAAGTTTCAGTCACCTCTCGTCTCTTTGGAAGTTTCAAATGAAGGGAGATTCCTTAAAGTCCTCTCCTCCTCCTCCTCCTCCTCCTCCTCCTCCTCCTCTTACTCCTCCTCTCCTCCTACTCCTCCTCTCCTACTACTCCTCCTCCCCCTCCTTCCCCTATCTCCTCTTACTCCTCCTCCTCCTCCTCCTCCTCCTCCTTCTTCCCCTATCTCTTCTTCCTCCCTTCCTTCTCTCCCCCTCTCCGATTCGAATTCCGTGATTATTTAGTCGATTATTATGCAGTCGGTACGGTTTGCATTGCATATTGTTCCCTCGATGACTTCAAGGTAATTATCCCGTTTGGTTACGAGTCCTGTCATTAGTCCTTAATGAAGCGTGGGTCGGGGGCTCTTGATTGGAACTAGTTATTGTGCGAGGAGGACCCCGGTGGCGGCGGTTCCTTTGTCCGCCCGTGCAGTCTGTGGCGGCGCTTGCATTTCTTGCGGGGTCGAGCACGCACATTCCGCCATCGTCGTCCCATTACTTCTGTGTACGTGCTGACATGTGCGAGCGCTTGGCGGACTGCTCGCACGGACACCCAGTAGCGGTTACATTGGCGCTGGCTTTTACTTTTTGCTTGTTTTTTTTTTGTCAGCCATCTGTGATGTTTTGGGATCAAATATACATAGCTTGTACTCGAGCTCATTCACATGCACGTGCACCCACGCGCGCAGATGCACACGCACACAAGCGCACACACACACGCACACGCACACGCGCACACACACACACACACACACACACACACACACACACACACACACACACACACACACACACACACACACACACACACACACACACACACACACACACAATTTTTCTAATGTAACAACCGCTTTACTCAATAAACTCTATGATTATTGTTGTTGTTATCATCATCATCATCATCATCATCATGATCATGATCATCATGATTATATACGCTATTTCATATTCTCTCCCACTCTCTCTCTTTCACACTCACACGCGCAATTTTGTATCTAATCTTCACATAATTTACTTATCAGATATGTTGACGCCGGTCTTATTTGAAGCATATACTGTAATATAAATGAATTTCAACGTACACACGCTGATGTTGACGTAGTGTCACCTGCCCGAGGCTTGTGCACACACGAATCCTTGATGGAAGTGTCGCGTTAACATAACAACAGGGAACCCCCCTTTGCCGTTTTAACTTCGGGTCCGGTCGTTTTGTTTAGTTTATGCTTCGGATTCGAAAGCCGACTGGGTCGTTTCGGATTTTTTAACCCGAGGGAGGTTTCGGCGCGTCGGAGCCAGTCGAGGGGAAAGTTGGGCTCGGGTATATTGTTGTTGTTGTTGTTGTTTTTTGGGGAGTGAGTGTGACCAGGTCGTTTGGGCAAGCGGTTGAAGAATGTGGTTTCGATGAGAGGAAAAGTAAAGGTGCATATTTTTCCGAGGTTGTGACTATGCGTGTGCTCGTGTGTGTGTGTGTCTGTGTGTGTGTGTGTGTGTGTGTGTGTGTGTGTGTGTGTGTGTGTGTGTGTGTGTGTGTGTGTGTGTGTGTGTGTGTGTGTGTGTGTGTGTGTGTGTGTGTGTGTGTGTGTGTGTGTGTGTGTGTGTGTGGTTAGAGGGGGGCGAGGAGGCAAACTTTTATCTCGGGCCTCTAAAATAAATTGATTTACAGACGCGCAAACCAAACAAACAAGCAAATGCAACTCTCTTTCTCATGGTGAGGATATTTCGAAGGACACTGACAGTCTGAATTACTCCTTTTTTATCTTTATTTTTTTTTGTTGTTCTTCCGCTTAAAAGAATTGTTATTTGGTATGGTTGCGTTTGTAAAAGTTTTTTTTTCTCATCCTCTGGATATCTTCTCTTATGATTTTCGTTTCTGTCTAATTTTAACATTTCTTCATTTTTAAATTTCTTAATTTCTTAATTTCTTAATTGAGGGAGGATGGGGGGGGTTACTTCCCTAAACAGTTGCATCGTTCGAAAGAAGGAGAAAAAATGTATATAAATAGGTAGGATATTAAAAAAAAAATCTTTGCATCAAGTCGGGTTTGCTCTCCTTCTTCACTCGGAAGGCGGAGATGATGAAAATTTTGGTCGTAAAAGCGGAAATGGACCTCGTGCCTTCGTGTCGGCGCCGAGGGGGAGGGGGAGGGGGTAGGAGATAGGGGAAGGAGGAGGAGGAGGGGGTAGGAGATAGGGGAAGGAGGAGGAGGAGGAAGAGGAGGGGGGAAGGGTTGAAGGAAAAGGGGAGGAGGAGGAGGAGGAGGAGGAGGAGGAGGAGGAGGAGGAGGAGGAGGAGGAGGAGGGGGGGGGGAGGGGGAAGGAAAAGGGGAGGAGGAGTAGGGTTGATAGGGGAAGAGGTGAATGTGGTGAAGGTGAAGGAAAAGAGGTGGAGGAGCAACAGCAGCAGCAGCGGCGGGGAATGTAGGAGGGTGAACGTTGGCGACATTCTTCAGCCGATAAAAGGGCGGTCGTGTCGTTTGGCCAATGAGGAACGACCCGGATCATGAGTCGTATTACGTTCGTTATAAAAGTTGTAGGGAAATAAATGTGATACCCCCTCCCCCCCCTTCTCTCTCTCTCTCTCTCTCTCTCTCTCTCTCTCTCTCTCTCTCTCTTCTTCTCTCGCTCCACTCTCTCTCCTTCACGTCACCTCCCATCTCTCGTCTCCACCTCCTCCTCTGCTCTCCACCCCTCCTTCCCGCTTCATCTCCCCGCCCCCAACATCTCTCTCTCTCTCTCTCTCTCTCTCTCTCTCTCTCTCTCTCTCTCTCTCTCTCTCTCTCTCTCTCTCTCTCTCTCTCTTAATTATGTCATTATACTTCGACAAAGGGGCAAGACCTTGACCATGAAACCAATGTCTTATTTTTATATACATCGTTTTTTGTCTTTCTTTCCAGGTAAGTCCTTAAGCGCTTAATTAAACGGGTCGGCGGTAAGTACGCTAATATGTTTCCTCATTCTCTCTCCTCCTTGTATGACGTAACGCCGCTCTATCTCTCCCCCACTCCCGCCAACCCCACCCCCGTCCACCTATCGTGTCCATTTTCTCTCCTCCTTCCTCGCTTTCTTTCTACCCCACTCTCTCTTGCTTCATTCTACTACCCCCATATCCACCCTTACTCACCCTCACCCTCGCCTTCCACGCGCCTAAAATTCCTCATTCCTATGGGCGTGTGTCGCTCACCATTCCCCCTTTTTTTAATATCTTATTTCCTCCCGATCTCTCGAGTTCATTTTCGTTTCTCCTTCCCTCTTCTTTGTCTCTCCAGTTCATTTTCACTTCTCCTTCCCTCTCCTTCGTCTCTCTATCTCATATTCACTTCTCCTTCCCTCTCCTTCGTCTCTCCATCTCGTATTCACTTCTCCATCCCTCTCCTCCTATTTTACCTCCTCTTCCTCCGTTCCTCCTCTTCCTCCGTTCCTCCTCTTCCCCCGTTCCTCCTCTTCCCCCGTTCCTCCTCTTCCCCCGTTCCTCCTCTTCCCCCGTTCCTCCTCTTCCCGACCCCCTTTTCTCACGGCGACCTCGCTGCGTCTGGCCGTTGACCTTTCGTCGGCCCGTGAACTTGCTTCGAGCCGCCACCACCATCCCCCACCTCCCACTCCCGAAGGTCAGCAGGAGGCGCGCGTTTCCCCCTCCTCTTCCTCCTCCTCCTCCTCCTCCTCCTCCTCCTCCTCCTCCTCCTTCTCCTCCTCCTTGAAACTTCCGGCGGGGGCTGCATAATCACGGCGCGATCGATGAATCTTTATTTTGGGCGGTTGTATCGACTAGCATTGTGTGTGAAGGGGGAGAGAGAAGGAAGGAGGGGGCTGGGGGTGGATTGGGGTTAGAGGGGAGTGGAGAGGATTAGTGTGAGGGGAAGAGGGGAAGGATGAGGTGGGAATGCTTGGCATAGAGTTCCTGTTTCAGGCGAGTGTGCTCCTTTGTCGTTCTCGCTACCTCTCTCTCTATTTCTCTCTCTCTCTCTCTCTCTCTCTCTCTCTCTCTCTCTCTCTCTCTCTCTCTCTCTCTCTCTCTCTCTCTCTCTCTCTCTCTCTCTCAATCTCTCTCTCTCTATCCCTCTCTCTTCCTCTCTTTATTATTCTCTTTATTTATCAGCCCCCCCCCCTTCCTCCCCTCTCCGTGCCACGTCGTGCTGCAATGCAGTTATAACCGCCATTCATCTTACAGCTTATGTTCTCGTGTAGCTGTTTCCTTCATGATGACTTGCTTGTACCTTTCACCTACACTGGCCCCTGACCATCTCATTCCTCTCTCTCCCTCTCTCTCTCCCTCCCCCTCTCCCTCTCCCTCTCCCTCTCCCTTTCCCATTCCCCTCTCCCCCCCCCCTCTTGCCCGCCACTATATATCATCCAATTCAATATAAACACGGATGCGCTTGGTGGCGTTGGTCAGCTTGACCGAGAGGTAAAAATAAAGTGAATAGAGAGCCAGAGCGACGGGGGAAGGAGGACAGGAGGAGAGGGAGGAAAGAAGGGGAAAAGAGAGAAAGTGGAAGGGGGGAGGGAGGAAGATGAAGACGGAGGGAGAAAGTCGATTGAAGAGGAGAAGGCAGGAGTTGATGGTGCGAGAGAGAGGGAGAGCTATAGCGAGAGCGAGGAAGGTGAGGGGAAGAGAGAAGGAGAAAGTGGAAGGGGGGATGAAGGAAGAGGAAGAGGGAGGGAGAAAGCGAATGGAGAGAGCGCGCGCGGGCGAAAGAGAGATAGAGAGAGAAAGAGAAAGAGAAAGAGAGAGGAGAGGAGGATAGAGAGGTGAGTGTGGCGTGATGAAACGAACGTGACAATGGCGAGTCATTCGTTGGCACATGATGACGCCAGAGTACTCGAGAGAGAAGCAGGGGTAGATTGATAGCCGTAATAGCAGAGCATGGAATCTAAGAGGTTGTGTAAGAGGGGGGAGGGGTTGAGAGAGAGAGAGAGAGAGAGAGACAGGGTTTTAAGGGACAGACAAGCAGGTAAGAAGTAGGAAGTAAGAAGTAGTAGGAACACAAATGATAAAGAAATTGAGTTTGGAATTTGCTTTCTCTCTCACTCTTCTATTCTCTTTCTCTCTCTCTCTCTCTCTCTCTTTTTCTCTTTCTTTCTCTTTCTCTCTCTCTCTCTCTCTCTCTCTCTCTCTCTCTCTCTCTCTCTCTCTCTCTCTCTCTCTCTCCCTTTCTCTCTCTCTCTCCTTCCCTCCCCCTTCCCCCTCCCCCTCCCCTCTTTCTCCCCTTCACTTGACACCCAGTATTCTGTGTTAATAAAGCCAGGTAGCCAATATAATTTCCAGTTAATGCTTGCCTCGTCCGGCATGCAGACAATGCCGTTCGCCGACGGTAGCAGGGGGCTACGAGGGGCTACGCGGGGCTACGAAGGGCTACGGCGGCTCCTTGTCGATATTCCTGATCGGGTTTTTGGCAGGGATGTTGCAGAGGATTTAGAGAGGATGCAGGGGATGTGTTGAAGCGTACGGCGTTGCATTGGAAGGAAGGCTGAGAGGAGGGAGGGGGGGAGAGGGAGGGAGGGAAGGGGGTGAGTAGGGGAGGGGGAAGGAAGGAGAGAGGGAGGGGGGGAGGAGAGAGGGAGGGAGGGGGGAGGAGAGAGGGAGGGGGGGGGGAGGAGAGAGGGAGGGAGGGAGGAGGAGAGAGGGAGGGAGGGAGGGAGGGAGGGAGGGAGGGGGAGAGAGGGAGGGAGGGGGGAAGAAGAGAAGAGGAGGGAAAAGGGGGAGAGGGACAGGGATACGCTCCTCTCACGTAACACTGTAGTGGAAGCAGCATTATGATTGAATACCTGCCACGAATGAGACGTTGCGGTGCTTCGCGTTCACTTCCGGTGTATTGTGTTCAGGGCGGTATCGACAGCAGAAGTTGATTAGCAATAATATCGGGAAAATGTCCTTTATGATTACGGACAAGTATACGTATCGCACAATGCCTCGGGATTATTAACCTTGTCGGTGTGCTTATTAGTGTGACCCGTCAGCGTCTTGATGTGTCCTTTTTTTCTGTCTGTTTGTAGATTTTGCATTTTTAAAAGTATTATTGTTATTTATATTTATTTTATCTATCTTTATAGGTATCTATCTCTTTGTATATATATACATATTTTTTTTAAGAGATCTGCAGAGTTGATGGCCTTTTTTTGTCTAGAGTTTGCGAAGGACTCGGGCCACGAGGAGGAAAGTTGGGTTTCTGTTGTCCCAGGGGCCGGGAGGAAGGGGTGAGGAAAAGGGGTCAAATATTTAGTCATGGAGGGTCTGGTCTTTTGTTTTAGTCGTTATTATTGGTTCTTTATTCTTTGTTCTTTGTTCTTTACACTCCTTCCTTCTGCTGTTAACTACTTCTTCCTCTTCTAACTGCTCCACCTCAACTTTTTCCTTTCCTTTTCCTCTCCTCTTCCTTCATCTACTTCTTCCTCTTCTTCTTCTTCTTCTTTTTCTTTTTCGTCTTCTATCTCCTCCATCCCCTCCTCTTCCTCCACCTCCCCCCATCTTTTTCATCTTCCCCATCTTCCCCTTCTCCCCCTTCTCCCCCTCCTACATCCCCTCCACTTTCAACCTCTTTTTTTTTCATCTAATTTTAATCCTTCCTTTCCTTCACTTCCTTCCTTTCTTACTTCGCCGTCTATAAAACTATATCACTTGGTTCATTAGTTATTTTTTTCATCTCTTTCGTACGTCCATTATATTCCCATATCCATCCCCACCTCTTTATCTCTCGCTTTCTCGTTCTCCCTCTCCCTCTCCCTCTCCCTCTCCCTCCTCCCCTTTCTCTCCCTCTTCCTCTCCCTCCCTCCCTACTTCCCTACCTCCCTACCTCCCTACCTACCTACCTTCCTCCTCACAGCCCTTAGTGGTGTATGTGTATTTTTTGTAATACAAGCATACTGTGTGTAGGGGGGGGGTAGAAAGAGAGAGAGAGAGAGAGAGAGAGAGAGATTTACCTTCATATCCAAACATTTACAATATCTGTATATACCACATCCAAAAATAGCGACTGGCGGAATTGCATGTACATAAGTGCGTCCACTCTTAATAAACGGCAAGTTTTATCTTGTTTCATGCTGTATTCCGCTGTCCCCTCTGCGATAATCTCTATGAATATTTGCAAATAGGCGAGAGTTGCGTGCTGCCAATGCTGTCTCTGGGCCGAGTGAAATTGGTGGTGGAAAGAGACAGGCACAGACGGACTGAAGGAAAGAGAGAGGAAGAAAGGAAAAGAGTGAAAGAGTGAGAGGGAGAGAAGGAGAGAGAGGGGGGGGGAGAAGGAGAGAGAGAGAGAGAGAGAAGGAGAGAGAGAGAGAGAGAGAAGGAGAGAGAGAGAGAGAGAGAGAGAGAGAGAGAGAGAGAGAGAGAGAGAGAGAGAGAGAGAGAGAGAGAGAGAGAGAGAGAGAGAGAGAGAGAGGGAGAGAGAGAGGGAGAGAGAGAGAGAGGGAGAGAGAAGGAGAGAGAGAGGGAGAGAGAGAGAGAGAGAGGGAGAGAAGGAGAGAAGAAGAGAAAGAGGGAGAGAAGGAGAGAAGAAGAGAGAGAGGGAGAGAGAGGAAGATGAGGAGAGAGAAAGGAGGAGAGAGAGAGAGAGAAGGGAGGAGAGAGAGAGAGAGAGAGAGAGAGAGAGAAGGAGAGAGAGAGAGAGAGAGAGAAGGAGAGAGAGAGAGAGAGAGAGAGAGAGAGAAGGAGAGAGAGAGAGAGAGAGAGAGAGAGAGAGAGAGAAGGAGAGAGAGAAGGAAAGAGAGAGAGAGAAGAGAGATAATGAGAGAGAGAGAGAGAGAGAGGAAGAGAGTGAGAGAGAGAGAGAGGAGAGAGAGAGTGTCGAGTGAGAGAGAGAGAGAGAGAGAGAGAGAGAGAGAGAGGGAGGGAGGGAGGGAGGGGGGGGTAAAGAGAGAGAGAGGGAGAGAATGAGAGAACCGTCGTCAATAATTGTATTTGTTTTATTTTTTCTCAAATTATTGTCTATTATTATTTTTTCTGTTGTATCCGCTTGCCGATGTCACTAGTGTCTGACCTTTGACCTTATTCCGCTCTGGGGGTTGGTCGACCAATTGATTGGCAGCTGGGTCACGATTAGTCAGTCAGTTGATTGTGTTAATAATAGCCATCATAAATCTGTCGATAAGGCAATGAAGATATTAGTATGGGTGATGACGAGAGCGATCGTAATGGCGAGCTGGGTCATGAGAGTGATCGCAGTCATGAAGTTTGTTTGTTTGTTTGTATGTTTTTTTTTTTTTTTTGCTCTCACACGAGCTTGGAGGGCAGTCTCTTAGGCGTTGATTTATTATCGTCTGCGCTTTTATCTGGCTTTGTTTCTCGCTCACGCACCTCTTTATGCTTGCGTGTGTTTTTCCTCTGCCTTGTTCTTCCGCGCCTTTTCTTTGCCTGCCTCTTCCTGTGCTTTGGGCCGCACCTTCCTCTCGAACGCCTCCTTAGTTTCATGCCACCATTCGTCTCTTCCTCTTCCTCCTCCTCCTACTCCTTCTTCTTCTTCTTCTTCTTCTTCTTTTCCTTTTTTTCCCCTTTCCCCCTTCCTCTCTTAGGGAATTTTTGACAATCTCAAAGTTCGTCGAAGATGCGATAAGAGGGAGACATTGTTACGCCAGCCCCTTGTGGCCTAACCGCCCCCCCCCCCCCCCTCTCTCTCTCTCTCTCTCTCTCTCTCTCTCTCTCTCTCTCTCTCTCTCTCTCTCTCTCTCTCTCTCTCTCTCTCTCTCTCTCTCTCTCTCTCTTTCTCTCTCTTTCTCTCTTTCTCTCTCTTTTTCTCTCCCTCTCTCTCTTTCTTTCTCCCTTTTTCTTTCTCCCTCTCTCTGTCTTTCTCTCTCCCTCTCTCTGTCTTTCTTTCTCCCTCTCTCTCCCTCCCTCCTTCCTCCCTCCCGCTCGCTCACTCGCTCATTCCACCCCCCGCCCTTTTTTATTTGTTGAGATGACTGTAGTTTATTAATGACGGATCTTGTTTGATGTCGAGTGGGTAGGGAGAAGACGAGAGGATAGGTGATGGGGAGAGGTAAGGGAGAAGGGGGGGGGGAGAGAGAGAGAAGGGGGAGGGGATAGTCAGGGAGAGGGTGGAATTGGGAGGGGAATAGAAAAGGAAGAAAGAAGGGAGAGAGAGAGAGAGAGAGAGAGGGGAGACTTAAACGGCCGTTGGTTTTGCTGGCCCTGGAGGATGCGGCCTCGAGACACTTTCGCTCGCTCGCGGGAGATGGGATCGGATCGTTCTTCGATTCCCGGATGTGACAGGCGGAGGCTGGCGTCTGGCGGTGGGCGGTGGGCGGAGCGGCGATGTCACGAGCGGCACGGGGAGTTTCGTGTTGGATAAGCGAGGGAGATAAAGACGAGGATAAAGGGAAATTGGGAAAGCGGAGATGGGGAGGAAGAGGGTCAGTTGCAGGAGGAGGAAGGAGGGGGGAGGAAGGAGGAAGAGGAGCAGATGCAGGAAGAGGGAGGAGAGAGGAGGAAGGAAGTTGTGTGAGGAGATTGGAGGTAGAGGGAGGAAGGTAAAGGGTGGAGGGAGGAGGAGGAGCAAAAGGAATAAGGGGGAAGAGGTATTAAGAAGGAGAAGGGGAAGAGAGGAGGAAGTAGGGAGGAGCAGAAGCTAGAGAAAGAGGAAGAGGAGGGGGCGATGAGAACGCAGGGTACAAGAAAAAAAGAAACAATGAATATCGATAAAACACATTGGCAGAAATACCAAATGACTGACATTTACGGTGAACCCAAACTCATTTTTCAAACTCTTTGATTCAAGGAGAACCGCTAGTTTTTTTTTTCGCCGCTTATTTATGTAATAATTGAATCAATAAAGTGAGAATTACAAGAATGGGGCTGGCGTATGTAATTAATTAATGAGGGGTACCAAGCGCATTAAAAACACAATACTGTAAAATGTTGCATCATGGACTAATGAGCGAGACTTTCTATTTGTGTGTGTGCGTGTGTGCGTGCGTGCGTGTGTGCGTGCGCCCCCGTATTCCAGTGAAAGAGCGTCCGACTGCGTGTCTGTGCGTCGGAAGTGCACCGCCTCCCGCTTTGTTCGGCCTTGACAACACCTCGGGAGCTTCCATTATCCCCGGGGGATCGAAAGCGACATCAGATTAATCATTCCCTTTCCCATTTAAAAAAGAGAGAAGCCCAGAAACCCCAAACAGATGACTCGGCCGTCCGTAAGGGTTGAAATCGCGCTTGATTCGGAGAGAGAGTTCGCCCTTACTGTCGATTGTTGCCTGCCAACACAATAACACAGCACCCTCGGTGCTTTCTTATGAATGTGGGTGAGGGAAGAGGGAATTGGCGGTGGGAAGGGGGGGTAGGGGGGAGGGGGGAGAGGAGTAGGGGAATGGACGATGGGGAGGGGGTGAGGAGGAGAGAAATGGGCTGTGGGTAAGGGAGTAGGTAATGGGGAGGGGATATGGAAGAGAGAGAAGGGCTGTGGGGAGATTATTAGTATGAAGATTGTTATAAGAAATGGAGACAATATTTGTACCTATAGACAGCACTGTATAAACCTTTTTTTTTCTTTCATTCTTTCTTTCATTCTTTCTTTTCCACTACATTTATTGCTCTTGCATTCATCATCCTAAGTATATTGAACTGTGATCCGGTTCTGCGACGAGACTTGCAATAGATACCTTTCCGTCCGCCGCATCAAAACATTTGGTTTCGAAACGTAGACTCTGAGGTCATACAATTAGCCAACTCATTCGGGCTGGATCGGACCTAATCGAGCCCTATCAGATCTAAGAAAACCGGCAGACAGACTCGGCCTCATCATATTCTAATCCAGCCTAATCAAATCAGGCTTAACCTAATCCGTCCGCGGGCCTTGTTTGACCTAGCTTACCCAGGTGCCCAACTTCAGTCTTCGTTGCCCTATTTTGACCTATTTTATGGATAACTTCAGTGTATCAGTTATATAGCCCTGAAAGTACACATGAAACTGAACCCAACCGGATGAAATTAAATATGGTTAGATCTAACTATAGCATGCCTAACCAGTCCTGTAAGCCTATCCTTATCTAACCCACTTATAGTTAGCCT
>NW_028234417.1:30582953-30587953 GCF_977035675.1 Penaeus japonicus
ATGATGGATTTGTATTAATAAGGGTGTTTTTTGTGTGTAGAGGGAGGGTGGAGGAGGGAGGAAGGGAGGGGAGGAGGGAGGAAGGGAGGGGAGGGGAGGGGAGAGCGGGAAAGAGAAGGGTAAGAATAATCTGTATTAATTGGGTCACCGGTGGGAAAAGCAGGTGAAAAAGTAAATGTGGTTTTGGATTTTGTTTTGCGAGGGGAAGTGCTTTATGTGTGTGTGTGTGTGTGTGTGTGTGCGTGTGTGTGTGTGTGTGTGTGTAGCTGTGTCTCTGTATGTTTAAAAGAGACGAACGTAGAGATAAACACAGACAGACAAACAGACAGAACCACCGATACATACACGGAAGAACAAAAACAGAGACAAGACCAACCGATGAACAAAGATAATGAACACGAGAACAATAAGCTGAGACAGAAAGAGAGAGAGGGGGGAAGGGGGAAGGTGGAAGGTGAAAGGGGGAAGGGGAGGGGGTGTAGTCGGCAGGCTTTATGATATCAGTTTCCTACATTAATCAAAGTGTCATGATATGCAACCTCTCGGTACATATATTAGGGATAATTGCATCCATTCCATTAGGACGTCCCCGGGTCGTGTTTCAAAAACTATGCAGCTTAAAATGAGCTGGGCGCCGTCTGACCTGAATACTGAATTAAAGTTGGTTGTGAATATATTTCTATTTTGCGGCGTTTTTGCAATGGGTTGAAAGGGAGAGAGAGAGAGAGAGAGAGAGAGAGAGAGAGAGAGAGAGAGAGAGAGAAGAGGGAAGGAGGAGGAGAGAGGAGTGTGGGAGAACGAGGGACAGGATAGTTAGTGAGGAGAGAGAGAGAGAGAGAGAGAGAGAGAGAGAGAGAGAGAGAGAGAGAGAGAGAGAGAGAGAGAAAGTGAGGAGCGAGGGAGGAAAGGGAGAGGAGGGAGGGAGCGAGGGGAGGAGAGGGAAGGGAGGGGAGAGGAGAGGGGAGGGAAGGGAGGGGAGAGAATGAGAGAGAGAGTAGTAGAGAGAGAGAGAGAGAGAGAGAGAGAGAGAGAGAGAGAGAGAGAGAGAGAGAGAGAGAGAGAGAGAGAGAGAGAGAGGGAGGGAGGGAGGGAGGGAGGGAGGGAGGGAGGGGGGAGGGGGGCAGAAAGCGTGGGAGGAATAAAGAGAATAAGAAAAGTAGAGCGACTTCATGTCCACTCCATGGCCACTCCATCCCCGATCGGCAGCTGGGCCGTGCGTCTGTCTGTATCTCCCTTTTCTTATCGCATTCGATTCCCAGTCGGGTCGTCGATCAGGGGGGACTCGCTTCTCTGGCAAGAAGCCTTTCGTTTGATTTGCCTCTTCCTCTTTTATTGTGTTTCCTCGTTTCTTGTCATTCGGATACTCACCATCTCTCTCTCTCTCTCTCTCTCTCTCTCTCTCTCTCTCTCTCTCTCTCTCTCTCTCTCTCTCTCTCTCTCTCTCTCTCTCTCTCTCTCTCTCTCTCTCTCTCTCTCTCTCTCTCTCTCTCTTTCTCTACTTATCTATCTATCTATCTATCTCCTTCTCCCCTTCCATCCTCTCTCTCTGTATTTGTATATTTGTATGTATTTATGTATGTCTGTATGTCTGTTTCTCTCTGACTGTCTCTCTTTCAGCTCCTCTCGAAAGTTTGCTCGTAAACCGCGCAAGACGGAATGCTGCGGCGGTTAACTTCTCACTTAACGGGGCAAACTTTCTGTGTTTTGTACAAGTGTCTAGACTACCGGAAGAGGAGCTTTTATGTTTGCGATAGTCGGGGCAACAAAGTGTAGCAGGGAGGCTGGGGCATGGGAGGAGGAGAAGGTGAGGATGATGGGATATTGAGGAGGGAGGAAGATAGAGAGAGAGAGAGGGAGGGAGGGAGAGGGGTGAGGGGTAGGGTGATGGGAGATTGAGGGGGAAGAAAGGGAGAGAGGGGGGAGGGGATAGGGGATAGGGTGAAGGGGAAGAAAGGAGAGGGATAGGGTGATGGGAGATAGAAGGGGGGAAGAGGGAGTGAGGGAAGGCATAGGGTAAAGGGAGGAGAGGGGTAAAGAAAAAAAAAATTGGTCGAGGTTGAGGAAAGATAAGAGGGAGGATAAGGATAGGAGAAGGAGGTGAAGAGAAGATGAGACAACGATAAGTGTAACGCTGCTGATTGGGATAAGGATTTAGTAGGACGAGGAGACGATGGAGAATAAGAAAAGAAAATTAATAAAAGTGGTAAAGAGGATGAGAAGGGGAAAGGGGAAGTGAGAGGAAGACTTGAAAGAGAGAGAGAGAAGAGAAGAGAAGTATTTTTTGAAACGCACGCATCAGCATTGAGCAATTTTGAAATGCTTGAGAAGAATGTTTTGGAAGGATGCATTTCTACATCTGATGCTTCCTTTCTTCCTTCCTTTGTCTACCGCCCCGGCCCCCCTCACCCCTTCAATTGAGCCGTCGTATCCTCCCTTCCCTCCTCCATCCTCCCCCCTTCCGCTCCTCTTCCGCTCCTCTTCCGGCACCCACATCCCCTTCCTCTCCTCTCCTCTTGTCTTCTAATAACATTCTCACTTTTTCTCCTCTCCTCTCCTTCTGTCTCCTTGCCTCTCGTTTTTCTCCTCCTCTTCCCCCTCTTCTCTCTCCGCTTCCCTCCTCTTTCCTCATCTCCCCTCCTCCTCCTCATCATCATCATCATCATCATCATCATCCTCATCCTCATCCTCATCCTCCTCGTCCCCCTCCTTCTCCTCCTCCTTCTCCTCCTCCTCCTCCTCCTCCTCGTCCCCATCCTTCTCCTCCACTTCCTCCATCCCCTGATTCCCTTCCTTTCTCCCTCTCTCCTCCCCTTCAACTGCCGCCTCACCCCCACCCCCTTTCCCTTTCCCTTTCCTTTTTCCTTCCCCTCCGTTACCCTCCCAGATTTGCCTTTGCTTCGACGTCTGCTGGCCCCGACACCTTGTTAGACTCGACTATTATACGTCTCGGGATGGAGGGATAGAGAGGGGGGAAGGAGGGAGGGGGAAGGGAGGGAGAGGGGGTTGGGAGGACGAAGATTGAGTTAGTGGAAAGAGTGTTAGGAAGGAGGGGAGGAGAGGGAGGAGGGAGGAGGGGAAGTTAAGGGGACGGGGTAGGAAAGGAATGATGGAGAGATTAGGAGAAGATGGGGACAGGAAAGGAAAATATAGATGGGGGTGGGGGTGGGGGTGTGGGCGGGGAGGTGAACGCAATGTGGCGAGACGAGGGAAGGATGAGGAAGGAAAGAAGGAATTAGGGGGAGGGAGGGAAACAGAAAAATAAGAATGGAGAATGTAAGACGTGGGGAAATAGAGGAGAGTAGGAAAGAAGCCAAAGCGGATACAGATAATGAGGAAATGGAAGAAGAGGAAGAAAAGAAGAGATGGAGAAAAACAAAATGGCGTAAGTAGGGCGAACTGGAGAGAGAGAGAGGGAGGGAGAAAGAAAGAAAGAAAGAAAGAAAGAAGAGGAAGGAGATAAAGTAGAGACGTATCACGATTAAAAAGAAGAGAAGAATGAAGATATAATGGAACGAAGGATACAAAAAAAAGATAAAGGAAGACAGGAGGAAAAAAAAGCATAAAGAGTGAGGTCCCTGGAGCAAGGATCAAAGCATCTCCATCCTGCATTTTGTCCCTTCACTTTTTTTCGTCTTTCATTACGTAGCATTAACGCTACCTTCGACCCCCCCCCCCCACACCCCCTCTCCTCCCTTCCCCTCTCCCCTTGTTTCCTCTCTTCTACCGTCCGATCTCTTTCTTCACCCCTTTCCCCCTCGCATCCCCTGTCCCTTCCCCCCACCTCTACTCTTCCCTTCTCCACCTCTTGTTCCCTGTTCTCCCTCTCCCTTCCTTTTCTTTTCCCTTCCCCTTCTCTTATTCGTCCCTTCCCCTCACCTCTCTTTCTCCTCACTCTTCCCAACTTCCCATCACCTGCCCCTCTTCCCCCTCTTTTCCCCTTCTCTCCTATCCCCTCTCTTTCCCCCTTAACCCTCTTCCTTCCCTTCCCTGCCTCCCATCTCCTGCCCTCCGTTCCCCGCCCACTCCCATCCCCTGCCTTCCCACCCCCGCCCATCCCCCTTTCCTCCCATCGGTCTTCCCTCCCCCGCCCACTCCCCCCCCTGCCCTCCCATCTCCCCTCCTTCCTTCCGCCTCCCGTTCCCCAGGGGGATTTAAAACGGGGTTCTTTATCTCTTACACATAAGCATCAGCTCGACGCAAAGCCTTATGGAAGAGTCCGCTGAGATCCGCCATAATATGGCTTCATAGAGGAGGCTGTGCTGCATTTCGGCTCGCTAATCCGCCCGCCCGCCCGCCCGCCCGCCCGCCCGCCCGCCCGCCCGCTGGGGCATTACTGCGATTTTATTTGTGTGATCTTATTAGTGTGTTTTGTTATTGCTATTGGTTTAGTATTGTTGTTATTAATGTTATTTTTTGTATTGTCAGTTTTGTTGTTGTTATTGCTGTTAGCGTCATCATCATCATCATCATCAAAGATATTACTATTGTTATTATTAGTGCTATATTTTTATTATGATTATTATTATTGTTGTTATTACTATTATGGAGTCATGTATCATTGTTTTTACTTTTCTTTTTTATTATTAGTTATTATCATCATTGTGAAAATGACAGACAGACAGAAAAAAAGTAATAGATAAGATTAACGAATTATGATTAGACTTTTTCCAAGCTCATGAACGAGAGGAGAAGGAAAGGGGAAACTAACCCAAAGCAGCCCAGGTGTTGCATTTCAGAGAACCAGAGACTCGTGTAAGACCTCAAGACTTTTTTCTTTTCTTTTCTTTCGGGAGGAAGAGAAGGAAGGGGAGGGGGAGGGTAAGGGTAGTGGGGTTGGTCAAAAGGGGGATGGAAAGGTAAAGGAGGAGGTAGAAAGGTTTAGGGGCTGAGGGTGAGGGAGGAGTTGGAGGGAATGTGAAGGAATCGGGGGGGGGGGGGGGAAAATGAGGGATAGGAATGGGGGGGAGGGGGTTAAAAGGAGGTAGGGGAAGGGCGGTGGG
>NW_028234417.1:30595453-30600453 GCF_977035675.1 Penaeus japonicus
CTCTCCCTCCCTCCTTCCCACTTCCTCCAGGCCCCGTGATCCGATCCTTATCCTCATCTAGTCCATCCCTCCTTCCTGCCTTCCTTCTTACTCGCCCACCCATACTTTCCTTTCTTCCTCCTCTCTTCTGCCCCCTCTCGCCATCGCTCCTCCTTCCCTCCACCCGACCTCTCTCCTCTTCCTCTTTCCGTCTCCTCTGCCCCCTCCCTTCCTCTCCCTCCCAACTCCCCCCGTCCTCCTTTCCCTCCCCCCTCCCTTCCTCCCTCCCTCCTCCCTCCCTCCCTCCCTCCCTCCCTCCCTCCCTCCCTCCCTCCCTCCCTCTATGCAAGTCAGCCACAGAGCCGAGATTCGATTTCGTCTCAAATAAGGTCTTGAGATTAGGACGATTTCTCTTCATTGCCTCGGCTATAGAGGGGAGCTCTGAGATAAAGGATATACATTTTTTTTTTTCTTTTTTTTTATTCCATTTCCGGTTATCCCAGTCTAACCGCCCCCCCCCCCTCCTCTAAAAATGATCCTGAGAGGGAGTGAGGGAAAAAAGAAAGAAAGAAAGGAAGGGAGGGCAAAATAGAGAGGGAAGGGAAAGGAAAATAGGGAGATCGAGAGGGAAGGGAAGGAAAAATAAAGAGATAGAGAGGGAAGGGAAGGAAAAATAAGGAGAGAGAGAGAGGGAAAAGAAGGAGGGAAGGATGTGGAAGGAAAGGGGAGACAGGGAGGGAGAGGTGAAAGGGGGAAGGGGGGAAGGGGGGAAGGGGGAGGAGTGCTGACTCTAGAAGGGCACTCACTCGGCCGTGATCATATTCCAGACGTCGAAATTGGAAAAATTACAGAAGCGGCAAAAAATTGTATCCGAGCGTTGTGCTCTATTTTCATCTTCTCTTGCTTCTTATGCTTCTCTTTCTTTTTTCCTTCATCTTCTTTCTTCTTTATTTCTTTTTTCTTCTTCTTCTTCCTCTACTATTTCTTTGTTTTCTTCTTAATCATCTACTTCCCTTTCTTCTTTCCTTTCTTCTCCTCCTCCTCCTCCTCCTCCTCCTCCTCCTCCTCCTCCTCCTCCTCCTTCTCCTCCTTCTCCTCCTCTGCCTTCCCTTTCCCACCCTCCTTCCTACAGTTAAAGAGAAGTTCAAGACAGGTTGCTTGCCAAATGCCCACTGCGTCAAAGCAATCTCGTTCTTTTTTCATACTTAATCTCCTTATTCTTATTATTTAGTCTTTTTTTTATCCTCTCTCCCGTTCGCTCAGTCGCGTGAAATTGCCTTTGTTGTTTGTGATAATCTCGCTGCACGACCGTGTGTGATGATCGCGTTTTGATGACGATAATGACGTTGATGACTTGATTACGCTGAATTATTCAGGATTCAAACGGGTTTATTGTTTATTCAGTGCGCTTTTGCTATTTCTCTCTTTCTCTTTCTCTTTCTCTTTCTATCTCTCCCCCCCCTCTCTCTCTCCCTCTCCCTCTCCCTCTCCCTCTCCCTCTCCCTTCCTTCTATCCCTTTCTTCCCCCTCCTTTTGTCCAAGCGTCTTCATGTAATGGGCTCCGACTGGCCATTTCATGCTTCTTGCCACTCGCCAAACAAATCGGTACCTGCTGGCACTCGTCACCCGTGGCACACACCACACCCGTCGCGATGCAGCACGCGCGACGGGGGTGGTGGTGCAGAGGTCGTTACGCCCTCTTTTTCCCAACCAAAAAAGTCCACCAGGAATCCTATCCCACCTCCCCACCCCTCATTCCGTCCCCTACCCCCCCCTCCTCCTTTCGCAGATCGGGGGGAGGGGGGGTAGGCAGGGAGGTGGGGGATGGGGACAGGAGAAGAAGGGGAGCGGGGATGATAGATCGGGAGGGGAGGAGGAGGAGGAGGAGGAAGGGGAGGGGGGATGATAGATCGAGAGGGGAGGGGGAGGAGGAGGGAGGGGGAGGAGGGGGGTAACCATAACAAGGCCACTAGGGCGATGCTGTGACATGCGACGCGCCCTTCTTCCTCGCAGTGCCAGGCCTTTAATGTTGTCCCCGGGGGATGATTGTGGGCGAGGGGGTGGGGGTGGGGGGCAGGCAGGGCGGGTTCTCCTCTGTATTGTTGTCTTTTGTCTTTTTGTTTTGTTGTGATTCTTTCTTGCCTCTATTTTGGAGATTTGGATTAATTGTATATTATTGCGCATTATTCCCGGCTTCCTTCCACGATCGACTCTTTTTTTTCTCCTTCCTTCTCCTCCGCTTTCCTCATCTTTCACTTCCTTGTCTTAGTGTATTACCTCTTCTTTTTCCCGTGCCCTATTTTTCCTCCCCTTCTTCCCTCCGTCCCTCTTTCCCCTCCCTCTTTCTATCCCACCTCTTCTACCTCTTCCTCTTGTTAATTTTCCTACTCCTTCCATTCCGCCTCCTCCTCCTCCTCCTCCTCCTCCTCCTCCTCCTCCTCCTCCTTACCCTCCTCCTCACCCTCCTCCTCATCAACCCCTCCTCCTCATCACCTCTTTCTCCTCCTCCGCCTCCTATTTCTCTTCATCATAATTCCCTGCTCCTCCTGTTCTTAGCCCTTCTCCTCCGCCTTCTTTTCCGCCTCCCACGCCCACATCGTTCCCCTCACTCTTCCCCTCTGGCGGCAATGTCCAAAACATGGCTATTATCACTAACGGTGTCCGGTATCTGAATATCATGCATTTTTCTTACCCGCTTCCCCATTTACTTCCCTCTTTCCCTTCATTTGCTTCCCTACCACCAATTCCCCTTCCACCCTCTCTCCTCCCCCCTCCCCTTTCCGCTCTCCCCTCTCTTCTCTCCCTTCTTCTCTTCTCTTCGCTTTCACCTTCCTCATTCTTCTTTATCCCTCCTTTCCTTTTCTCTTCTCTTGCCCCTTCCCCATCTCTCTCTCACCCTTCCCTTTCGCGTATTTTACTCTTCCCTTTCGCATCCTCCCTCTTTCACCTCCCTCCCTCTCTCTCTCTTCCCTTTACCCCTTCCACTTCCCCTTTCTTTCACCTCTCCCTCTCTTCCCCTTCGCCCCCCTCCATCTTTCCCCTTCCTCCTTCCCCCCTCCATCTCTCCTCTTCCTCCTTCCCCCTCCATCTCTCCCTTCCTTCCTTCCCCTCCATCTTTCCCTTTCCTCCTTCCCCCTCCATCTCTCCCTTCCTTTTCCCCCCTCCCATTCTCCCCTCTCCCCCTCCCTCCTAGACTGTGCTGGAATACTAGTATGTTTGCGACGCCAGAGCCCCTTGTTATGATGTTTATGGATACTAACACCCCAGCTATTTTTCGCTGTGAAATGTATAATGGGTTTTTATTTTCTTCTTTTTCTCTTTTTCTCTCTCTTATTTTTCTGGGGGGAAAATCACTTAATTGTTTTAATTGGCTGGTATGCATGAATTATCCTTTTCTTTCTTTCTTTCTTTTATTCTTTTCTCATTTGTTATAATATGAGTGGCAGGAATTTTAGATTTTACTTGGTAGTAAAGGTTGTCATTAAAGATTCCCCTCCCCTCCCCCGCACTTGCCTCGTGGCTTTGTTGATGACTCACATTGGTGTTTCATGGAAATCACATTTATTCTTTCTTTTTTTTTTGCATTTTGTATATGTGGTACATACATCCTTTCTTCCATACCCCAATTACTTACTCAGAAACACTCTCTCTTATTATTATTATTATTATTTTACATATAGATGTAGATATTATTAGGCCCATGCCCTTCCGTCTTCCCTCCCCCCTCTCCCCCTTCGCTCTTCGATTCTCGCTTCTCCTCCCTCATTCCCTTTCGCCCTTCAATTCTTGCTTCTCCTCCCTCACCCCCTTTCGCCCTTCAATTCTTGCTTCTCCTCCCTATCCCCTCCTCCTCCTCTCTCTATCTTTTCTCTCCTTCTCCTCCCACCCTCCTCTTTTCTCTCCTCCCATCCTCCTTCTTCTTTTCCTCTCTACTTTCCTCCCTCTCCTCTCTCTTCTTTCCTCTCTCCTTTCCTCCCTTCCTCCTCTCTCCTCTCTCCTCTCTCCTCTCTCCTCTCTCCTTTCCTCCCTTCCTCCTCTCTCTCCACTCCTCCCCTTCCTCTTCCCTCTCCTCACTTTTGCCACCATGAGTGACGTAACCCAAGCAGCCAAGTGTTTTCCGCGTCCTCTTTCGACCGGCATTAACTTCGGAGCGAGGGAGACTAGCGCCTTGCCGAGTCGAGCCGCTTAAGCCGAGGGGAGCGGGCGCGTGAGGGGAATTTGGCTCCCTCGCTTGCTCGCTCGCTCGCTCGCTCTACATCGCACACGGGACGCGGGCCAGCTGATGCTGGTCTTGGGGCTGGGGGTGGGAGGGGGTGTTCATGGGGGTGGCTTTGGTTGTTTGGGTCTTAGTGGTGTGCATTTCGTTATATTTTAGGGGGGAGGGGAGGGTTAGCTAATTCGGGGGTATTTGGGGGTTGTGTATGTTTTTTGTTTTATTTTTAGGGGGAGGGGGGTTCTTGTTTGGGAGATGGGGTTGCTTATTCATTTTTCTTTCTTTTTTTCTTTTCTTTTGAGGGGTTCCTTCTTATTCTTTTGTTTTTTTAAGGTTCATATATTTTATGGCTATGGTTTTATTCTCTACTTTGACTTGGTAGGGCGCAGGGATAGGGGGGAATTTTTTTCTATTGTTCATTCATTTTCCCCCCCTTTTTTTTTGGGGGGGGGGCTGTACTTGTTAAGGACCGGATCCGTATAAGTGATGTACGTGAATAAACGCTCACAGTTTAACATGTCGCTTGCGCATGGAAAACTTCCAGTCTAAGCACTTTCCCCCTTTTTATCTCTATCTATCTTTTCATCTGTCTATCCATCTATCTCACTCTCTTGATTCATGATGGATGGAGAGGCTAGGTAGACATTCATGTAGTCTTTCATTTAAAGATAGATCACACTTAAATGCTTAACAGGCTTATCTATTATTACTTTTGCATAGGGAATCAAAAGATTGTTCATGCATGTGAACGATGCATGCATGAATATACATTCACACACACACACACATACACATATGTACACACACA
>NW_028234417.1:30610453-30615453 GCF_977035675.1 Penaeus japonicus
TTGTCTCGGTTGTTAGGCCTAGTGCCTTTAAAGGACGGGACTTGTAGCGGGTTTTGCTCGAGATCTCGTGGAGGGAGACTGAATGGTGTTGCAATGGTGTTATTGTGCATGGGTGAGATGGGGGGAGGAGCATTAATCCTGCACGGTAACAGCGCTTATCTTTTGTTATTGCTCCCCTATGCAACCATAATATGTTATTAAATGCTATATAGAGATTCATCGAAGTATCGCGTTTCAGGGATCGAGGTGATGGTCTATACATGTTTATTGCTATGTTGCTTATTGTATCTTCTCGAATCAAGTGGAATATAACCTAATCTTCTTTTGTTTCTGTTGCAGACGTTGCTGAGTGAGTTCAACAAGGAGCAGGAGGCATTCATCAAGGCTAAGGGCGGCAAGGGCGGCGAGGCTCTGCCCCCATGGGTGGGCTACCCCGACGAGGAAGGCCTCAAGGAGGAGATCCTGGCTCTCTCCACCGTGAGTACCCGCTCGTGTTCAAGTCCGAAGGAGTCTGAGGGACACTGCTTTGACAAGCATCAAATGGGGTCAGTTGGGGTCGAGTGCGAGTGGAATGACGCCGAGTCGGTGTATCAGCTGTTGCTGGTTCACCGACGGAGGGGAAAGGGGATGCAACATCCTTGTCGAAGAGGAGAGGTCTGGAGGGGGAGGGAACTAAGGAGGAGATGAGAAGGGGGATCAGTTATTTTGATGTAGGTATACAGAGGTAAATAGATAGATGTGTGTGTGTGTGTGTGTGTGTGTGTGTGTGTGTCTGTGCTTTGTCTCGGTGGATATGTGTGTGTGTGCCAAAGGTATGAAGTTATAGTTTAATAAGTCTTCGGTAAGGAACAAGAAAAGTTCGGGGTCTCTGCTCGGTCGATCTAGGATGATCCCAAGTGATGAACTTAATCCACCAATATCTCAACCCTCACCCCCTCCCTCCCCCACTTACCTCCCTACCCCAACTATCTCCCACCTGAAAAGATAATCAAGGGAGGAATATTTGTTGCTAGCTTATTTTTTTGGCCCCGGGAAAGGCAGTGACGTGATGATAATGATTGTAATTATTTTCGCGAAAATAAAAATGATATAACTATTTTTTAAACACCGGATAGAGTTGCCTGGATCCCACCTTCCCTACCCCCCTTCCTTACCACCTCCCAACCCCCCTCCCAACCCCCCTCCCAACCCCCCTCCCGCGCTCATCATCACCTTCGTTACGGGAATGTGATGGAAGCCGCCTCTCGGGTGATGAACTTGCACGAGTTGCCATGACTACCGCATCCAAACATGTCATTATGCGGCAACTTCCTCTCTGTCTACGCCAAAACGTGCCGGACTATCTCCCTTCCTGTCCCCGCGCATGCCTGTGCATTACCGTCGCTTCTCACGGCTAGGTGTCAGGTGTCACGCAGGTGCATGACATGGCATCCGTGTAGTCCCTCTATGTGTCACCCTCTTTTTATGACTCCGGAAGAATAGATTAATCAATTGATAGATGGGTGAAATATCCTAAAGTCGTATAAAAAAGACTTTAGCACCCAAGCGAGAGCCAGCCAATCAGCGCCGGGTTTGAAGGTCCGTCTCGACCACTCATAACGGCCGTTAATGTCCATCAGAAGCAATGGCGATGGTAGCCAATATCCATCTCTCCGGCCGGTTATCATAACGTCCATTTTCGCCAGCCAGAACGATCGTAATAGACCCGCGGAAGTGATATCCTCGTCCCCGTTTCTAATTCGTCGAATTGGAAAGGGAGGGAGGGAGGGAGAAGGGGGGGGGGCGGGCAAAGTGTGACGAGCGCAGTCGGGAAAGAACATCAAAAGTTGTGTTGTCAAGTGTCATTTTCTTCAACATTTTCCCTCTTCCTTTCGCCTGATCCATTCCTCCGTGTATCTTCTCTTTGTCCTTCGGGTCGTTGGAGCGAGTCCTGTGCAATCCACCTCCGGATGGCAAGGAAAAAGACAAGCAAGCGCACAGACATAGACATAGACACGAGACAGAGAGCGAAAGATCTGGAGTCAGGCAGATATTTTGAGTGAGAGAGAAGGACAGATCGAATGAAAATACCGAGAGTAGAAGGGAGCAAGATTGGACAGAAAGTTTGTCCTTTTAGCTGACGAACCTATTTTTTTTCTCTCTCTCTCTCTCTCTCTCTCTCTCTCTCTCTCTCTCTCTCTCTCTCTCTTATTGAAGACGCCCGTCAACGTGGCTGGTCTTTCTCGACGTCAGCAAGAAGCGGTGGCATTCTCGATCGAGTTGATTCGTCCCAGGCAACGTTGCGAAGCTCAGGCAGAGATCGCCCTCACTTATCTCCCGCGGGTAGACTTTATTACAAGAAGAAATTCCTTCTCCATGGTGTGTTTGATTCTAAACCTATCATCCCCGGGTGCCAAATTCTCTGTCTCCCAGTTCCGTCCGTGCATGGGGCACTCCCGCCTCATTAGCTGGACAAGATTCCCGCAACCTATCATGAGAACGTTTCGTTTCACCACGGCAAGTGTTCCCCCTTGCAATCCTCCTTGGGATATTGCACCACAGGACTACGTCAGATCCCTGGTGATGTCCTCCTCGCCATGCTGCTTCCCGGACGACCTTTCTCTGCAACACCACGATTCTTGGAACTAGCGTAGAACCGATGTGTGTCGCGGGGTGTCACGTCTGAGTCACGTTTTAAAACTATGGACTCAGCATCATGTTTCAAGGGAGCTTCTGAGTAAAGTGATATTTATCCGTCTATAACGTGATATTTCTCTACCGAGTCTCCGCTTATTTGTCAAAAAGTAAATGTGATGTATTGTAGTAATATTAATAATTTGTTATATTACTTTTGGAATTATTCTTTTGCTATTGATATATCGTCATCGAGTGATTTTATGTAATTAACCAAATTAACTCTCGTAAACGACTGCCGACCGCTAATTGGCATTATTGGCGTGCGCTGAACTTTTTTTTTATGATTATATAAACCGATTTCATTACACTAATTGTGTCTTAAATTCATTACTCCGCACAGAGTTCCTCCACTGTCTGTGCCGTAGCCTCTGCCATAAAATAGACAACCAGAAATATACCATATTCAAAATGGGGAAAGATTGAGTGACTTGTTCGTTATGTATTGAAGAATCAATAGAATTTTCGGTAGCGATTTAGCAACGAGAGTGTGCGCCTGTGATTTTTTTTCTAGAGAGAGAGAGAGAGAGAGAAAGAGATTTGACTGACATTTGCAATGACATGACCTTCTGAGCGAGACGTTGATGTGATATTTAAGGTGTGTGTTTCGCGGAAAAGAGATACTCGTGTGCGGACGAATTTCATCTATAAGAGAGAGACAGGCAGACAGACAGACAGACAGACAGACAGACAGACAACGCAGGTATTCATGTCTATATACACCCTAAGCTTTATTAGGATAAGAATATCACTTATAGAAAGAGACATGAATTTCAGTGTGCTTCCCGAAAAGACGAGACGACACCGCATAGCGTGTGAATCGAAGAGCCGATGTTACAAGCTCCGCCGCCCACGCATGGGAGTGGGAGGGAGGGAGGGGGCGTGCGAGCGAAGGCGGCTGGGTGAGTGGGCGGAATGGTGCGGCGTTGGGAGAGAGGGGGAGGGAGGGAGAGAGGGGAGAAGGGAGGAAGATGGGAAGAGAAGTAGGGAGGGTGAGAGGGTAGGAGAAAGGGGTGGGAAAACGAATTGAAAGAGGGGGATGGAGAGGGAGAGAGAAAAAGAAGAGAAGAAAAAAAAGAAAAAGAAGGGGAGAGAGGTAGGCAGAAGGGCGTCGAGAGAAAGAGAGAACGAGTGAATGAGAGAGGGAGAGAGAGAGAGAGAGAGAGAAAGAAAGGGAAAGGGGATGGGCGTGACGAAGCCTTGGACGAAGTGTGGGATCGAGTGACGTTGTCAGTCTCCCTTGCTTAAGATTCCAGAAGAGTTATTAAGCTCTGTGTGATAGTAAGATCGTTTTATATATATTTGGCAAAAAAATAGTTACGCCAAAAGTCATGCTTTGTTTTCTTTTGTTATATGTCTTGTCTTTTTATTATTATCATCTTTGAACTGCATTGTTTTAACAAATGGAGGTTTCGACAAAGTAAGAGGCTGAAAAGTTCCCCATATATTTTTCATGGAAGGAAGAGGATAAAATATGTTTGCAAGGATATTTATGATGTGAAGGCTGGAGCATATCGGCCTATCACTTATATATTTATCTCTCTCTCTATCTATCTATCTGTATCTATCTTTCTGTCTCTCTATCTGTGTGTGTGTGTGTGTGTATCTTAATCTATGTCTGTCTTTTATGTCTAGCCAAGTGATTGATATGAATTAATATATAAAAGCTAAATCAATCAGTTGGCTAGATCTAACCGACTGATTGATGTGAATTAAACTTTAATATATCAATTCATATAAATCGCTTGGTTAGAAATAGTGTGCTTGTTCATCTGCCCTTTATTTGTACTTATGTAATAATTTGGTTGCCATGGAGGGGTAACCACTCGTCTTGGGTTGCGTACGCACCTGTTGTGACCCTTACTTGACGTACGTCGATGCCCGCATACCGTGTTGCAAGTGCCGTGGTCTTGCGGCAAGGCCCGGCGAGTGGTGCAATGGGTCGAACTGGGGATGGCTTCTATTGCCTATTCCGATCGTCTTAATGGGGCATTTATATCTTCCAAAATCTCTCTGTCTGTTTAACGGCCCTTCTGTCCAATCCGTTTCTTTTTTGTTGAACTATCTCTCTCGTTATATCCCTTCTTGGATCATATATATATATATATATATATATATATATATATATATATATATATATATATATATATATATACAATATATATACACATATATAAAATATATACATATATATATGTATATATTTATCCCTCCTTCCCTCCTCCCTGTCTTCTTTGCTTCGCACCCTCTTTTCCCTCTCTCTCCTCCCTCTTCTTCCTTCCTTCTTTCCTTCGAACC
This sequence comes from Penaeus japonicus, assembly GCF_977035675.1. Taxonomy (NCBI): domain Eukaryota; kingdom Metazoa; phylum Arthropoda; class Malacostraca; order Decapoda; family Penaeidae; genus Penaeus; species Penaeus japonicus. The sequence continues at coordinate 30,615,425 of NW_028234417.1, forward strand.
CGCCTCTCCCTCTCTCCCTCTTCTCTGCT
>NW_028234417.1:30620453-30622953 GCF_977035675.1 Penaeus japonicus
TCTCTTTTTCTCTTTCTCTTTTTTTCTCTCTCTCTTCCTTTCTTTCATGCATTCATTCTCTCTCCTTATGTTCCTTGTACATTCTCTCTCTCCCTCTCTCCTTATCTCTCTTTCTTTTTCTATATTTCCCTGTATCTTCATTCTCTCTCTCCCTGTTCCTCGCTCCTTATCCCTCCCTCCCTCCCTCCCTCTCCCTATCTCTCCCTATCCCTCCCTCCCTCTCTCTCCCTATCTTTTTTTTCTCTCTCTCCTAGTCCTTCGTCCCCTCGTGGAACAATACCCCTTTTATTGTCATCTCCTTCGCCGTGGATTGACACCGGAGTAAGTGCTTCGCGTTTCACTTTCCATTCATTTTTTTAGCGAGGGGAAAAAGGGGGAAAGGGGCAGGCTGGACGAGGGACGAGAGTGACCTTAGAAAGAGGAGGAAGAGGAGGAGGGGAGAACTAGGTCGGGAGGGGAAAGTGCCCGAGAAGAAGGAGGAGGAGGAGGAGGAAGAGGAAGAGGAAGAGGAAGAGGAAGAGGAAGAGGAAGAGGAAGAGGAAGAGGAAGAGGAAGAGGAAGAGGAAGAGGAAGAGGAAGAAGAAGAAGAAGAAGAAGAAGAAGAAGAAGAAGAAGAAGAAGAAGAAGAAGAAGAAGAAGAAGAAGAAGAAGAAGAAGAAGAAGAAGAAGAAGAAGAAGAAGAAGAAGAGGAAGAGGAAGAGGAGGAAGGAAAGCGAGGGTAGGAGGAGGAGAAAGGGAAATAGGCTAAGAAGGAGAGAGAGAGAGAGAGAGAGAGAGAGAGAGAGAGAGAGAGAGAGAGAGAGAGAGAGAGAGAGAGAGAGAGAGAGAGAGAGAGAGAGAAGAGTGGAAGCAGAGGAAATGGAGAAGGCAGAAGAAGATGAAGAAGAAAGAATGATGATGATAGATGAAGAACAAGAAGAAGAGAATGAAGATCAAGCAAAATTATTATTGAAGAGGCCTGGAAGGGTCAAGAGGCTTGAGTCGAGACCAGATAATTTGCGACCATTCAGCCGCCTCGGGTCTCGCCGACGATGAGCGTCGGAGTCCTTTTGCCGCCTCGACGCCGCTGCTCACACGTCTTGGCGCCCCCTTCCCTCCCTCCCTTCTTCCCTCCCTCCTTACCTCCGTTCTTCCCTCCCTTCTTTTCTCCCTTCTTCCCTCCCTCCTTCCCTTCTTCCCTCCTTCCCTTCTTCCCTCCTTCCCTTCTTCCCTCCTTCCCTTCTTCCTTCCCTCCCTCACTCCCTCACTCCCTCCCTCCTAACTCGTCCAGGTCACGGCTGCCACGTCTGGGTCGGGTCATTTGCACGCGAGGGGAAGAGATCAGGGCTTTCATTCGTCATCATGGGATATTAAAGCACTTATGTCATCTTCTTGGTTCTCTTGTTTCTCTCTCTTTCTTTCTCTCTCTCCCTCTCTCTCTCTCTCTCTCTCTCTCTCTCTCTCTCTCTCTCTCTCTCTCTCTCTCCCTCCCTCCCTCCCTTCCTCCCTCCCTATCCCTCTCCCCCTTCTCCCTATCCCTCTCCCCCTTCTCCCTATGATTTTTCCCGTTTCCTGGATGTATATTATTCATCCCACCCTCCCCCCATTCCTCTTTCCTCCCGCGAAAGTGCGAGCCCAGCTGTTCCCTTACCGCCTCGGGCCGAGCAGCCTCCCCCGGGTGTGTGAAACCCCCGGGGGAGGCCGACGCACTTCCGGCACTCGCCTGGGTTTTATGCAACTTGCAGAGCCCCGTCTGGTGTCGTGCACAAAGGAGACCCACTTGCCAACAGGGCGTTTTCAACCGAATTCTTTATACAGTGAACCCGGCTTTGGGAAGTGTATTTATTTTTTTCATTTTAATTCCTTATTGCACATGAGCCCTTGCAGCACTGCTTGGTCAATTTAAAGTGTGTGTGTTGGGGAGGGGTTGGAAATAAGGTTGCACATATGTTTGCTTTGTATGTGTGTAGGGTAGAGAGGTTGTATGCATGCATGTATGAAAAATGTGTGAGTGTGTAAGGGTGAGAGTATGTGTCCTTGCATGCAGGAAACGCAAAGTCAACAATGCTGTCGTGAATGTTGCACGTCATGGAAAGAAGCATGTGATCAATACACTAACAAATGCTATTATACCCCCCCCCCCTTCCTTTCCCTCTCCCTCTCCCTCGTTCCCATTCCTCCCTTCCCTCCCCCTCCCTGCCTGCCTCCCTCGTCCGTCCTACCTCCTTCCCTCCTCCTTCCTCCTTCCCTCCCCTCCCTCCTCCTACCTCCTTCCCTCCCTCCTTCCCCTCCCTCCTTCCCCCCCTCCTTCCCCTCCTATCCCCTCCCCTCCACCTCCACCTTTTTTTCATCTCCGTCGCATTGTGAATAAGAGGATCGGCGCGAGGCATCTGAAACACGCACCCTCCGCTTTCCGAGCTGTAGGTCTACCAGTTAATGGCGTTTATTCGGGGCGCGGATTCGGTGCGAGGAAAAAAGTCATTGCATTGCATCCGATTGCACGAGAGGAGGTTGGCTTCCT
>NW_028234417.1:30630453-30632953 GCF_977035675.1 Penaeus japonicus
GCTGTGGCAAAATCAATTGCTCAAGTGACTTTGTAGCTTTTGACCCAAATTTAGCTTCAAAAGTGTTGACATCACGAAGGTTTCACAATGTATTAGAACACAAAACTCATAATATGATACACATAGATGAGGAGTCAACAATGAAGGAAATTTGTATTAAACTATTTATTTTAAGGAACATATGAAAGTAGAGTTTTGAGATATATAAATGTATCTGTGTACTGTAAAATATCATGCTGAAACCCCTCTTTGGGGCTTATTTGACTTTACATGAAAGATGATAGATGTAACAGTTGGATAAGTATAATACACCCTTTATTGAATCATATAGAATTCCTATCTACTTAGGTATACATAATATCTCACATACCAACCAATACACGTTTTCAACCATCATTCTCTCATATACTTTATAAATTCAGACCACTTTAGTTACAAATATTACTCCACATCCAGTGCCTTGCTCATGGATCATTGTGCCAAGATAGGGTCCAAGTTATGAGTCCAGAATATCTTACTTTTTCCCTTTCTTTTCGTAGCATCAACGAGGAGACATTCTGGAGGAACTACTTCTACCGTGTGGGTCTCATCAGGCAGAGTACAGAGCTCTCTACACTGGAGAGGGAAGGCGTTGATGCAGCCAGCAAGACTACAGCCGATGGAGAGAGGGGTAGGGAACGTAGACAGAACGGTTCAAATAAAGCAAATTAAATTGGTACAAATTTGAAGATAATATATGATAGACTTGTAGATTGATGGTAGTATGTGAAAGTATGTCCTTGTGTGATAGCCCCCAAAAGCAAGATGCAAATTCTACATAATAGTTAAAGAGCTAAAGAATATCTGTCTAGAGTACAATTTTAGCAAAAATACAGTAATATATACTATATTTTATCTATAAAAATGATAACCATGTTGCAAAATCATGTCAGCATATTTCACCGTCTTTATTTAAACCCCAATATTATAATAGTGCAAGATGTAAGATTTGAATGAAAGAACAGAATATTATTTTCTAATGCAGGTGCTCTCGGTTTTCTGTTTCTCTCGAGACTATATTTTCTTAAACTTGGACAGAGTAAAAGCTAAGAAATATTCACTTGAGATTTTCGGTTTTGAAATACAAGTTGCAAATAAAACTTTAGATTGGACTTGCCAGATTCTTCTTGATATTTCTACACACTGGTGTACATATAAATTATATATTCAGAAGAAGAATAGCAACTCAAAGATATATGATACTTGGGCAAGATAGAAGATTTCAAAAAGTTGACTTTATTTTGTACTTTAACTAAAGAAATCACAGAATTGTTATTGGAGTCCAGCATAAATTCATGTGTGAAGATATATTTATCATGTACTTTTCTTTGATTTAGAAAGTTATTTATTTAAAGATTATTTGTATTGTCCCATAATTGGGGTCTAAAAGCAATATCTACATGCAAACTATACTCTTTTTTTTTTCTCCCTCTCTCTTTCTCTCCCTCTCCCTCTCTCTCTCTCTCTCTCTCTCTCTCTCTCTCTCTCTCTCTCTCTCTCTCTCTCTCTCTCTCTCTCTCTCTCTCTCTCTCTCTCTCTCTCTCTCTCTCTCTCTCTCTCTCTCTCTCAATCTCTCTCTCTCTCTCTCAATCTCTCTCTCTCTCCCTCCCTCCCTCTCCCCCCACACTCTCTCTCACTCTCTCTCTTTCTCTCTCTTGCTTTTTTGAATTATTATTATTACTTTGTTCCTCCCATTAAAACACTCACTCACAAACTTTCCCTCAGGTTCAAAGGGTAAGGATGATGACGTAGACCATCCCGATAGCCCTAGTCACGGAGGAGAGAGCGAGTTTGTCTCAGACTCCTTCCAGCCATCTTCCAAGGATCTGGAGGAGGTCAAGCGAGGGATCTCCAACCTTACCAAACCCTCTGGTGAGTCGAGAGAGGTTGCTGAAGGGAAAGAGTAATAAATGAGCCAGAAAAATATATTTTTGTATATATATATATATATATATATATATATATATATATATATATATATATGTGTGTGTGTGTGTGTGTGTGTGTGTGTGTGTGTGTGTGTGTATTGTTGATTTTTCATCTTTGTACAGACACGAGAGTGACTATAGAAATATTGATACACAATTGGTTGATTTCATTTTTATTTTATCATTGTGAAATGGGAATGGGAATGTAATGATAGAAAATGGTCCTAAAATTTAGTTTTTAAAGAAAGTTTAACTAGGTATGTTGCAAAAGAGATTGATACCAATAAGGAATTGGGTCACATTCTAAGATGTTCAGCCTGGTTTGGGCATCTTCAGATGTGGTTTCTGTTACTATCTAGACTTATGGTCTGATATGTGAGTCTATATATGATATCTTAGAGAAGTGACACTAATTAGCATTTGGTATGATGCCCTAGTTATACAACTGCAAGTATGAAGAACTTAATTTCAACAAAAGAAAAAAAAGCAGCACCAAAGCGTATGACCTTTGAAAAATGCGCATTGCAGAGAGG
>NW_028234417.1:30637953-30650453 GCF_977035675.1 Penaeus japonicus
CAAAGTTACCCTTAGAGAATGCCAGGTTTGAAACATTTTTTAATATATAGTGTTGTAATACAATATCAAGAATGCTTCTATCCTCAGGGTATGATGCAGAACTAAGAACATACATTACTAGTTTTTTGCTGTGTGCATAACAGACATCACATATCAAACACCTATGGGCATAGCTGCCTTTTGTTTGTGCTATCAAGGAGTTTTAACAATTCTGACCCTTAGAAGAGAGTTACTAAAAAGCTAACAAAGGCACAGTCTCTTGGATGACAGACTAACTTTTGTGAACCATGCCATGCTAGAGCAAATCTTGTACTAAATAACATGCTTTATGAATTAGAGTAGCCTATCTAACATTGTATTTTCTGTGTGTTTGTAGGTTAAGATCTAACTACTTCCTTTGGTGAGGGCTGCTCCGTCTCAAGGGGTCAGTATGAGTGATTAATCAAGTGTGTGTAGGCACCCTGGGGGGGACGTCAGGCTGCGGCAGACATGTAGAAGTGTGTACACAAATAAAAGGGCTTTTTCATTATGATCCAAGTTTCTAAGCCTTGTATGCTGTAGCTTTTCCTTTCCCGTAAGACGAGTTCTCATCCTGCAGATACTCCCTTTCTTGTTTCGTGGTCATTGATCATCTTCAGACGTGAATCAGTACTGAAATTCTTCTGCACATATAAGCTACTACATGTCTTAACTTTGGGTCGACACACACATTTCTTACCCAGCACTGACTCCCTCCCATCCATAGATCCTAGGTCAAGTGTAGGGTTGATAACGGTGTCGTCGTTGTTGTCTCATTTCAGCCAGCCTTCTGCGGTCCTAAGAGTCGAGACTGCTCGCTCGCTCGATCCTCCTTTTGCCCCACTGGCACCTATTGGTTTTTTGCGCTAAAAGCATGTAGATGTTTTCTTGACAGATTCAGTGGTAGACAGACAGTATAAGCATGTCTTGAAACAGTTAAGATTGCACTTTTCCTCATTATGTTTAAGGTTATTGGTCATTTGTATTATTATTATTATTATTATTATTATTATTACTTCCCTGGTTTTAGTATTTATATTGGACATTATGTTTTTGTTTTTGTTTTGTTTTTTTGGATAATTATTGTCCTGTATGTATTGATTTCTTTTAAAATGTTCCCCTTTGTCAGTCTCCTTGCTGAAATGCTTTAGTTTTCCCTCTAGTTAGCATGGTTGAATGAGTCTCTATATTAGCGGAACTCTCTTTGCTTCCTGGCATCGAATTAATCTCTACAAAGATTTTATACAAAAGCTCTTGATGTGTTCCTTTGACCTATCTGAAAAGGAACCAGATATTTATTTTTAAGGAAAGAGAGTCTGTTTATTCATATTTGGAGTTGGTTGAAGAGGTTCATATGATGTCCTTGCATGCCCTGGCTTAGCTTCTGTGTTTGTGAAGAGCAGCATTAGTATTAGACCTTTCCATTGGAAGGAAATAGTAGGAGCCTGGAGTCACTGGTTACTATTGCACAAAGTCATATGCTGAAATATTTGCTAACATGATTTTTTTTTCATCATTATTTTAATTGTGATTTGGTTATTCCCTTTAAAAAACTTTTCACTAATTTTCTCCAGGTCCTATTTGAAGAGTACTAATAAAGAACATAATACATTTAACTGTTTACTGTGTATCGTGTACTGGTTATTATTCAGAATAAATGTACCATGTCACATTAGTTGATAGTTATAGAAAGTAGGTTATTACTGTCTATAAAACTGTGCCTTATGTCCTCTAATTTCATGTCACCTAACAAGGTACAGAATGTGACACGACAAGAGCAAAAAGTAAATGTGTCAGAGTAGTGTGTCAAAACCATACTGTTTTGTGTGTCAAGTAATCTCATGTATCAATACGTCTTTCTCCAATCCATTTCTCTCCTCGCCCCCCTCCCTTTTTTTTTTCCCTTTTTTTTTCTTTGAATTAATTCTTACAGACTAGTCTAAGGGGAAGACTAGAAATCCTGATGAGTGCATGAGGTCAACACAAAGGAATCTTCGACAGTTCCTTTTTTTATCCTTTTTTTCTTTCTTTTTCCATCTTTTTTTTTTTTTTTTTTTATCTCTTTAACATTGAAAAGACCTTTTTGGATTCCACCCTCCTTTTTTTTTTTTCTTTTTTTTTTAATCTAATGGTCACTGGCAGTTTTATTTTCACCAAATGCTTCAATGAGTAAAGGATTTATGTTAAGGATGGTTTTTTCATATGGTCTTGCCAATTGTCTCTCATCTCTCACCCTGCACAGCTCTCTTACTTTAGGGCCAATGGTTCAGGATGGAACTTATTCCGAGGTTCTGGTGAAGCCATTCTTTTCATGTTCAAATGGTAAAAAAAAAGTAAAAATGAAAGAAAGAAAAAAAGAAAATTTTCTTTTAGAGATTATATAGAATTAAAGATTCAATTTAGTGTTGTTTCATTATGAACATGAAAATTTCACCTGCCTTGGTGGAATGTTCCATTCTGACCATTCGCCAAAAGTCACACAAGCTTTTGTCTGGACGCACAGAATCCTCTACACTTTTGGCTCACTATGCATGAGATGAAGAAAGAATTTTGTCTTTTGTTGAAAAGACTGTAAAGTACACTAAATGTTTGTCAGTTATTTTTACATTTAGGTACCAAGTAAAAGTAATTTTAATCAGTTATCATCAGTTTTAATGTAAGATTTACTCTAAGACAGTTAAGGTAAAATTGATGATTATGAATGGTTTTATCCAAAGAAGCAGATCTTTGAATATCCATCATTTAAATAATGTAACTCAAGATCTCTAAGATATCCAGTCCATAAACTAAGTGTGAGTATGTAGAACATTTGCATCTTGATGAGAGTTTGTTTACATCATTCTCATCTGTGAGCCAAACGTGTGGATAGACCAGTCCATGTTTGTTGACGTTGTTTGTTGTTGTGCCAGAGGAGGACTGGGAGAAGGAACTCCGGGATGAACTAGGGGCGGAGCTGGGCGAGTACGAAGTGGTTGGCGGTGGAGGAAAGGACAACGAAAAATGGGAAGAGGAGATTCAGAACATGATTGACGACGAGGACTCCAGTGACCTGCGATAATCTCCAACCAAGATCCCCTAATAATTTGTTTTTTATATTCTGTGACCTAGACTTTGTAAGGATGTGTTGATACTTGGAAGAGAAGACTAAGTCAGTCAGCAGGAACGTTTGTGATCCATTTAGTACACTGCAGGATGCCATGATTTTTTACCATGAGAACAGGAGACTTAGCTTTAGTTACCATCAGTCATACAGTTAATCTTTCATGTGAAAACACTATTGCAGGTCAGTATACACACACATACACATAATATAATATTGATATATACACATATATATATAGCTCCACCATTTACAAATGTATAGAGTATTTAATATTTAAGAAAGAAAAAAAAAGATGTTTATGAAAATACTTACTTCAGTGCTGTTATCTTGAGCTGTATCATGTCTCATAAGAAGAGGATTTGCCTTGTGATTATAAGAGGGACAGCAACCTTTCCAGAATGTAATTTGCTCTTGCCAGTGTATAAGGGAATTTTAGTTGTCTGTTTTTAACTTTTCATCTCCCCTGATCCTTCACTGAACCATAAGACAGAGATACAGCGTTTTCTACCGCCATCTGCGCCTACACCTCTCCCCCTTGTGACACAGTCTGGTATTACCACAAAACAACCATTTGAGATCACTTGTTACCCTGGAAAAAGGTATATTTTCTCAACAAATAGTGTCAGCAGCACTGTCAAAGAGCAGGACCTTCTCCGTATGACTTATTTACCCCAAGATGTAGAACGAGTAAATGGGACTGTAACTGCAGCTAAGGATCCCGATACCTCCTCTGTCTCACTGGTTTAATGCAGAGCCAGACGGCCAGCACACACAGCACCCGTGAGCACGATTGTCCAGGTGGTGTGGCTCTGTCAACACTGGACCTAAAAGCCAGAGAGATGGAGGGCAAGGTAACGGAAGAAGTTGCATGCCATTCATAAGAGTTGACGATTAGACAAGAAATAAAGTGGCAAGGGAACAGGCAGTCGGTAGACTGTCAAATAGACTGAATTCTAATTGGGCTTTTAGACAAAGCTGCCTGCAGTGTTGAGATGACTTACTTGCTTTGAGTTTTATATATATATATATATATATATATATATATATATATATATATATATATATATACATATATACATATATATATATATATACATATATACATATATGCTATATGAGGAAAGTGAGTTGAGGGACTGCAGTATTGACCATCAATTAAAGTGGTTATCTTGTCATGACTTAGATTTTCTTTGAGATGTATAATACTAGTAGAAAGACCATCCAAACATGGATAGAGAATCCAGTTAAAGCAATGAAGGGAAATGCAAGATTTGTATGCTTACATTTCCACATCATAACGTCCACTCATCGCTCTCCACAGGGTGTTGTGGCCAGAGAATTTCTATGTAGACAGCATACAATAGAGAAATTTTCATTTTCTGCTTAGTAAATTTGTCTTTCATTGCAATAATATGAACAGGTGTCTGCTTCCATCATCCATAAAATGTTTCCAATCACTTTACTAATATTCACATTTGTAATTATGTGTCATATAGGGTAAATAATCAGTTTTCAACTTGATGCCAGTAGATGTGTGACATTTTACACAAATACTGAATATGAATCCATTTAAAGCATTCATTATTAATGAGATACCTTGACAGTGTCTAGAGCCACGATATTCGAAGCATGAAACATGAGACAGCAACGTCCAAAGTGACTTTATCCATTGAGAATAGAGGATATTACAAGATACCGTAGGATCCAGATGTGCAAGAGCGAGATGGTATTGTGCAAAAATACTGATATTGATTAAGAGCAAAACCATAACAACAAAAACAACCACAAAGGTAAAAATTGCAAGCATAAAAATAATAGAGAGAGTCACAGATAACACCACTTCCAATGTGCGTAAACTTGCCAGATCTTTTTAAGTTTGAGTTTTGCTTTCCTTTTGTTGTGCTGACTGGAGTTGCTTACGTCCCACACGATCCCTCCTCCAAGTACAGATGCCATTCATTGCTATTTTACTCTCTTGGAGATTAGCTCTCACACCATGGCTCTGGAACATGGCAGCCGAGAAAGTGGACCGCATTTGATTGGTCTTTTTGCCTAGGGTGACGACGAGTGTAACCATGACGACCATAAATGTAAACACACGCTCCAGTCCCTGTGTTATTAGGTCAGCCTACAGAGCCAGTTATCTTGCACATTGTTTGTTGTGGAGGTTATGTAGCCAGTTTGTTCCATAGTTTGATTTTATGGAGGAGAAAAAATACTTAATATAAAGACATATAAAAAAAAAGAATAAAAATTAAAAAGAAAGCAGTAATAATAATTATTATTATAACTTTATGGTGTATTTCAGTAGAGATCTTGTGTTGTAGTTTTTAAGGTATTTGGTTCTTGAAAGTTTAACACATTCTTAATAAAGTAGTTGGATTTTATAACGAATTATAAAAATGTATATCTCTGCTTTCAATCTCTTTTTTTATCTCTTTTTCTAACAATTTTATTGATTGGCTTTTCTGAAATATGTTACAGGTATCTGCATGACATGCTTCCAGTCCTTTTACTTTTTTTCTTACCCTTATTTATATTCTGTAATAGATTTTGATAATTTAAGGGATTTGTGCATTTTCTATACATATATATAGATATATATATATACTTATTTGTAATGTGTTAGGAGTTTTATGATTTATATTGTGGATTTCTTTCTCTGTTCATCTCTTATCTTGGTACATCCCAGCAGCTCTCCTTCAGGGTGAATGATAGACAGATGTATGTGAGCGAATGAGTCAGCAAGTTCCATCCTTTGACTGGTGGAACATGAGAGTAACAACAAAAATAAGAAGAACAAACAACAACATTAGATGGGCATAAATGCTCTCTATGTAGTAACACTGGACCAATGGTCGTTCTCGAGGGTCTCAGGTCGGGTAGTCAGCACACGTCAAAGTACCTCGTCTGTTATATAGTACATAAATAAATATAGGCTTTTGCTTGACATGAAATGAGATATATGCTTCCTTGGGATAATGTGGGCAAGGACAACTTTGAATAATCTTTGTAAACAATACCTGGACACTGGGACCTTCTTCAGCTTCCTCACATCATTGCTGGTTGCGTAATATAATGGTTAAATTTAAGTACGGTGGACCGTCAGCTGCTCCTCTCCTGCCAGGATGTAGGGGAAGCACTAACGGCTACGTGATGTATTGTCACTGTTCGATGTAACACTGCTGTGTATGTGGCATGTTGAACTGTAGACAGTGAACCAAGTTACTGTAGTTCTCATATCAGTATATCTATATAACATTCCATGTGAGTGCTTTTCAAGTTCAATATACCAGATATTAATATACTGTATGGTACTCTTGGAAAGAAGCTTTACATCAATATTATGCTTTCAGGCAATGGATAAAAAAAAAACTTTCAAAGTGCATATTCTTGTATTTGAAGATCAACAACAATATTTATATAAACCTCTTCTATATACAGTATAACAGTTTTCCAGCATAAAATGGTATGTAATGAAGCATCCAATGTTGTTTAGCAAGTCACCAAGATGTGAAGAAGCTGAGAGTGACCTGCACCTCAACTGGTAGACCACACTTGCCTGTACTCTTGTGACAGACAGGTTGACAGGATGCACCTGCTTGTGCTCTGTGCTGGACTGACAGACTGCATTTGCTTGTGCCTTGTGCCAGGCCAGAAGGTGCCCAATCAAGTAGCTAGAAGGATGTCGTGCGATGGTTTGTTTGTATGTATGTTTGTTCATTGTTTGGCAGTTGTCTTCTGCCATGTGATGTAGAAATGTTGTCCCTTACTATGTTATACTATGGTACCTGTGCCCAGTAAAATGGATTAAGTATGTGCTTTCTGATTATCCTCTATGAAATACTATATTTTAGTTAAAGATGGCTAGAAGTGATAAAAGATACAAAAAATAGACAATAGATACAAGATATTGTGATCACAGAAGAGTCACATGAATAAATAAAAAAGTATTTTATATACTACAAAAAATATTAATTTCCTATAAACTACAACAAATCACAATTTCTAGTCTGTCACATTGCATTTCTTTACTCAGAGATACCAACAATGAACAGAGCCTTTACAATAGAATATGGAATATAACAGAATCCTTGAAAACATGCCATTTATTCATTATATAAAGCTCCCAGTGAGTGCACCAATACCAACCAATGTACTGAAATGACTACAAAAAAATAAGATTAAAAAGGAATATAGCAAAACTATCTTAACCTCAGAGTAAGGTTTATGAAAAAAAAAATATATTTATCAGTCCATTGCAGAAATACAAGAATATTTTTAATCTTCCTGTTATTGGCACAGTATTGTTAGATTAATGACCTAATATTTGATATCTCAATCTATGTTAGTCTTCCCTGCTCTCTACTAGAAAACACAAACAAGCCAAATATCTTCAGAGTGGGCCATGGCAATTTTAATGCAGTTGCAAATATATTGACACAGAACTTCAACATGTGTAATAAAGCAAAGTTTCCAGTACTTCCCCTTCTTCCTCTATTCTGTTCCTTCCACCTCCCTCTCTCCCAACTCCTTCACTCTTGTCTCGGTACAATAGAGTCAATGAACAATACCGGAAACTGTTATTGTGATATCCGGTAACAGTACATTTTAGTGGTATTTAAAAATCAAAATACTTGAAAGTCCTTTTCATCACAAATCCTATATTGTTGAGACATGTAAATACAAATTAAATATGAAAAATGGTGCCAAGAGACTTGTCTGAAAGGTGCCATTATCTTACATAGAGTAACCAATGTTTCCAGCAAAGAAATTGTACAGTTTGGTTACCCACAGTGTTTCCTATATAGATCTGACTGACTAAACTTTAACTGGTCATTTTTTTAGCCAAGGACTGGAAAAAAAATTATTTAAGAAGTTGTTACAATTTTTTGTTTTTATTATCCCTACTTTTCATACATTACTTGTTTTACAGTTCCCTTACAGATTGTTTTTATGCAGATTTTCATATATTATTGTTTTCTTACAGATTAATGTTTAGTCGGTTACATGTGAAAAAATATAAATTCCAAAGTACTATACTTTCATTATTTTTGTATCGCTTTTTCGTGTACAAAAAAATAGATTTATTTCATTACCACTTTTAAATATATAAATTAATAGAATGCTAGATATGTATTTTTTCCCTTCTTCCACACAAATACACGAATCAGTAACAAATATAATGATAATCTATAAATGAAAAGAGTTAGACAATTGTTATAAACGTGTGTGCTTTAACAGAGCTTCACATTTTCTCTGAATGATTTTTACTCATTTATTTATGGCATTAGATTATTATTTATTTATTTAACAAATCTTCATTATTTACTTCACTTTTAGTGGTGTATCTTTAATGAAATGATTTCACCATTGTCAAGAATATACAGAGAAAATAAAAATAACGGTTTAACCCTGCGGTCTACGATTCAATGTTCTACACAATGAAAACAAAAAAACAAACAAACAAACAAAAACACAACAGTTCTCATTACCCGCTGGTCCGTGGGAGAAGGAAAAACGTGTTAAATGAAAATAATGTCTGCTGTACGAAAAGGTTGAAGTCGTAAAGCAAATCTATGATTTAGAAAACGTGAGAAATCTCTTTATAAAGTTTCACTAACTTTGCGGTTTTTCCCATACAACACAACTTAATTTTGATATACACGTACAGGACAATACAATACAACAACACGTAATCGCATTGTTTAGTTCAGTAGTGGATCACCAGCCGAAATAGCTGATTGGACAATGCAGGGTCGTGAACTTAGAATAGGAGGGAACTGCACATTATATCAAGGAGATTGATTCCATTCTGACCATAAAGCAGGAATAATAAGCCTTTTAGTCTTATCCCTTTGGAGACTGTGCCATCATCACAATTCACCATTTTCACCTACGGATATTTTCATCACTATGGCTATCCCTTCAATTGTTATGGTCATTTTGCAAGCGATGTGATTAAGAGGGTCACGTGGCAATGCTTTCTGGATAGTATAACCCACCCCCACCTCACCCCCTTGGCCCGCCTCCACCCTACCCCTCCACCCCACCCCTATACGTCCCTAAACGCACACTAACTTCCAGCTGCACAAAAAAGGTGGACCCAATATCGGCCGTTACCGTTTTTAGGTGATTACTAATTTCCGAATTAATTTTTGGGGAAAAGTAAATCGTTTTAGTTTAATGACCTTATTACTACGGTCATCTTTAGCATGTGTGATTTCGCGTGTTGTTTGTGTGTGTGTGTGTGTGTGTGTGTGTGTACATTTTTTTCAGATTAAAAACATTGCGATGGATATCATAATAAATCGACAAAAAACACAGTAATTGCTGTATCATGACACCGATTTTTGTACTCGTAATGAAAAAAAAAATGATAAGCAGGACGCGAGAATTTATGAACCTTCCAACTCACCCTTTCCATGAAAACAGTACTATTGCAAACTAAAATACAAAAAGAGGAATAGAACCATCAATTGTATATAGTTATAATGTCAAAATTGAATCGATTCCAATATTGTGTGATCCTGTTTGATCTAAATCCAAAGGTTAATTCAATTTCTTTCAATCAACGATTAAACAAATGCGAATCGGAATTTCAATTTACAACTTTCCAGTTATGCTATTAAATCTCAAACGAGTAAATATTTTTGGCAATATAATTTCCTTTTCGTTTCTGCATCACGTTCCTCCCTATAAAATATTACAAGAATCACCGATATATTTGTTTGAATGTTTCCAATTTTGTCAGACTCTTAATTGCCAACAATAAATAATACATTTTACTTTTTAAAAAATGTGTGTATACATCATATATATATATATATATATATATATATATATATATATATATATATATATATATATATATATATATAGAGAGAGAGAGAGAGAGAGAGAGAGAGAGAGAGAGAGAGAGAGAGAGAGAGACAGACAGACAGACAGACAGAGAGATACGATAATAACGATGACATATATATCTGAATAAAAATACAACCCAATCTTGAATATCGAATCAACAAAACATTTCGACGCAGATTTAACGCAGGAATATTTTCCGAATCCACATGTCACCCAAACTGACACATGAAAATGAATATTCGAGAACTTTCTGGACGTCGGCCGCTGAGACTCCCATGTGGTATGTTTCCCTCTCGCTGTTGGTGTCACAGTTACCGGGATATAAATCAATACATAATTTCGTTGTTGTTGTTTTTTTTCTTTGTCTTTTTCTTTCATTCGCGTTAAGATTAACATTTTTTATGTTAATTTCCCTTTGGATCTTTTTCTTTCTATAGCTTTTGCGTCTCTTTTTTATTGTTTATCTTGCTAGCGCTGTTAGTTTCTCTCTCTTTGATCTCTCTCTCTTTCTCTCTCTCTATCTATCTATATATCTATATCTATCGCCCCCTATTTCTCCCTCTCTCTCTATCTGTCTATCTATTTACCTATCTATCTATGTATTTACCTATCTATCTATCTATTTACCTATCTATCTACCTATTTACCTATCTATTTATCTATTTCTCTCTCTCTCTCTCTTTCTCTCTCTCTCTCTCTCTCTCTCTCTCTCTCTCTCTCTCTCTCTCTCTCTCTCTCCCTCTCTCTCTCTCTCTCTCTCTCTCTCTCTCTCTCTTCTCTCTCTCTCTCTCTCTCTCTCTCTCTCTATATATATATATATATATATATATATATATATATATATATATATATATATATATATATAATTCTATGTCTATCTAACTATGTTTCTCCTTACTTTCTCTCCCTCACTTTCCCTCTTTCACCCCCCCTCTCTCTCTCTCTCTCTCTCTCTCTCTCTCTCTCTCTCTCTCTCTCTCTCTCTCTCTCTCTCTCTCTCTCTCTCTCTCTCTCTCTCTCTCTCTCTCTCTCTCTCTCTCTCTCTCTCTCTCTCTCCCTCCCTCCCTCCCTCCCTCCCTCCTTCCCTCCCTCCCTCCCTCTCGTCCAATTTCAAATAAGATTTAACCAAAACTGCGCAACACATAACGGAGAAAATAGCAGAATACATTTTATACTGGGTTAGTGCGCGAGTTTCTGTAATAAAAAAAAAGAAACATATTACACGTTACGGAGCCCAGAATGACTTCTGAAATAAGGCAGTAAGAAGCTGGAAACTCTACCTAGCGTTTCAGTAACTCCGACTGCTTCATTTTGGTATAAATAGAGTCGATCTTTTTTGTGTTCTTTTTTATTATCCTTTTTCAAGAGCACAACACAATAGTCTTTTCATAGGTAAGCTGGAAGATTGTAGTTTTATTTTTGCTTTCTTTCGTATTTTCGTTGTTTTTATCCTCTCTTTTGCATTCAGCGAGGGATCCAAGCTTTCTATGTTTCTGTGGGAAAAATAAGGGATTACTTAAGGCTTCAAAGTCTACGCTATGGTACAAGTATAAACACAGCATTAATATGGGCGCCAAGTTTATTCCTCGGCTTTAATAGCACCTTCGCGATATTTCCAGCAGTGGATTGATGTCAATGTTCCTCTCACTGAACCCTTGGCACGACTTGCACCACTTGGACCACTTAAATGAAGGCGACACGGAAAGAAGTTAGTCGTAAATATGAACGCTGCAAAACGAAGTTGGGAAAATGTGAAGGAGGGAAAAAAATGTTATGAAAACCCTCGTAGGTGAGTTTGGATTTGAGTTGCGTTTAACTCTTTAGCAATTTTCGGAATTAAGATTTTTTGTGATGTAACTTTGAAAAGACCTTGGCAATGACCTTAAAAACGTCAGACGAAAATAATTTCTGACCTTTGTGTTGCATGTATTGACAATAAAAGGAGGTACGATAATAATAAAAAAAAGACGGTCAAACCCAGCTGTAGCAATGGAGCATACTTTCGTTTAATGGAAACTGCAAGACATTACGCCATCATTTGTCCTAACACCCCCCCCCCCTCTCCCTCCCTTCCCTCCTCTTTCCCCTCGTTCTGCTCTCATCTCCCCTCTCGTCCGTGGTTCTCAAAGCTCGACAATCAAGAGTTGACGGCGAGGGAAGAGAGAGAGAGAGGAGGGGGGGGGTGGAGGGGTCTCTTCGAACGAGGCACTTGTGTAACCTGGATCACATGCGATGCTCTTGAAACTCTTCGACTCCTTCGCTTCCATTATTCATTATAATTCCCTCTCTATTTTCCCTCTTTCTTCCAAACCTTGGATCGTTGCCTCCCTCCCCCTCTCCCCATCTCCCCCTCTCCCCCTTCCCCGGACGACCCCTGCATGAAGGGAGGCATGGAAATCTCGCACGCCGGCCGCCTCAGTGTCCTGGAGAACGCGGTGGCGGTCGGACGTTACATCTCCTCCTCGCGGCAACACCTCCACGCGCCCGCCTCCCCTCGCCCGCCTCTCACGTCCAA
>NW_028234417.1:30655453-30657953 GCF_977035675.1 Penaeus japonicus
TTGAACCTTGTTCATTGCTGCTATTAGATTCAAACATCCTTTATGCGTCGAATATTAGTTCAAAGGTTATAAGAGATGTGTAACCTTTGACCTCTTTTCACACTGACGCAAGGAAAGACATGGAGTGTATAGACTTAGTTTTTCGGCTTTACTTATTGGTGTTCTTAAAAGCGTTAATTGCAGGATGCTCTTTATTAAGTAATATACAGTTACACGCAATAATCTAGATAACTTGCAGTAGCATAAAGCGTATCAGTTGCAATATAGAACAAAAATGTGTCAGGATAAAGTGATAGAATGTGATATAATTCTACGCATCGGATACACATTTAGAAATCCACATGTATGCACATTAATCTGTATGTAATCTGTATAGAAATACACACTGCAGACGTAAATACATACAACACACGCAACACAAAAACACATACAAATATATGCAGAATATAATAATATAATATAAGACACACACACACAGAATATAAGACACACACAGCACCATAAGTGTTAAGATACATACACGTACATACAAACCAACACAAGTACACCCACACACCCACACACATATACCAACAGACACACAAACCCACATACTCTCATTCAAAAAAAAAAGAAAAAAAAAAAAGAGAAAAAAAGAAGAAGCTAATTTGAAAGAATCCTTCAAGGCCATTAAAACCGAAATTCACAAACGAAGAAAAAAAAGGACTTTCGGTTTAGTCTTAAGGTTGAGGTAGGATATGCCATTCCAGCTGAGACTGCAGGACGGGGAACGACCTCTACGAGACCGTAAAAGATGCAGAACGAGGCTCATTATTTGTTATAATGACGAAGTGTGCTTCATCCAATTCCGTCCCTGCCGCGGGGGAAATGGAGTTAAGAGGGAGTGATTCTTTACAGGGTGAGGGGAATTTCCGTAATGCAGGTCGGTTATTCCGCGAGATGAAGTGTCGGGAGATGGCGGCGTGTTTTTTTTTTGTTGTTGTTGTTGCTATTGTTGTTTTCCTGTCTTTCTTGCGGGGATGTTACGTATCGTTTCGTGTGCGGGTTTTTTTTTTTTTTTTTTTATAAGGATTTGTAGTATAACAGTATATCTTTCTCTTTTTGATCTCTCTCTCTCTCTCTCTCTCTCTCTCTCTCTCTCTCTCTCTCTCTCTCTCTCTCTCTCTCTCTCTTCTCGCTCTCTCTCTCTCTCTCTCTCTCTCTCTCTCTCTCGCTCTCTCCTCTTCCTCTCTCTCTCTCTCTCTCTCTCTCTCTCTCTCTCTCTCTCTCTCTCTCTCTCTCTCTCTCTCTCTTCTCTCTCTCTCTCTCTCTCTCTCTCTCTCTCTCTCTCTCTCTCTCTCTCTCTCTCTCTCTCTCTCTCTCTCTCTCTCTCTCTCCTCCTCTCTCTCTCTCTCTCTCTCTCTCTCTCTCTCTCTCTCTCTCTCTCTCTCTTTCTCTCTTTCTCTCTCTCTCTCTCTTTCATACTGACCAACATTAAATCATAGTCTATGAGAACATGCAAATCAGCAATGGAAGGGGCATATATCAGATGCTAAGCGAGGCATATTTTAAGAAGACTGGATCGCTGATAAAATATTCGAAGTGAAAGGGGGCTCATGAGAGACGAAGGATGGGACACTACATTCTCATGACTATTGCACTGGCATTATAGGGTCTCTCTTTGCTGAAACACCAGCGCCATCTATTTTTGATAAGGAAAGTGAAGCGACACTATCTCCATCTTTTGGCTGATCGAGGAAATGATTAAAAAATAAAAAAATAGGGACGTCTATTACGGAAAATAAAGTGAACTTGGCGTTCTTTTTTATATGATTACGTCAGAAGGAAACGCATGGGATTGTCCGTGAAGTACGTCTAGTCTACGTCTTTGCTGAAGAAAATTATTTGATCTCGAAGAGGAGAGAGAAAAAAAAAATATTTTCGAAAAGAGGAAGAGTTCGGAGACTAGCAAACTCTGACCAGAAATTAGACATTCGAAATTGCGTGGCGTTTTCTATGTAAATGTGTGAGAGAGAGAGAGAGAGAGAAAGAGAGAGAGAGAGAGAGAGAGAGAGAGAGAGAGAGTACGTACGCATGTGTGTGTATGTTTATGTGCGTGGATGTGTTTTTTTTTTTTCATATGTATTGATGCACGTGTATTATTTACATGCGTGTGCATGTGTATGTACATTTGTGTTTATCTTTGTTTGTGCATCCGCGTTTGTTTGTGTGTGTGTGTGTGTGTGTGTGTGTGTGTGTGTGTGTGTGTGTGTGTGTGTGTGTGTGTGTGTGTGTGTGTGTGTGGATGTACATATGTGTGTGTGTGTTTGTGCATTTATACTTGCGTGTATAAGTCAGTGAAATGTTACTGGTACAGTGGTTATATTACCCCTATGAATAAACATCCCTAAAAACAACTTCATGAAACAGCCAAGGTCTTGTGTTTACATAGGAGGACCACAAAATTTGATAGTAAAAAAAAATTGTACTAGCCTCCCATACACTCCCGTCGCCATGGTGA
>NW_028234417.1:30667953-30672953 GCF_977035675.1 Penaeus japonicus
TTGGTTATTGTTGTTATCATCATTATTATTTTTCCTATCATCATAATTATTATTATTATTTTTATTATCGTCAGGATTACTGTTGTCTTTACTACTATCATCATTCTTGTTATCATCATTATTATTGCTGTTACTCTTGTTGTAATCCCTCACCATCATCACTATTACCTTCATCATCATCATCACTATTACTTGCATTACTTATCATCTTTACATCGCTATTCAACAATCTCAAGAAAACCAATCACTCCCATAATGATTGTAAAAAAAAAAAAAAAAAAATCTTGAATCCAATCCAGCGGCGACGTCTGATAACAATGATAAGTGATTCCGATATTCAGATGAAGTTGTCAGGCTCGGAATCCACATTTGATTCGTCATCAGATAGACCTTGGAAAAATAATATCAGAAATCCTCAGGCCTTACTTTTTTTTTCTTTTTTTTCTTTTTCTTTGTTTTATTTTCTATCTTCGGATGTAATCCATCGAGAGAGAGAGAGAAAGAGAGAGAGTGAGAGTGAGAGTGAGAGAGAGAGAAAGAGAGAGAGAGAGAGAGAGAGAGAGAGAGAGAGAATTGTCTTTCGAGTTCTGAAAATAATCATGAGGTTACATTGATATCTCATAGCAAAGCGAATATGATAATCATAGATGAATAAAATATAGTGAAGATGAAAATAACAATAATAATAATGATGATAATATTGATAATAAGGAGAAGCATGAGGATTATGATAATAATAATGATAATGATAATAATAATGATGCTAATACTACTGATAATACTTATGATAATAATAATGATGATAATGATGATGATAACAATAATAGTATGGTAAGGATAATGATAATGATAACAATAATGATAATAATGATGATAATTATTAGTATTGTTATTATTATTATTATTATTACTGTTATTCTTATTATTATCATAGTAATAGTAATAATAATGGCAATAACAATCATGATAGGATAAATCTAAAAAAAATAGCCAACTTTTCTTCTACAAATGACAGATCACACAACCCACACCCCCAAAAAAGATAAACAAAACCCACGCAACATAGACTAAATGCAATGCAAATGAAACCCAACTTGAGCTACAATTGATAAACATCTTCCCTTCCCACCCCACCACCACCCACCCACCCCCCGCTCCCACTATGCAGGCCCAAGTCATCCGAATCTAATCTGCATTATAATCAATGATTGCAATTCTCCCCCGAAGTCCAATCCTGGCTCTTGGAGGCAGATGAGAAGAAGGGAGGCTGAGAGGGAGATTGCGTGCGACTTTTGTCTTTTCTTCAGAAGGTGATAGGTGGATGATGAGGCTGGAGACTAGTGATGGTGGTGATAATAGTGATGGTGGTTATAGAGAGGGATGATTGTTATAAGGGTGGTTGTGATGATGATGATGGTGGTGATGATGATGATAATGGTGAAAATTGATGGTGATGTTAATGGTTGTGATGGATACTTGTAATGATCATGGCAGTTGAGGATGAGGATGTTAATGATGATAATAATAAGTCGAATAATGATATTATTAATGATGTTAGTTATAAGAATGATGATAATGATAGTAAAGATAATATTAATGACAATAATAGTAAAGGTAATAATGATAATAACAATAATGATGATAACATTAGTAATGCATATAATATTAACGATAACAATAATAACAACATCAATGATGATATGAATAATGATAATAAGAATAAAAACAAAGAATTTAATAATAATGATGAAGATAACAGTACGAATTGTGATGTAAATAACAATAATATTTATAATAATGACAATGATAATAATGATGATAATAAGGATAATGATGCTGATGATTATAATAATGGTAATAATGAATCTATTCTGCATTATCGATAATGATAATGGTAAAGTGCTGATAATTAAAATAACTATAATTAGGATATTACATAACGAAAAACTATTCATGATAACGATGAAGTAATATGTTGAAAAATAATGATATAATGATAACAGCAATAATAATGAAAACAACCACAACAAAAAAAACAAAGATAATTTATAATTAGACCAAACATACTAAATACCCAGACATTTGTACTTACACAAAGATAGTCATTATGCACACTGTATATGCGAGGTCATCATGGTACAACATGTACTTGTATTCCATTAACATAACGGAGATAATGTATTTGGATATTTAGGAGGATGAATCGATAGAGGAGAAGGGGAAGGAAGAGAGGAGGGGAGAGAGAAAAAGAGAGGGAAGGAGAAAGAGAGAGAGAGCAAGGGAGAGAGGGAGAATGAGACAGAGAAAAAGAAAGAGAGAAAGGAAAGGAGAGAGAAAAAGAAAGAGAGAAAGGGAAGGAGAGAGAAAAAGAAAGAGAAAGAGGGAATGAGAGATGAAAAAGAAAGGAAGAGAGAGATATATAGAGAGAGACCCAAAGAAACAAAAGGATAAAGAGAGACAGAAAGACAAACGTTATAATTTCCACGCCAGCCTCACATCCCCTCACTTCTTCCAACACACTCTCCCCCTCCCCCACCCCCCACCCCCCCATGCTTCCAACACACTCCCCTCCCTCCCTCCCTCCCTCCCTTCATTCCCCACCCCCGCCTTCTCCTACACCCCACCCCACTCCCCCATCCCCCTCCTATCTCAAAGGACTACGAACAGAACTGAAACCATTGATCTTGAGTCTGTCTGGAAGAAGAGAAGGAGGAAGGTCGCAGCAGAGAGATACCTGAGTTCTTCCACCCGTGTCGTTCCTTAGATGTTTGGGAATGAGGCGACTTAGGTTGTGGGTGGTGTCGGGAGGGTGTGGGCGGGGGTGAGAGTGAGGTGGTTGGTAGGGGTGGGGTGATGGCGGGGGCGGGGGTGAGGTGGTTGGTAGGGGAGGGGGCGGGTGGTGAGGTGGTTGGTAGGGGTGGGGTGATGGCGGGGGTGAGGGTGAGGTGGTTGGTAGGGGAGGGGTGAGGGCGGGGGCGGGGGTGATGTGGTTGGTAGGGGAGGGGTGGGGGCGGGGGTGAGGTGGTTGGTAGGGGAGGGGTGGGGGCGGGGGTGAGGGTGAGGTGGTTGGTAGGGGAGGGTAGGGGCGGGGATGAGGTGGTTGGTAGGGGAGGGTAGGGGCGGGGGTGAGGTGGTTGGTAGGGGAGGGGTAGGGGCGGGGGTGAGGGTGAGGTGGTTGGTAGGGGTAGGGGCGGGGGTGAGGTGGTTGGTAGGGGAGGGGTGGGGTGAGGGCGGGGGTGAGGTGGTTGGTAGCGGGAGGGGTGGGAGAGCATTTCGGGTGTTATTGTTGATGGTGGTGTTGATAGTGATGATAATGACGTTAGTGCTTTTTTTTTCTTCTTCAGCTGAGCATCCCCGTTTTCTGTTGTTAAGTTAATGATTCCCGTTTCCTGTTATTTGGTCGACAGTTCTCGTTTTCCATCATTTAATTGAAGATTCCCGTATTCTTATCTCTTACCATGGATTCCTGTTTTCTGTTTTATGGTCGGAGAATCACATTTTCTTTTCTTTTAGCAATGATTCCCGTTCCCTGTAGTCTTTATCCAGGGATTCATTTTCTTCTATCCTTTCGCCAAAATTCCCATTTTCTGTTCTTTCGTCGAAGATTCCCGTTTTCTGTTCTTATGTCGAAGATTCCCACTTTCTGTTCTTTCGTCGAAGATTCCCGTTTTCTGTTCTTTCGTCGAAGAATCCCACTTTCTGTTCTTTCGTCGAAGATTCCCGTTTTCTGTTCTTTCGTCGAAGATTCCCGTTTTCTGTTCTTTCGTCGAAGATTCCCGTTTTCTGTTCTTTCGTCGAAGATTCCCGTTTTCTGTTTCTTTCAACGATAAAGAAAAATCTGTTTACTCTCTGCCCTTTTGCCGACGATTCTCATTTTCTGTTCCATCCTCCGACAGTTCCCGTTTTCTTTATTTCCCTCAAAGAATTCTCATCTCCGGCAAAAAATCCTCTTTTGGGGGACAAGAAGAAACTAATAGAGCAAAGTTATTATGAGATTTTCACCAAGCTAGGAGGTTTGCAGATGTTGAGAAGGAGGGGGAGGGAGGAGGGAGTGATTAAAGGAGGAGGTGAGGGAAGAGGATGGGGGTAGGGAGAAGGAGCAAGGAAGGAGGAGCAATGGAGGAGGGGAAGAAAAGTGAGTATAGGAAGGAATGAAGGAGATGAAGGAATAACGAGAAGGAGAGGAGAAGGAGGAGGAGGTGAAGTAGGAGGAGATGGGAAAATGAGTGATACGGAGAATAATATATAGAGATGAAAGTGATGGATAGGAGGAGGGGGAGGAAGAGGCGAGGGAGGAAGAAAAGGAAAAGCGAAGGGGAGGAGATGAGAGAAAGGCCAGAGGAAGAAGAGGACGGGATAGGATGTGGAAAAGGAGATGAAAGAAAGAAGGAAGAGGGAAGGAGTAAGGGGTGGAGTTGATAAGAAGTGGGTGAGATAGGTGGATAAAAGGAGGAAGGAGGGGACGAGGTGGAATTAAGAAAGAAAGAGACGAAGGAAAGCGGAAGGAGGAGATGGAAAGAAGCAAAGAAAATGGAAAAGGGGAAAATGATAGGGATAGAAGGGGAGGTGGTAAAACACGCGAATGGAAGGAGAAAAGGGAAGGAAGAGAGGAGAAAGGAGAATAAGAGAGAATGGAAAGAAGATCAGGAAAAGGAGGGAGAAAGGTAAAAATAAAGTGGAAAAAAATGAATATAATAAGAATGGGAGAAAAAGAAGAAAAGTAAATGAATAGGGACGGAGTAAAAAGATGGATGGAATAGTAGAAAGATGGAGAGTACCTGAAAGAAAGTACCAGATGCTTAGAGTGATGGATAGTGAATAGCAGATACACCAGAACTGGATAGATAGGAGATCAAACACCACCGCAGGAGAAAGTAAAGTAAATATGAATAAACAAATGAAGTACGAACACAGAAAAGGAAAGAGGAAACGAGAGAAGAAAAGGAAAATAAGATAACTAAGGAGAAAACATGGATAAAACAGGGAAATAAAGTAAGCAA
>NW_028234417.1:30685453-30692953 GCF_977035675.1 Penaeus japonicus
TAATAACGATAATAATAATTACTATGATAATGATAGATAATAAAAATAATAACATTTGTTATTATTACTATTGTTATTATTGTAATTACCATAATTACCATCAATAGAAGTATAACAACAACATTTACGATGAAAATAAAACACCAACGAAAGAAGACAGGCAACGTCGCATCACATGGCTCATTCATAAGATATGGCACCACCGCGCAGCTGGTCGGTTAGATATACTTTACGGCGATGATCATTCTCACTTGATGGCTCCGCTTTAGCATGTTCACTCGCCTAATGAATCAAGTGGAGAATTATAGCGTTTGAATACTTTAGCAAAGATGAGATAGGAAAGTAATGGAGGAAATAAAGGTTTGATGATGATGATTACGGTAATTAAGGAAGAAAACGAGGGGGTGAGGGGTAAGAGAGAGAGAGAGAGAGAGAGAGAGAGAGAGAGAGAGAGAGAGAGAGAGAGAGAGAGAGAGAGAGAGAGAGAGAGAGAGAGAGAGAGAGAGAGAGAGAGAGAGAGAGAGAGAGAGAGAGAGAGAGAGAGAGAGAGAGAGAGAGAGAGAGAGAGAGAGAGAGAGAGAGAGAGAGAGAGAGAGAGAGAGAGAGAGAGAGAGAGAAAGGAACAGACATACAAACTGAGAGAGAGAAAGAGAAAGAGATAGAAAAAGAGAGAGAAAGGAACAGACAGACAAACAGGCAGACACACACAAACAAACAAACAAACAAGACCAAAAATGAGAAAAAAAAGAGACACAGAAAATAGACCACTAAACAAAAGAACACATGGAATAAGACCGAGCGAAACCCAGTCTCCATTTCCTAAATAACTCGTACCGGTCGACGTGGCTTCCCGTGTCCCACGTATCTCTTAAATGTGATTCATCGCCGCGGTGTGACCACAACCATCCGAAAGTGAACGAAACTTTGTGAGGTCGCCGTCATTACGAAACAGCAATTAACACGTGACTATAGGTTTTACATGCATTGAGTGTCAACAGCAAATGCAATAGGTTTTGTTTTCTTTCTGTTTTTTTTTATCTGTCGAAGAGCATTTTAAATACGCGTGAATATTAGATGCTGTTGGTTGCACATGAATAGATAAAGTATTGGAAACTCTGTATACGCTCTTTTTTTTTTTCTTTTTTTTTTATTGCTGTTTGACTTTATATTCATCGATGTTATATGTTCTAGGAAAAGTTGATAGCCAGTAGCATATTTAGGTGGCATTCTGTTAGCCAGTAGGAAACGTGAGTGGAATTCTGTTAGCCAGTAGCATACTTAAGTGGCATTATGTCAGTCAGTAGCATACTTAAGTGGCATTCTGTTAGCCAGTAGCATACTTAGGTGGCATTATGTCAGTCAGTAGCATACTTAGGTGGCATTCTGTTAGCCAGTAGCATACTTAAGTGGCATTCTGTTAGCCAGTAGCACACTTAGGTGGCATTCTGTTTCAGTAGCATACTTAAGTAGCATTCTGTTAGCCAGTAGCATACTTAGATGGCATTCTGTTTCAGTAGCATAATTAAGTGGCATTCTGTTAGCGCAAATAGTATTAACTTTAGTGATATTATTGTGATAGAAATCTTTCTAGTTTAAATATGTACAGTGTCATATGATATCGGATTGCACGCAGTCGAATGCCGCGTATTATTATATTATCATTAATTAGTATATATTAAGTAAGAAAAAATATTATGTGTACAAGAATCTTTTAAGATTGTTTTGAATAAATCCGATTAGACATTTTACGTTTTGTGAAGCCCTTTCCTTGTGTCCAAAAGAAAGTCATATTATATTCATGAAAATCAAATATGCAAATGCAATATCTTGCAATTAACAATTCAAAGCAAAAATAATAAAAAAAAACTTGTATATCTCAACAGAATACCACGAAGTATATATTCCTTGGCCTTCCTTTTTTTTTTTTTTTTTTTTTTTTTTTTTTTTTTTTTTTTTTTTGCTTGTTCAGGTGTATATGCGTTTTAGTGATATACATTTTCTAAAGGATGTAATAATTATTTAAATTGTTACTATACCTATAACAAAAATGAGGGTTATAAAAAGTTACATATGTTCCTATACGGTAGGGAGTGCTGGATAATTAGTAAGAAGGAAGAACAAAAGTGAGAAGAAAAGGAAAAGAAACAGAGAAAGAGAGAGGGAGAGAGAGAGAGAGAGAGAGAGAGAGAGAGACTGGCAGACAGACAGACAGACAGAGACAGAGAGAGAGTGAGAAATAGAAAGGGAGATAGAAGAAAGAGAAAAGTAGAGAGAAAGAGCGAGCATATTTGAAGAACTTTTCAGACTTCACGAAAAGAAAAAAAAACGAAACAAAGCCACAGAAACAATTTAATTCAGACAGATCACAAATGAAAACCATTAGAAAGAGACAGCTTCAGATTCTTGAACACCCAAATCCTCACCAAGGATTTGAACATCTAGCATTATCTAGAAACATGTAGCGAAAGAGAAGTAAAATCAGACCAAGAACAGCATACTTTTAAAAAGTTTGAACAACATGATAACTAGAGAATATCAGGACAATGTGACCTTCTTAAGAGAATCTGAGAAGATATCTAAGTGGCGAACCATGATCGCCAATGTCACTTCCAGATCTGACACTTAATTAAGGAAGAAAATACCGAGAACGGAGTGTCAAAAGATTTATATTTCATTTTCCATCATTGTTGTTGTTTTTTGTTATAGATTTTCCCTCACTCTAGTGTATTCGCTTTTTCTAGTACGTGATATATATATTTTCTAAAGGGTGCATGCAATAGGGCAATCCACACTGGCACTCGTCGCGAACCCTTGGCACAGGAATTACGCAATTAGGAGAACCTTTCACGAAGGGGACTTTTGGGTGTCGAGAACCAGCGATCGTCAAGCAGTTTAGGATATCGGGAGACACGAGGGAGGGGAGGGAGGGGGAGGGAGAGAAGGGAGGGAGGGGAGGGAGAGGAGACACGAGGGAGGGGAGGGAGAGGAGACACGAGGGAGGAGAGGGAGGGGAGGGAGACACGAGGGAGGGGAAGGAGGGAGGGGAGGAGAGGGAGGGAGGGGAAGAAGGGGAGGAGGGGAGTAAGGGGAGGGAGAGAGGGGAGGGAGGGAGGGTAGGAGAGGGAGGGAGGAGAGGGAGGGGAGGGAGGGAGGGAGGGCGGGCCTGGCAACAGTGAACGTCGGTGGCCAACTTTTACAATCTGGCCCCATACCAAATATGGTCTCCTTCCTCCTTCTCCTTTTGTCGGTTCTCTTCCTTTGTCTCCTCTCTCTTCTCTCTCTTCTTTCTTCCTTCACCTTCTTCCTTCTTCTCCTTCTTTTTCTTTTTTCATCTCTCTGCTTTCATTCCTTCTCATGAATTCCCTTCCCTTCCCTTTATCCTTCCGTTTTTCCTCCATCGCGCCTCCCCTTTTTTATCGTTCCCTTCTCCCCTCTTTCCCTTCTCCTCTTTCCCCTCCCCTCCCTTTCTTTCGCTTTTATCTTTCCCTCCGCTCTCTTTACCTCCCTTCCTCTCCCCTCTCCTCCCCTCTTCACTTATCTCTCCCTTCCCCTTTATCCCCCACTCTCCCTTCCCCTCCCTACCCTCTCCTCCCCTCCCCCCCTCGTCCCCTATTTCCCTTCCCTCTCCTCCCCTCCCCTCCCTCGTCCCCTATTTCCCTTCCCCTTCCCTTCCAACCCACCTCACCCTCCCTCTCACTCTCCTCTTCCCTCCCACTCTCCCCCTCCCTCCCTCCCTCCCACTCACCCCTTCCCTTCCTACCCCTTATTTTCCTCCTATTGATATTCCTTGTTTTTATTCCCCTCTTTTCCCCTCTTCCACTTTTCAACATTCTCTTCGACGTGATTTGCTGAATTCTTCTCTCTCTTCTCGTCCTTATTCCCTTCCATTATCGACGTGTTGCTCCTGTTCCCTCGTACGTTATCACCCCTCTTCTGTTATCTTATCTCCCTATGTCATGCCATCACTTTCCCGTATCTTAAGTCTCGGTCCTTTCTCTTCCTTTCTCTCATCCTCTTCTTTATTAAGATATTTTTCTCCCTATTTTCCATATTCTCCTTATCTTTTCTTGTTTATCGTCTCTCTCTCTCTCTTTGGCGTATCTGATTTTACTTATGTCTCCTTCGGCTTTTTTTTCCCCGGTCTGTCTTTATCTCTCTCTCTGTCTCTATCTCTCTCTCTCTCTCTCTCTCTCTCTCTCTCTCTCTCTCTCTCTCTCTCTCTCTCTCTCTCTCTCTCTCTCTCTCTCTCTCTCTCTCTCTCACTGTCTCTCTCCTCTCCTTCACCCCCTCTCTCTTTCTCTCTCCCTGTCTCTCCTCTCCTTCCTCTCTCTCTCTCTCACTGTCTCTCCTCACTCCTCTCTCTCTCTCTCTCTCTCTCTCTCTCTCTCTCTCTCTCTCTCTCTCTCTCTCTGTCTTCTCTCTCTCTCTCTGTCTCCTCTCTCTCTCTCTCTCCTCCCTCTCTCTCTCTGTCTCTCTCTGTCTCTCTCTCTCTCTCTTTCTCTCTCTCTCTCTCCTCTCTCTCTCTCTCTCTCTCCTCTCTCTCTCTCCCTCTCCCTCTCTCCTCCCTTTTCTCTCTCTCTCTCTCTCTCTCTCTCTGTCCTCTCTCTCTGTCCTCTCTCTCTCTCTCTCTCTCTCTGTCTCTCTCTCTCTCTCTCTGTCTCTCTCTCTCTCTCTCTGTCTTTCTCTCTTTCTCTCTGTCTCTCTCTCTGTCTCTCTGTCTCTCTCTCTCTCTCTCTCTCCTTTCTCTCTCTCTCTCTCTCTCTCTCTCTCTCTCTCTCTCTCTCTCTCTCTCTCTCTCTCTCTCTCCTCTCTCTCTCTCTCTCTCTCTCTCTCTCTCTCTCTCTCTCTCTCTCTCTCTCTCTCTCTCTCTCTCTCTCTCTATCTATCTATCTATCTATCTATCTATCTATCTATCTCTTCCCCTCTCTTTCTATCTCCATGCTCTTTCTTTACCCTACTGTACATTTTCAGTCTATCTCTCCATCTGCCTTGCTATTCATTTATGTGTCTGTCTGTCTGTCTGTGTCTATCTAAGTATCTCCGCCTCTCTCTTCATAATTTCAACCCTTCTCCCTCCGGTAGTGCTATTGTCCACGTGTTATTGTGGCTGGCTTGCCCCCCCCCCCTCCCCTTCCCCTACCCTTTCCCCTTCCCCTCCCCTCCCCCCCCTCTTCCACCTCTTAGAATGGACTCGTTACGAAATTCTATTCATCGCCCCTCCTTATACCCCCCCCCCCATTCGCTTACCCACCTACCCCCCCTCCCTCCCTTCCAAACGCTTTCATCTCTTACCTCTTGTTTTATTCATATTCTTCTTCTTACCTTCCTCTTACTCCTCCTCCAACTCCTCCTCCTCATCCTTCCCATTCTTCTCTTGCTTCTTCTACTTTTCCTCCTCCTCCTCCTCCTCCTCCTTCTCTTCTTCTCCTTCCTTCTTCTCCTCTTCCATATTTCATCCACCTCCAGCATCCATCTCTCCCTTCATCCCTCTTCTTCTTTATTTCCTCCTTCTCTACCTCTTCCCTCCTCCTCATTGATCTTCTCTTTATGTCTCATATCCTGCACGTATTATCTGTCTCCCTCTCCTCCTCATTTCTTGCGTTCCTCCTTATATTCTTCTCCATTTATCACCATCTCCACCCATTCATCTTTTCACAAAGTTTTGTAATAACTTTTGCTTTCTTTTCTTTTCTCTCTTTTCTCTTTCTTTATCTTAAATTTATCACGGATTTTCTCTCGCCCTCTCATTCTTGTATTCCCTCCAATTTCCTCTTTTTTTTCTATCATTTTCCTTTTTTTCTCTTTCTTCTTCTTCTTCTTCTTCTTTTTCATCATCTTCCTCTTATTATTATTTTCCTTTTTCCGATTCCTTCTTCCTCTCATTTTATTCTTATTCTCCTTTTTCTTATTCTTATTCACCTTCTTTGTCTATTTCCTCTTTTTCTTATTATTATTGTTATTCTACATTTTCTTCATCTATTTCTTCATCTTCTTCTTCTTCTTCTTCTTCTTCTTCTTTATCTTCATTTCTCCTTCATCATCATCACCCACTTCTTAATCTTCTTCCTCTTCTTTATTTCTTCTTGTTCCTCATCATCTCCTTCTTACTCTTCTTCTTCTTCGTCTTCATAATCATTATCTGCTTCTTGCTATTCTTATCCGTCTTCCCTCTTTACGCCCCCTTTCGTTCTCCTTCTCCCCCTCTTCCTCTACTTATTCCCCACTTCCATCCTCTCTCATTCTCCCATTCTTCCTTTTCTTTCCCCCCTCTTCCTCTCCTTCTCCCCCTCTTCCTCATCTCTCCTTCTTCCTCTCCTTCTCCCCCTCTTTCTCTTCTTCTCCCCCTCTTCCTCTCCTTCCCCCCTCTTCCTCTCCTTCTCCCCCCTCTTCCTCTCCTTTTCCCCCTCTTCCTCCCCTTCCCCTCTTCCTCTCCTTCCCCCCTCTTCCTCTCCTTCTCCCCCTCTTCCTCTTCATCTCCCCCTCTTCCTCTTCATCTCCCCCTCTCCTTCTTCATCTCCCCTCCTTCCACCCCCTCCCTTTCTCCCGTGCCACCAGGGGACCTCCGTTCTATAAACACACATCCCATTTCCTGCCAAGGATCTGTAGGAACTATTAGGACCCCAAGGAAGAACCTTCCCCTTGTTATCTTTAGGTCTTCTGGTGTCGGGGAGAAAGAGGGGGAAAGAGAAGGGGACGATAATGAGAGTAGGAATAAGGGAGAGCAGATAGAAGGTGAGATTGATTTAGTTCAGGATTGATTGTGGATACGTAAATACGTAGAATGGAAAGGGTTGAGGATGAGAGTAAGAATAAAGGAGACAAGATAGTAGGAAAGATGCGAAGATGAGGATAAGGTAAATGGCTGATAAAGAAGTGTAAGAACAAAGGAGATTATATAAATTGTGGGTAGAAATGCAGGGAGGAGAGAAAGGGCCGATAAAGAAGAATAAGAACAATGGAGATTATATAAATCGTGAGTAGAAATGCAGCGAAGGGAGAGAGGACTTTATAAAAACGTAAGTATAAGAAAGAAAAACAAACGAAAGAGAATAAGACTAAGAGTGTAAGATAAGGGACGAAAGAAAAAGTGAACAGATTTTTTTTTTCTCAGATAAAAGCGGTAGATAGAAATACAATGGGAAATGGTGGGCGGGGGTTTGTTATAAATTACTTACCTAACAAGGAAAGTTTTGTTTACATTGTAGGGACTTCTCTCTGTCTTGTGTTTTATTTGGTTCCTTGTTCCTTGTTATTTATAAAGAAATGGATATCACGTATTTGTCTTGTTAGATACATATATTTTTAGATATTAATATCATTATTTGTTATTTTTTATTTATTTATTTATTTATTTATTTACAAAGGCGTTAATATGAACGTAATAATAGAACGATTTGGCAATTTTTCATTGATAATGGCTCGAAGAAGAGAAATTCTGGCCCATTATTGTCCTGGAGTGAAAATGAATCTTTTAAATGCGAGAGTATTTTTCTTTTCTTG
>NW_028234417.1:30706061-30711061 GCF_977035675.1 Penaeus japonicus
CCGAGACAATCATGCAGGTAAGCCACAGCTGAGCCAAGGCATAACGTCAGAAAACACTTATTTCCATTATTCCTCCAGCTGTTTTTCTTCTTCTTCCTTTCTCTATATTTTCTCTCTCCTTACCTCATATTTTCCCCTCCAGATATTTTCTTTTTAACTCGACTTTACAGCTGTTCCATCTCACGCGGCTATAGGCTCTGCTGTCTGGGATGCAGTCGTTGTTTGAGTTGCTGCTGGTCGTCTGCTGCTGGTCTGCTCTTTGGTCTTGTCTTTGGTCTTGTCTTGTCTGCTTTTAGATTTATCTTTCTCTCTCTTTTTTTCTTTCTTTCTCTCTCGATCTCTCGATCTCTTTCTCTCTTGATCTCTTTCTCTCTCTCTCGATATCTTTCTCGCTTGATCTCTTTCTCGCTTGATCTCTCTCTCTCTTTCTCTCTCTCTATCTATCTATCTCTCTCTCTGTCTGTCTGTCTGTCTCTCTATCTCTCTATCTCTCTCTCTCTCTCTCTCTTCCGCTCGCATCTCTGCCTCGCTCGCCACTCCTCCCGCCATTCTCTTCTCTTCTCTTACCTCTCCTCACTCATCTCCCATCACCTCTCTCCCTCTCTCCCTCTCCTCTCTCTCTCTCTCTCAGTCTCTCTTATTTTCTCGTCTCCTCCCTCTCTCTCTCTCCTCTCCCTTCTTTCTCTTTCTCTCCCTCTCTTTTCTCTCTCTCTTCCTCTCTCTCCTCTCCCGCTCCCTCTCTCTAATCTCTCACTCTCTCTCCTCTCTCTCTCTCTCATCGTCTTCTCCTCCCTCTCACTCCTCTCTCTGTCTCTCCTCCTCTCTTGTCTCCTCTCTCTCTCTCCCTCTCTCTCTTCTCTCTCTCCTCTCGCTCCTCTCTCTCTTCCTCTTCCCTCCGCTCATCCTTCCCTCTCCGATCTCATCTCTCCGCCCTCTTTCTTTCCTCCCTCCTCTCGCTCTCCCTGTCGTTCAAAGGCATCTCCGCCTCTCTCTCTCCGTCTCTATCTCTCTCCACCTCTCTATCCTCTAGGTTTATATTCAATGTCTATTTAATATTACCGGGTACCTGTGTAAGCAATATTTTTAGATTATGAAGTGCAGTGGCCTGACTGAGCAACCGCGCTATGCAGCCGGACGGTGCTGTAAAGTTATCGAGATACATTTTTCATGTTTGTATATTTATATTCTTCTTTTCTTCTTCATTTCTTCGCTTTCGCCGAAAGTCTTTTTTCTATTTTCGAGAACTATATTTTTGTTTCGTATTTTCAGTTTTGAATTTGATGGAAAAATTCAATTTTAGATTTTTACCCCCCTTCCGCCAGATTAAGAGTTATATTACTTAATGGAATCCTTCTTAATTGTACATTTAACCATATTATCTTCATCAAAACAAAACGTGATATTCTTATGGGTTGATTAAGTTGCCTCTATAGTTACTGTTAATTGTCACCCTTTCCTTTAAAAAACATTTATAAACGCAAAATACATTACACAATCCCTCGTACTAAAGGATACCCACTACTTTGTCGTCACATTTACTCCTTACATTCGCCTGCGCCGTTTCTTTGGAGACTTTTGTTTGCAATGAATGTGTCTTTTCCTAGGTCTGCTTTCGACACGTGTCAAGAGCTTGATGCAATAGATTCAGAAATTCTGTTTTCATCTCCCTTTCATCCCACTTGTGAAAGAGGCCTCAGCCAAAACTCTCTCAGCTTGCTAAAAACACTTTCTCCCTCATTTATCACCATGCTATAATAAAACAGGGACGGCGGTTATTTTGCTCCTAATCTTTTTATTGTCTAGTTCGTACAGTGACATATTATCTGCACTCACGCTTATGGTAACTTGATAGTCTATGTCGATTGGGTCCCTCAGAGAACCGACAAACGTAACGGCTTTAATATATCGCGAACGTTCCTAGTCCCCTGATGTTTTTTTGTTTTTTTTTTACGTTCGGCGTTTTTCGGTCTCATTTTCCCCTTCTTTCCTTGTCCTTTTTTGGATGAGGAAATATATAGTGAATGGATAGATTGGTGTTCTTACTTTTATTCTTGTTTACACTTAACTTACAACCTGTGTTGTTTTTGTTTTTTGTGTGTGTTTGTTTAGTATTGTGGCGGTTTACTAACATCTAGATTTCTGTGAAAATATGTGGGTGGTGGGGGGGGGGTGGGGCTAGATAGATTTGTTTGGAGAAATGGCGTGTAGTGGCACGTGCCCCCCCCAACCCCCCCCATGCCTGCACCCCCGTGCCCCCCCCCCCCCTGCACCCTAGTGCCGCCCCCCATCTATTTGGCCATGGAAAATAATTAAGAGCTTTGTTTGTGGATTTATCTAATCTCCATCTCCTAGTTATCTGTTTCCGAACTTTGTTTGGTAATTTGTTTTTTCAGTTTTTTTTTTTCAAGACAGTTTTTATTAATTACATGACAGACACCAAAAGAGTTTCATGGCATGGTTATAATGTTGCATAGTTATGTGATGTGTAAAATCAATTTTTTTTTTTTTTTTTTTTTTTTTCTAATTTTTTTCAGTTTTTCTTCCCCCCTCTCTTTCCCCTTTTCGCCCCCTTCTCCTTCCCTCGTCGCTTTCCCCTCTTCTCCATCTTCCTTTCCTCTTCTCCTTCTCCTTCCTTTCTTCCTTCTTTCTTTTTATTCTCAGTCTCGTGGTTTGTTCGTTTCACGAGTGGGGGGGGGCAGTGTGGGCGAAATGAATGCAGTGAGTCGTTCGACTTCTCTAGCTTTACTGTTCTTGGCTTTCGATTCGCCCATGCAGCTGAGACCCCTTGTTCTTTATTTTAATTACGACGGACGTTACTGTCTATAAAGAAAAACATGAATGTTTGAAGTTATAAACAAAAAAAAAAATACAAAAGATTAATTTAAAAAAAAAAAAACACTTTCCAACGCAGTCACGATGAATCCATTATAAGAACAGAATAACAGAAATATCTCACGCAAAGACACTATGATTGTTTGTCTGTGTTTTGTTTGTTTATGAATGATAATTTGCGGTTTTTTGTGCTTGCGGTTTTTGGGGGTGTTTGGTTTGTCTTAAGTTATTATCACAATCAACACAGAATCAGTCCAAAAAAACAACGAAATATACGCAAATCTTTCGGGTGTGAAATAGATTCAGTATAAGTAAACAAGGGAAACCTTTTATACTTTCTTTTCGCATTTGTCAGGATACATCATGAACTGCAATCAAACACTCAAAAGAATTCCACTGGCTCACCAACAATATGTAATCACCCTAAACACAACTTGAGTCAAAAGACTCAGACCCGGGGGGGGCCGGTTACACTTGCAAGCAATAATAAACGACAACGACATTCTTATTTTGTATCTTTTTTCTTTCTTTTCTCCTCCTTTTAATTCCCCTTATCTTTTGTATTCCTTTCTTATTTCTTCTCTATTCCTTTTCTTCTATTCTTGTTTTTTTTTTTCTTACTTTTTTTTTTTTTGTTATTATTTATTCTTTCCCTTTTTATCTTTTCTTTTCTTTTCTTCCCTTTCTGTCTTTTACGTTTTTTTCCCTTTTTCCATCCCCTTTTTTACTTTCTTTTTCTTTTTTCTTTATTCTTTTTTCTTTTTTTTCTTATTAATTCTTTTCTTTCTAATAAAAAAAAACGTCAATAAACGAATTAACGACATTCCCATTAATTTTAATCATTCTTTATTCTTTTTTACTTCTTTTCTTATTCTTTGACATTCCATTACATTCTATAGGATTCTTTCTAAAAGTCAATAACGACATTCTTACGCTGCTTACTTGCTAATCCACATACCTCACAACATACCTCCACATACCTCACAACATCACAGGACCTCGCCACCATAGACGACCGAATCCGTAACACATTCTACCTTCTCGCCCCGCTGTCAGACCGAACCGCCCAGCCTCTCTTCCTAGCGAGATAAACCGGTTCTCGTAAAAGCCAAAAGGACTTCGACCGACAAGCAGGTTGAAGTTGAAGTTCCTAAAACGTTTTTTTTTTTTTTTTTTTTTTTTATGGTCATCTCTTTTTTTTCTGATGTCTCTGAAAAGTCGTCAACGCTTGCCGGGTATCAAGACTTCTGGCTTCTGCAGGACGAGGGAGATCTGCAGACCCGCCGGGAACTTGGGTTGGGACCGTTAACTTGCCCTTCGAGGAGAGAGGGAGGGGGGAGGGAAGGGAGAGAGGGAGGGTGAGAGAGGGAGAGGGGGGAGGAGGAGAGAGAGAGGGGGGGAAGAGTGTGAAAGATGAAGAGAGAGTGTGTGTGTGTTTGGGTATCTTTGTGTGTGTCTGTTTGTGTATTTGTGTGTGTGGGGGGGGAGAGAGAGAGAGAGAGAAGATTGGAAAAGAAAGAGAAATACCCTCTTGCTAGCGATCTACTTATCTTATTCATTCATCTATAAGAAAGACAGAGACAAAAACAAACAAACAAACAAACAGAGAACGAAAGAATATAGAAGCAATTAACATGAGCTAACCGAATACGCAAGACCCAGCTGATCCGAAGGCTGATGCTGTCCTCTCGCTATAACCATCAGCCTGAGTTTCTTGTGTGGTCTGCAGCTGGACACTGCTGATGCGCACAGCTGATCTCGACACTGCTCTACCTCTGCGGTCACTGTCACTAACTTAGCAACGGGGATTCTGAGCGTAAGGATGTGTTTTGCTTTAGCTTTTCTTCAGTCTCTTCTTGCTCGTGTGTGTGTGTGTGTGTGTTTGTGTGTCTGTGTGTGTGTGTGTGTGTGTCTTTGTGTTTTTGTGTGGCTTTGTGTGTGTGTGGCTTTGTGTGTGTGTGTGTGTGTCTTTGTGTTTCTGTGTGGCTTTGTGTGTGTGTGTGTGTGTGTGTGTGTGTGTGTGTGCTTGTGTATGTGTGTCTTTGTGTGTGTCTTTGTGTGTGTGTGTGTGTGTGTCTTTGTGTTTCTGTGTGGCTTTGTGTGTGTGTGTGTGTGTGTTTCTGTGTGGCTTTGTGTGTGTGTGTGTGCTTGTGTATGTGCGTGTGTGT
>NW_028234417.1:30733561-30743561 GCF_977035675.1 Penaeus japonicus
CCAACTGGCTGCCTGGACCCTGGAATCCGGGGAAAAAGGCTCTCCACCATTATGGTGACAACCTCTATCACCATGAAGCTCACTGGCGCTGGAACAATATCGAGAGACCTGGGTGGGCACCGTGCCCGCGTCCTGGGCACCACAGCTGTCTAGACTTACACCCTTTGGATGGCTCAATCCCCTTCCTCTAACAATGAACTCCTTGATTTATAAAATTCCACATCCTGCTTCCATGCGACCTCCACTCTTCTCCCTCCTTCCTTCCGAACCAACTCCCAGATCCTGTGTTCATAGACGTAGCCCTTCCCGAACCGCATACCTTCCCACGTCCGCACTCCAGCACCCCTTCCCCAAGAACCCCTCCAAAACCTCAAGCCACACCCGTGGTTCGTTCTCCTTCCCTACAGCTACCTTCTACAGGATCTTCTCGGATCTGTGATGTCCCCGTGAAAGCTGCGCTAAAACCATTTCAGTGACGTTCATATCGTTTAATCTTCGTACGTAATGACAATCCGGGGATGAGATGAAACGACAGAATGCCAGGATGACATGACCAGTACAAAAGCCTACGATGGGGATGCGATAGCTGGTTCTCGAGTCAAAACGGGCTTAACAGGTACGCTAATGTAAAAGCTAATCAAGAGGCATTTCTTCCATCATCTTGATTAAGGATTTTTTATAAGCCGTGATTATCCAGTCGATCAAATAAATGCCAGTGTTTCCACAACTCAGGTTTAACTGTGAGACATTTTTACGAGCGAGCCTTTTTCTTCCAATTCAAGACGAGTTTCTTATGGGTGAATGTTTTTGTCTTGTTGACTTTTCTCTTTTTAAATATCTTGAAAGTATTTTTACCGAATCTTCACTGTTGAATAATCTAGTTGTGATTGTACCACTTTTTTCTATATTTAATCATATCCTTAAGAACAAGAGCAAAAGTTTTTTAAGGGTTTGTGACGTGTCCCACACAACCCACACTGTACATAATAATCACAGGAACCGTAGCTAAGATAATCCCTCTATTTAAAGCTAACCAATTATCTATCCACCAATCTGACCCATATCTAGCGTAGTTGAAGTGTTATATACTCTCATACTTAGTGATATATTTTCCATATAATCTCCCGGGAAAGTCTAGACCTACAGCTTAGAGAGAGACATCACGATAACAGGGGGCTGCTTGAGGAACGAAGGTGATTAGGATTATAGGATTTATGGGGGCTGGATTCCTTCAGGGTGGATTAAGCGCGCGTGGGTTTCTTCGTAGTGATGATAGGGCCGTATCCAGATTAGGGGGAGGGGAGGGGAGGGAGGTTAAGTGTCTGTACTCCCCCTACCCCCTTCCACTGATGACTTTATTTCAATATTGACAAAATGGAATTTCAAACCATCTAACCTTATCATCTTGTCTAAAAATAAGGTTCTCTGTAGCCTTTCTGTAAATAAAAAAAAAAATAAAAAAATAAAAAAATAAAACGAAAACGGTATAGATTTAATGTATTTACGTCTTTCATATCTATATAAATTCTGATTCTGGATTCTGGATACAGGCCTTGTTCTGAACTCGGGATTAGACAATCCTTCGCGAACTCAGCTGGAATCATTTCGGGATTAGCCGTGTTGGGTGGGCAGGTGGGTAGGGATTTGGGGGGGAGGGGGGGGGAGTTATCTAATCCCCGTGAGCTTTATGCTGAGCCTTTACCCTTGCCGTCGAATGAAGTCAAAATAGTAAAATAGAAAGAGCAGTCCACTTGAATATATCGTTTTGATACCGGATGTCTATGAACAAAGTTGGTGCTTTCATACAAACGAGCTTCGGGAATCAAAAGATTATAGTGATATTCTTGTAATGATTAAAGATAATCGTATATCTGAATGTAAATATATCTACGGTGTCCGCACAAGAGAATATTTGCGTTTTAAAAAATCTACGTAAAAAATACCCGCGTTTGACTTTGAAAGACTGAAAACGGAAAGGTAGGTAGTTTGTTATTTATTAAAGAGAGTTTAATTTGTTGTTCTCGTGGTATCGTTATAATTACTGTAAGATATTGTAATAATACAGCAAGTCAACAGAAAAAATATATATTTAAACAGCATGTAGTTTCATCTATAATTCGTATTTTTGCGATGTTGACTGATTAATGACTATTTACTTTCCTTTAATTATATATATATTCTTTTTTTTTTCATTATCTGGAAAATTAATGGAAAGGAAAAAAAATATATATTCGGTCACAGTGGATAAACGCAATGACCAACAAGATAGGCTTTAGTTAACTTTTATGCGGTTATTTAAATCCTTGTTAATCCAAATGAAGTTATTGCACTGACGACGCAAAGAACGGAAAGGGAATACAGTGGCGGGAAAAGACTGCAAAATCAAAATCCAGAGGAGCCGTAGACACACGCGGATAGCGATGGTAAATCTAAATGCCTACTTTAGACGGAGATGCCTAACAGGTAGCTACACATACACATACATACACACACGTACACATACTCATACTCATACACATATACATAACACTTACACTTACACATACACATACATACACATACACATACATACACAAACACACATACAAACACACACACAAAAAAAAGACAACCCCTACATACAAAAGAAAACACCCCCATCCCCCCTACACCCCCACCCCACTCACACAACCCCACCACACCCCCTCCACTACGCACTCACAAACCACAGACCCACAAACCAACACTCGCAAATCCTTGCAACATCAACATGAACACAAACACAACCCAGGAGACTGACGTAGCTAAATGTCTCCACGCCTTCAGTATCTGTATTATGGAGCCATACCTTCAATTTAGGATATTTTCTTCCCCAATGCAACACTCCTTGGAGATCCTTGGAGTCCTATGCCGAGGGGAGATAGGATCATGAAGTCACATTGACTGAAATACGAATTTTCTTCAATTTTCTGAAGTAATCAGCTGTCCACGAAGGATCACTCTCTCTTCGACCTGTTTTTTTTTCTGAAGCAGACACATTTCACCGTCTGTCTCTCGAAGTGGCAGTGGGAGTGGAGATGGTGGTTAGTGTGGCGTTTGCTGAAGGAAGGAAGGAAGGGGGAAGGAAGAGAAAGAAGAAGGAAGGAGAAGGAAGGAAAGGGGAGGGAAGAGAAAGAAGGAAGTGGATGGAAATAGAGGGAGAGAGAGAGGGGGAGAGAGAGAGGGAGAGAGAGAGAGGGAGAGAGAGAGAGGGAGAGAGAGAGAGAGAGAGAGAGAGAGAGAGAGAGAGAGAGAGAGAGAAAAAATGTACTGTGGGTTTTTGGAAAGTAGGTTGGCAAGCTCGTAAGTGAAAGAACCCTCTGATTAGTTCCACCCACACATATGACTATGTAAAGTGTTTTACGTGCAGACATACATAAAAATAAACAAATGCAAACATACACACATGCACACACAAACACACATTGATACGACAGAAGTACCTATACCACCATGTTTTGTTATCTAAATTTTATCGCACTAAATTACTCTCGAACGGAGAGTAATCACGGCAGGAGGAGATGCCACAACGACGTACCTGATCCTCTGTGATTGCTGCCAACGTTTCCTTTCCTTCTTGTTGCTCTGAAATAAAAATAATAAAACGGATCGTCTTCTATGCGAGAGAGAGAGGGAGAGAGAGAGAAAGAGAGAGACGCGAGATCATAGATCAAGAGAATTAACCAAGTCTCCCCAAAGCGCAGGTGATGACGTCAGTGAAATAGAAAACGGAGCGAATGCGATTTCTCTGCATCAGTTGAGGACATAAATATATGAATGTAAATATTAACGATCCACACAAGAGAATGCTGTATATAGTCCTAATTATTGTTGATATCACTGCGAATGTTGGCACGTGGCTGAGGAGACTCGGGTATTCTCTCTTGATCTTTTTTGACGAGGTCAGAGGATCATAAAGCCGATGGAGTGAACAGCTGATTTTCACCGTCCTCTGGTATCCGGACGCTTTCTCTCTCGCTCCATTGTTTGTTTACCTTGTTGATATAACTTGTTGAACGATTATGCTACAGGATATTAAAGATTTTTAGGCTCTCTTGGATGAATTATTAACCTCCTTTATTCCGCTTTTATGATAGACTTTTTTGTGTAATGATAGCTGTTTACTTTATTCTATCGGCATCGGATCTGCATCAATAAATTGGTAATAAGTAAGTCAACCACAGAAATCTTCTATTTGTCAACAGCATATGTGATGTCTTTAGAAACCATCAAAATACTATCTATAAGGTAAACATCTAAAGTTTGAGCCAAGTTTCCAACCGTAACTCCATCCACATGATCTAACTACTATACATTTCCTTGAAATAATAAAATCCAATTTATTGCTAGAATTACTAAGTAACCAAAGATCGATTTCGATCCATTACAACATGAATTAAAAGATTTGACTAAATACTAAGTTGAAAAGGAATTATTCATCTATGACATTAAAACGATACCACTGATAATTAAATCCACCATGCTAATTAATATTCCAATCTCAGTGATACAGTAATAAGCCCAGGTTTAAAATTCCTCGTGGTCTGTATGAATAGCTTTCACAAATGTTGATCCTATTCCTTTAAAATGACTTCAAGTTCTGGTTAGGTGAGACTAGGTTAGGATAGGTTCTATTGACAACTTAGGCTTCCTTTACGGGTTACTGTACTGGTACTTGCATTTGCTTTTATTACTTCTTGTTTAAAAGGGAGAAGCAGAGAATAAAAAAAGAGATGAGAAGAGAGAGATAATACGATGACAGTGAAAATAGAGACAGCATGGTCTATCGTGTCCATAATTCTGGAAAAGTTGAAACGAAACAAACTGAAGATTTCTTAAAAACAAACTCCACAACTTATTAATCTTTAATATAAATTCTTTTGTACAAGATTGTGCAAAATTCTAACATACATTCCGAGAAATTAAAAAAAAAAAAACGAATAATTTAATGATATAAAAGTAGCAATTCATAAGGCACTGACAATGTAAGCGACTTCGTTTTGGCAGTTCACGAAAACGGCAAAAATCTCATTACCATATAACAATATAAAAATAACGTTCTGTGAATTCCTTACGCAAAGAAAACAAAAACATTTCCATTAAAACATGCATCTTTTGACATAAAAGAAGAAAAAAATCAGAAACATGAGAAGGAAAATCATATACCATTATACCTAATGGTAATTCATCCTTGGAATCAATCACGTTTTGAGAATTCATCAAAACTTACACAAATAAAACGACACTTTTAAAATAAATATCCACTTTGACTTACAAAAGTGCAAAAAATTAAATTACCGATCCGTGACAAACATACATTACTAAGCATTGCAAACCAGACAAAAAAAAATAGATTTAGATAGATAAATAAATGAATAAATAAAACACCTCCAAATCCTGATTTTGAACTTGGTCCCTAAATACAAAAATCTCACCCAGACCCAATAGATACGATACTAAGATTGCTCTCTCGTGCTATAAAACTGTTTTAAGTTTGTTGTTGCTGTATGGTGTCGTATGGTGCTGTATGGTGTTGAGCCGATGGATGTGTGTGACGCACTGACGTGTTGAAAATAGCGATTTTCCGAGGTGATCGGTCCTCAAGTGCAAGGGCCAGGCTTCTTCATGAATATCATTCTTACCCTCCTCCCTTGCCGTATCTGAAAGGGTGAAGACATCAGATAAAGTGTTACTGACTACAAAGTTAAAATTAGAAGGTTTTGCATAACTATTCATTAATACGAAAGCAAGATACTCTTTTGCAAAAAGCGGAAGCCACTGGAAACAGGATAACGTTATGCGAAATGTATGAGAAACCACACGTGAAACTATGTGTTTACCTTGATTGCATTCCCGCAGACTTTAATTTTCCACGCTTTGTCTAGAGGTGGGAGACGCTCGAGCGCAACGGAACACTCCTTGCACTGCGGGGCTGCTCCTTCTGTGCCGACTGAGCTCTCCTTCTCCTCAATCGCAATGGAGGAAGACCTGTCCAGACTGTACCAGCCCCACAGACCTTTTTTCAGCCCATGTTTCCATGTGAATGCCCTCTTTCTCCTCTTCCTCTTATTCCTAAGCATCATTTGACTGCTTCCACCTGGCTGACATTTTGCTTGGGGGACCACTTGCATCGTATCAGTTGGTTCATAAGTATTTGTTTTCATGTTGTGTGCATTGCCATGCGCATTGCCAACTTGTTCTTGATGCAACATTTCATCAGATCCATTCGTGTCTAAAGTTGCGACACCCACGTTGCTTTCATCTCGTTCCTCAAGAATGGGCGACCCTTTAGCCATCAAATCTGGCAACTTTTGCAATTCCTCGACACAGCCTTCCTCAAGATCTGGCATGTGGTCTCTCAGCTTTGCAAAGCCACAGCTCACATATCTGCTTTCTCTCTCTAAGACTGGCATCTCGTCTTCACCATCAGGAGTCTGGGGGGGCAATGCCACTGAAGGTCTAGCTTTGTATTCTACAGCCAGATGGCTTCCACTCGCCTCATGCCCTAGAGTCGGCAGACAGAGTAACGACAGCATGTTCTCGAAATTTTCAGTTTCAAAATCTGATACACAATTTTCACTCGATTTCGAGAGTTCCTCAAAATCCAAATCATCCAATCCTTGATTAGATTGCTCCTCCAACTTCAGAGCGTCCTCTATCTTCTCCCTCAGGGGTTTCCATTGGTTCTCCAACGGGATGTTATGCTTCACAAGTTCCATCAGGGCCTTCCTCTCCTGATGCATGGAGTTCCTCCAAACATACCTGGAAAATATTAACAATTAGTTCATATGAGGGAGAGGGGGGAGGGAGAGGAAGAGGGAGAGGGAGAGGGAGAGGGAGAGGGAGAGGGAGAGGGAGAGGGAGAGGGAGAGGGAGAGGGAGAGGGAGAGGGAGAGGGAGAGGGAGAGAGAGAGGGAGAGAGAGAGAGAGAGAGGGAGAGAGAGAAAGAGAGAGAGAGAGAGAGAGAGAGAGAGAGAGAGAGAGAGAGAGAGAGAGAGAGAGAGAGGGAGAGGGAGAGAGCAACCTTGCCATATCCATTTGTAGTCATTGATTGTTATCATGTTTATTGATTATTATTTACACACACACACACACACACACACACACAC
Organism: Penaeus japonicus; assembly: GCF_977035675.1. NCBI lineage: Eukaryota > Metazoa > Arthropoda > Malacostraca > Decapoda > Penaeidae > Penaeus > Penaeus japonicus. Next base: position 30,740,689 of record NW_028234417.1, read on the forward strand.
ACACACACACACACACACACACACACACACACACACACACACATAAATATATATAATATACATATATGCACTATACACTATACATATACATATACATATACAAATATATATACATACATATACAAATATATATACATACATATACACATACACATACACATACACATACAATATAGAGAGACATAAATAAATATATATATATTATATAGTATATATATATATATATATATATATATATATATATATATATATAGAGAGAGAGAGAGAGAGAGAGAGAGAGAGAGAGAGAGAGAGAGAGGAGAGAGAGAGAGAGAGAGAGAGAGAGAGAGAGAGAGAGAGAGAGAGAGAGAGAGGGAGGGAGAGAGAGAGAGGAGAGGGGAGAGAGGGAGAGGGAGAGGGAGAGGGAGAGGGAGAGGGAGGGGGAGAGGGAGGGAGGAGGGGAGGGAGAGGGGAGAGAGAGGGGAGAGAGAGAGAGAGAGAGGGGAGGGGAGAGAGAGAGGGAGAGAGAAAGAGAGGAGAGAGAGAGAGAGAGAGAGAGAGAGAGAGAGAGAGAGAGAGAGAGAGAGAGAGAGAGAGAGAGAGATAGAGAGATAGAGAGAGATAGAGATAGAGGCAGAGACAGAGAGACCCGGAATAATACTGTTATTTTATTGTAATATAAAATTTGCAAAAAAAAAAACATAAGACACACGGCTCCTTAGACCGGAAGCACCAATAAAACCTCTTCATTGACCCAACTATGCTTCACATGTTATAGCAGGAGGTATCTGTAGGCATCTCCCTCCATTTAATCTCCATTATCCATTGTTGTAGATGTATCTTTATTACTGTGTAGCATGAAATAGTTCGCTATCCGGTCCCTTCAGCTGTTTTACTTAGTCGAATGCTCTGAGGCAGGGAAAGTGGCACAAAGTTGCTAGTGTCACCACCGAAACGGGTCATAAGAACAAGAGGCAAATCAGACAGACACCACTTCTTCCATCTCAGGGCCTTGACCTCGTCATACCTCTCGTCTATCCCGAGGGTGTTGACCTTAACTCTGTAGTTTGAAGGGCGAAACTCCTTGGTCCAATGAAGTGTCTCAGTTTGTCTCTATCACCAACTCAAGCTGTGATCTCGAGGTCTAAGTCAGTACAGCCGCTGAGCTTACATTGCTAGCAGCGGTGCTTTAGAGAGAGAGAGAGAGAGAGAGAGAGAGAGAGAGAGAGAGAGAGAGAGAGAGAGAGAGAGAGAGAGAGAGAGAGAGAGAGAGAGAGAGAGAGAGAGAGAGAGAGAGAGAGGGAGAGAGAGAGAGGGAGAGAGAGAGAGAGAGGGAGAGAGAGAGAGAGAGAGAGAGAGAGAGAGAGAGAGAGAGAGAGAGAGAGAGAGAGAGAAACAAAGACAAAGACAGAGAGAGACCACATCTCTCACTTTTTCGTTCCAGCTGTAGTATTGGTTCGTGCAACGTCCAGACCAGACTTTCTTGTCGCAAAATCTCAGAGATGCTATTCGTTTAATTACATGAACTCTTCAGTAAGAGTCCACTATTTTCTTGAGATATAATGCTGTGAACCGATGAATACACAGTTTTCTTCGTGAGTAATTGACCAATCTTTACTATTTGGGCAGTCGATAAGAGATTCTTTCCTCTTTGCATTAATTCTGAGCAACATTAAGTAGTTCAAGTCAGATATGAGCGAATCTGCATATTGGACAACGAAACAATCTGAGATATCATTCACATTGAGAAGAGACCGACTATTCATCCTCAAGAATCATCTGCCGTGTCAACAGAAGTCATTAGTGGTCATTGAGAGGAGAATCGGACCCGGGGCCGGATACTCAAAACAGCTAACGACGTCGTAAGCCCGCGCAGCCAGGCCGCGCATGTCTTAAGTCGAACTGCGAGCTCCGAGGGTCATACTCAAAACTTTTAACCGTCCCCGCGTGACGTCACAGCACCTCGTAACTTAAGGGTCGTCCCGAGCACTCGTACCGGTGTGAACCCGGAAATAAGTCGTGCTAGTTCCGACTTGTGCAAGTGAGATTTGTATTGATTATGTTTTACTGACTGTCCCAGACACAGTATAAGGCGTCATATCAATTTATATTGTATCTGTGTATCACAAATACCTCCATTCTCCCCAGCCACTTGATAAAAAGAAGATAACAAGCAATTATAGAATGCGCTCGTCGTTTACCCTATGGAGTTTACGACAATACATATTGAATACACTATAGAGCTTTGGGAAATGAAGGTGTCTTGTCATAGACGAAGGTGTATATATACATATATATACAAACATATATATATATGTCTGTATGTATGTATTTATCATATACAAACAAACATACATATACATTTATATATACATGCATATATATATTCATATATATATATATATATATATATATATATATATATATATATATATACATTCATAAATATATATCTGTATCTCTCTGTCTATTTATCCATACAAATATCCATCTATCTGCTTTTATAATCATCTATATCTCACTCGCTCTCTCTCTTTCGCTCGCTCCTCCCCCTAATGACCGTGGCCTCCAATTGGTAGTTACGTCTAAAGGGCTGACTGTTGATTGGTCAATTCGAAATGGTCCTGCCATCTGAGGGTATCCCACCAAACTACTGTTATGAGTTTTTCTTTCGGTTACGATATTTTATTTTTCTCTGAGTATGGGAGATTTGCGACCTCGTAGGGACATCGTACCTTACGAGAGCGTAACCCGTTGCGACGTCTTAAATTGCCAGAGTTTTGAGTATCCGGCCCCAGTACCGTTCCCTGAGGAACACCCACGGAAAGATCTCACGGAGTAGGTACATTTTCTTAACTCTGACCAAGATACATTTACTTCATTCTGACCAAGAT
>NW_028234417.1:30753561-30768561 GCF_977035675.1 Penaeus japonicus
TCCTATCTCAAAATATTCCAAATTCTCCAAGAGAGTCCAAGTGAGCTATGGCAAACCAAATACCAAAATGTGGATTTTCAATGAAAATATGGGGTGGGGTTAAAAATATAAAGATTACTTAGCATAATAAAAAACAAGTAAAAACTTGATATTCAATCAACTTACGTTCCCTCCACATCAGTCTTCCTGCCATCTGGGCACTTGCATTTGGGTGCATCACAGTGGATCGGTCTTTCAAGAAGCTCACTGAAGGCATTTGGTTCTAGTTCCCAGCTTGCATCTCTGTAAACATTTTTAAATGCAATTATCTTTGACTGATGAAAAAATATACAATATACATCTAAATAATAGCCAAGACTCCAAACTATATCGAGAATGAAATATGCAAGACCTATATCACCAAATGGTCTTACTTTTCTGGGACAAAAATGCCAAGATTTTGCATTTCAAGCTGGAAAACATCCTTGTCATTACATAATGGACACTTAAAGAAGTAGCCTGCACTCAAAGCCAATCTCTGAAAAAAAATAACAATAATTAAAAAATGAATAAAAACTGTCCTCCTAGATTACCACATTTTTCAAGAACAATTATCACTTACCTGATTGTAAAGTCTTAGTGCATTATGACCTTTAAAAAGTCTGATGCTTCAATATCACATATATCACATCTGATCGTTTATGTCTATTGTGAGCTTTTCTACCCTTTTATCAACACACATTACCATTCACTGCCATATAATTATACAAAGCCTCTTAAAAGAAAATCAAAAACCCAAAGAAAGGTAAAATCCACTTCACAAAAAGCTTGACCTCCACTTACTTGCAGACATTCTTTGTGAAACCAAGTTTTTCTCTTGCAACATGGAGCCCAGATAGCCTTTTGGGAATTAGCAATCAGCTCTTCCATGCATATTGGACATTCCAGTTCTTCACCAGCCCCAAAGCCCTTTTGGTATTCGCGATGCTGGGAGCAGTAAGATCTGTTGAAAGATATTTTTGCAAACTCAGTATCTGTTTAATTCATAGCATAAAAATTGAAGATCAGCCACTAGTAAATTCCCCCCCGCCCTCAAAAAAAAAGCTGTGGGCCCCAACCGTTCTCAATAACATATCAATGACATGTAATGCATTCTTCTTCCACATGCACTTATGCATACAAATTATTTTCAGAAAAATGCCAAGAGGCACCCTTGTAAGGTATTCACTGACATCTAACATCCAACTGTCACTCCAGGCTTTCTCTGCAATATGAAGGCTGAGCAAGATGAGTTGAGAGCACTCTTGAAGTAACAGGGGACTTCATGTTGTCAACACTCCTAAGATTTTTTTAATTAACCCATTCCCGACGGGGGAATTCTAGCCTTGAATGTCCAAATGCCGGGGCGTTCGAATTATTAGGCCTAAATCAATTGAATGGCCGGCACAATACTGTGCCGCCCGGCAACTGGGCTTTTGAATGCGCGGTACACATGCTGTACCACCCGTCCTGTGTGGGTTAATTTACTGCAGTGTCATTTACTTTTTCCCATTGAAAGATGGTATCAATTATAAATTATCATTATGTGCATAGGGCAAAAGTGAAATACATAGCCTTCTAATCACTTTGGCAAAATACACTTGCTCCTTACCTCTGACACCATCATACCTCAGTCTACCACACACATTCATCTACTGACCAGGAACCTACATCTACTTACCAACTAAGAACATCTCCACCCAAAAGAGAATGACTTGTTTTATTAACCCTCTCTGGACGGGTGGTACAGTACTGTACCGCGCATTCAAAAGCCCCCGGGCCACACCATTGTGTATTGTGCAGCCATCATGATTTAGGCCTAATAATTCGAACGCCCCGGCATTGGGACATTCAAGGCTGGAATGCCCCCGTCGTAAGTGGGTTAATCCCTATAATTGTCAACAAATTCTTCTCACAATAAACTTCTTACTATGATGCAGAGCCATCACCATCAAAGTAGGAATATGATATGTACAACATATCAGGCTCACAGTTGCAAGTGGCTGTGGCACAGCTGAGACCTCTTGGCAGGAAATGCTGCTCACCACTGAGGCATTGTCTGCAATTTCTCAAAGAAAGATGACTCATGATGATATATTACCTATCCTATTATAAAGGTCCACAATATTGGTGTTTCTTCAACATAATTAAACTGACCTTTATCTGGCTAAAATACCTTTCAAGAAGTTGCAAGTCTACTATGAGCTGACATCTCTAGACCTTCACCATCAGGTCAAAACGAGTAGGAGTAGTGGGTAAAATTTTCCAAAGCCAAACATGCTGGCTGAGTTGCATTTGTAAGCCACATAACAGTATTGGAACACAACTTGAGGGGAAAGACACATTTGACGACACAACTGCTCCATACCAATCAAGACATTCTTCATTCCATCTACATTCTCCTGTACTTGACTCAACCTAGACTCCTCTTATGCCTCAAACACCTACTCCTTTTCTGTGCACATTTCATTATCTTCCCTTCCCATCCCAAACACTCTTCAACTGATGCAGCCTCTGAAGAACCTAGATCAGTACTTCCAGCTTCTCTGTCCTCCTGCCACACTTATGATCTGCTTTTTCATGTTTCATTAACCCATTCCGGCCGGGGCCATTCCGGCTTTGCACGGTCGCAATACCGGGGTTCTCGAACGCATAAGCCTAACGCCTCGAGATTCTCGGGTGCACAAGCCGCGAGCCTGGGTTGCCCGCTCGCTCTACCCGAGCGCGCGGCTTCCCCTCATAGCTCCTCCTGGGTGTCTGACGCAAAAACCACAATACGTGCTATCACGTCAACCGGCGTGAATGGGTTAAGGCATTTTTTTGTGTTTGGCATTGAATTTCACACCACATATCAAATACATACTGCACAATGGAGCAAAAATTTTATATATACATTTAGATGTATGCATATGTATAAATAGTAAGAAGATATAATATACAATGAGGTTACTTAACTCATTGGTCGCGATTTTAAGAAAAAATGTATACAGTCTGATGGCCGGTTTACATTGTTTGGCACGGTGCCATCCGCGTCTACGACCGACTCTGCCTTTGCAGCAAATCATGCCATCCACGCTTGTCATCTTCCTGGTGTAAGCGGGAGTAGGTGAAAATATGTCCCGTCGTGAATGGGTTAGTGTGGAATCGAAAAACATGTTTTATTGTTTTATTCTTTCTTTTTTTTTTCCAAAATGAAAAGAAGAACAATATGAATAATCATACACATACATATGAGTATGTACATGTACCTTGTGATGTGATATCATGGGTAATCAACAAATTAGAAGTAGTATTGCATTAGTAATTTTTTACTTTATTTTATTTCTTGGCCAAACACATTTGATTTTACAATAGTTTTTCGACTCAGATCTTTTTATTCAACCAATCAAGAAGCAGAAATTACCATGATGTCATCAATATCACATAGTTTTCTGTGACATCATTTTTTTTAACGTTATATCTCATTTTATGACACTCAAACACCTAAACTAAAGTAACAGAGTCTAAGAAATTATGTAAAATTATTATATTTGAGAACAATCTAGCGATCTATTGCTGACGTTTCAGCATGTCACAATTGCCCCTCCCGGAGTTCGGTGAGAAAATGCACAATGTCTCAGGACGTCACCCGGGTCCAGGGATATTTTTCGACCTCATGATAGGATGTCAACCGGCACGAATGGGTTAAAGAGGAAAAGTGCTACATTTTCTACAAAAAAGTTTTTCTTTTTCAGCATTACTTTTTGCATAAATTTAAATTGCTAGACAATACTACATACTTTTTTCAACTGAAATAAGAAGAAATGGAGATATCTTTTCTATAGGATCTTTTAGGTATATCATAAACTTACTTTATTATTTCAACAATAATAGGCAATTACAAATTTCCAATATTGTCAAAAATATATGAAATCATACGAAACCTAGCAGGTGCCAACTAGTTTGTATACATAACATACCAGGGACATGGCTTTCTCAGATATCTACCACCAACAATCCTTAGCCAGTTTGGTAGTAAAATCATGTTACCAAATATCTAATCTTTACGTTTCATCAGCAGACTATAGACACTGCTCTTGATTCCTTTGGAGCTTCCAATGCCATTGACCCTACACAATACAGACTAACAATCTATAACTCTCAAAAATCAGAGATAACGGCTTCCTTGACATACGCAGAATATCACCTTGTGGGGACAGTTTCGGAATCAGAAAAAAAGTCTGTGTGACTATACCGTCATAAATATCATACTATCAAAATTTACAAATAATTTATATTAAAAGTACAACAACTATAATATCCCTCACCTGAAGTCATCGGAAAATTTACAAAGAGCATTTTGTTTTACTCCACATGGGTAGTGGTAAGTCCTTCGACACTTCTTATTATAACAGCCAATTGTTGCCCCCTTTCGTAGACAATAGCAACACGACTGAAAGAAGGAAGCGTTGGAATCACACATAAGAAGGAAAAATAAAATTATTATAATTACCAAACAGGAGGAAAAAATACTCAGGAAATGCCCTCTTGACAACTGCTAATAACATATGATGGATATCAATCCATTTGCTTTGGTACCATTAGTACTACATTTCAAAAAATATTAGAAACAAAAATCAAGCGACAGACAGCCTTTTGGCACTAACAATCACATATCAATTACTAGGCTTGCATGACTTCACCTCATTACTCCAACTAATGAATTCTTATGGGAAAAAATCTTTATCTTAGTACTTCATCATCATGATTATTGTCACAAAAACAATAATAATTATGCCAATAACAGTAATAAAAAAACAAATATTTCCTAAACTTTTAGGGATGGGATAAACATGTGAGGTCAAAGTAGACCTAGTAACAGACTCCTTGGTAACAACTCACATAACATTCATTCACTTCAAAAGTAAATTATTTAATTTTTTGAAATATCTTGTTCTAACAACAACAAAAAACTAATAGCACAAATTTATTTTAGAGGTAAATCATTTGCAGTTGAAAGGGATTATAATATTTTAAAAGTGGTTAACATTTGCGAAAGTCTTCATTATCTCTATCAGCAATAGAAATAATATCTAACTGAAAATATAATAACATGCAAAGTGTAAAAGAGAGAACACTTCAACAAAGACATCATTCTAGCAATCACCTCATCCAAAAGACAGGAACTTGCTCTACAGGACGATAACCTAGTTATTATGTCATTCACCTCTCCTGGTATTATGAATTGAAGAAAGACAAATCAAAAGTGATAATGAAATCAGTAACTAATGACTAATAGTCAAGCAACTGACCAATTTCCGACCCCGCTGAATCTCCTTGACAATGTCATCTGCTAAGAAACCTAGGATTCCTTCGTTGTCTTCACCATTTTGTGCTAAGCCACTGGAGAACAGCTGAAACAACAAACATGTGTATTCATTAATAATAACATAGGGAAACATATACAATTTATAAAGATGAGAGGGCTAGCAAGAAAAGAGTGAGGGGGGAGATAAGATATAACAAGATAAACACAAAGACAAAGAGTAATGTGCAATAAAAATCCTTTCTTGACCTGAACAAAACTACTCACCAAGCAAAAATAATGCACTGACACCTCATCTACAGTGTAGAGTTTCCCAAATTCCACCTCATTTTCATCTTCACGACCACAAAAGGAGCATTTCAATGGCTGGCTCATTGTGTACCTGCAAAATATGTGAAGCAGATGGAGTAGGAAAAACAACCTTGTTGAAAGGATAACCCCGAAGCCACCTAATAAAAAATTAACTCAATAACACAAAGAACAAAACAATAATGCTGCAATATACAAACACATATGTACCATAAGCAAAATAAAATAAAAATTAAGGATGAAGCAAAAAGCATAAACATAAGTAAGAATAAATAAATCAAATAAATTATTATTAATCAATCAGTTAATTAATTGATCAATTAATTAATGGAATTCCAAGAATAAATAAATAAATACATATTTTAAAAAAATGAATTTTGGGAACACTTACCATGCTTATATAAGCAATACAAAAAAAAAAGGCTGTACCATACAAAATTTTGCTGAAGAGCCTCTTAGTTGTAATGCAAAAATTACCATGCACTTATAAAAAGGCCAAAAAAGAGAAAAGTACCCTGTAAAATGCTCAATCATAATGCAGAACTAAGAGAGATACTATAAACCATCACCAACAATGCGTACCTGTAAAATGAGTAAACTATGGTTACATGCCCTTATATTATCCTCTTACCCAACTGGAGATTTTATCGCTACAGTCTGTTTATTTACAGTCCTCTTTTCTTTGGGGGTATTTGTGCCCTCTTTAGTAGCAACGGCAGAGGAACAATTTTTGTTTAGGTTGTACCACAGTGATGACCTGGGTATCCCATGCAGCTCAGCTGCTTGGGGAATACCCATGAGCCCTTTGCGGACTTTGAGCATTGCCTCGGCCATGTCTTGAGGTAGATAGTTTTTCCTTCTTCCATCTGCAAAATTCCGAAGCATTCACATGGATTTCCCACTTCATCTCTCCAAACTTCTCCAGGAATATATGGAGGAGGAGGAACAGAGAAAGGGCCAAGGTATAAGGTAGAGAGAACAATTACGGAAAGACCAACAGCGAGGAAAATAAAGGAAGAACAGGAAGGGGAGGTAGTGAGAGGGAATATATGAATAACAGAAGATGGATAGATGGGGCCCAAGACAAAGAGTAATGTGCAATAAAAATCCTTTCTTGACCTGAACAAAACTACTCACCAAGCAAAAATAATGCACTGACACCTCATCTACAGTGTAGAGTTTCCCAAATTCCACCTCATTTTCATCTTCACGACCACAAAAGGAGCATTTCAATGGCTGGCTCATTGTGTACCTGCAAAATATGTGAAGCAGATGGAGTAGGAAAAACAACCTTGTTGAAAGGATAACCCCGAAGCCACCTAATAAAAAATTAACTCAATAACACAAAGACCCAAACATAGCTGCAATATACAAACATAAATGTACCTGAAGCAAAAAATAAAGATAAAAACAATTGAAGCACAAAGCATAAAAAATAAGTTAAGAATAAAAAACAAAATAAATTAAAATAATCAATCAGTTAAAAAAAATAAACATTAATTAATGGATTCCATCAATTAAATTAATATAAATACAATTTTAAAAATGAATTTTGGGAGAACACTTACCTGCTACTATAAAAAAAATACAAAAAAAAAAGCTGTCCTACAACTTTTGTGAAGAGCTCTTCGTTGCTATGCAACAAGTACCATGCACTTATAAAAAGGCCCCAAAAAAGAGAACATACCCGGTTAAAATGCTCAAAATAATAGCAGACCTAAAGAGATACTATAAAAAATCACCAACAGTGCGTACCAGTAAACTGAGAAATAATGCAGAACTAGACCCATATATAATCACTTACCCACACTGGCTATTATGTAAAATGAGTACTGATTATTTACCTGTCCTCTTTTTCTTAGAGGGAGGATTTGTGCCTACAAACGCAACGCACCCGTTAACGATGCCCCCAAATAGATAAGGTTGTACCACAGAGAATCTGTTTTCTCCCAATCAGCACCGCAGCAATGGACCAACCCCATGAGCCCAATGCTGCCACCCCCCCCCCCCCCCCCCCCCCCCCCCCCTCCCCCCATGAGCCTCCCCCCTTCTATCTCCTTCGCCCCACCCAACACTTATGCGGTAGCTAGCCTTTCCTTCTTCATCTGCAACATTCGAAGCATTCACCTGCGATTTCCCACTTCATCTCTCAAACTTCTTCCAGGAATATAATGAGGAGGAGGAACAGGAAAAGCGGCCACCAGGTATAAGGTAGAACAGACAATTACGGAAAAGACCAACAGCGAGAATAATAAGGAACGAATCAGAGAGGAGGCTATAGTGAAAGAGGAATCGAATAAAGTAGATGGAGATGGATGTAGATGGAGATGGATGTAGATGGAGATGGATGTAGATGGAGATGGATGTAGATGGAGATGGATGTAGATGGAGATGGATGTAGATGGAGATGGATGTAGATGGAGATGGATGTAGATGGAGATGGATGTAGATGGAGATGGATGTAGATGGAGATGGAGATGGATGTAGATGGAGATGGATGTAGATGGAGATGGATAGATAGACATGGACACAGAGAGAGAGAGGGAGATTGGAAGGCAGGGAGGGAGGGAGAGGGGGGAAAGAGGGAGAAGGAGAAGGGGAAGGAGGGAAAAGGGGAGGGGGGAGGGAGAGATGGATGGATGGATGGATGGATGGATGGATGGATGGATGGATGGATAGAGAGGGAGAGGGAGAGGGAGGGGGAGGGAGAGGGAGAGGGAGAGGGAGAGGGAGAGGGAGAGGGAGAGAGAGTGGGAGAGGGAGAGGGGAGAGAGGGAGAGGGAGAGAGGAGAGAGAGGAGAGAGAGGGGGAGAGGGAGAGGGAGAGGAGAGGGAGAGGGAGAGGGAGAGGGAGAGGGAGAGGGAGAGGGAGAGGGAGAGGGAGAGGGAGAGGGAGAGAGAGAGAGAGAGAGTGAGAGTGAGAGTGAGAGTGAGAGTGAGAGTGAGAGTGAGAGTGAGAGTGAGAGTGAGAGTGAGAGTGAGAGTGAGAGTGAGAGTGAGAAGAGAGAAATGAGAAAAGAGAAATGAGAAAAGAGAAAAGGAGATAGGGAGAAAAGAAGAGAGGAGAGGAGAGACAGACTAATAGAGAGACAGAGAAAGACAAAGAAAGATAGACAGAGAAAGTATGAAGACAAGAAAAGACAGAGAGACAGAGAGAGAATGGTAAAAAAAGGAAAGAAAAATAATAAGGAAAGTGTTAAGTGCATTCAATTTATAAATCATGCATACAATGACAATACTTTAATTAAAAACAAAACAAATAAAACTACTAACTACAAAATTATATTGAAATAAATCTCAAAGTATTCCAAATGTTTTAAAATTACTCAAAATTTATACAGCAAAATTAAAAAAATACATATATATAGATATAGATATACAGTATATGATGCACACACAAAATAAAATTCAGATCACAGTCAAAGGTGACCCTGAACCACACACTGTTACTTTGTAAATCTTAGAAACACAAAAGAGAAAAACAAAGCTCAAAATTGCAATGCAAGCAACTGCAGATGTAGTATGAAAGTAATTAGAAATGGATCATAATCAAAACAAATAAGATCAGCACTGCCATAGGTAAACAAAGCTATAGGTGTATTATGTTGTAAAACACAGAGTAAAGAAAAATGAGAAAGAAAAAAGGTTCATCCAATCCAAACCTTTTGACAGACATGGAGAGAAAAAAATAATGTTGTTTTCTCATATCCACAATTAAAGGTTGTGGCATCGTTATTTAAATTCTTATTCCATTCTACATAATCAAGTTATTTTTCTTTTAACCCATTACAGACAAGGGATAAATTTGCTGGCCCGGTCTCCAGGATGAGTTTTATTTCAGCAGCTTCACACAACATACCTGGACTTTTCTCACTCTCTTTCAGTCAATCATTGTAAAACTAGTCATTTTTGTTTTATAATTTCTTAGTGTTTTATTGTATTGCAAGACTCATATGTGTCATGTGACAGGCTCTATAAATGGTTCAGTTGACTAAAATTTTAGTATAGGGTCCATATCAGCTCATTTTCTTAATACTCAGTGTGATAGAAGTATTGCTGTTCTATGGGAGGATAAAAGCAACCTTACAAAAAACACATAACCATCAACAATGAAGATAACATAAGGTAGGGAAGAGGAAGGAACCCTGTGCTTATAACTGTAAATGCCACAGTAAAAGGCATCCCTACTGGCACAGGGGTACATGAGTATGGTTTGAGTCACCTTCCCCTCCACGTTCTGCCTAGACATCCTTCATCTGAGGTACTTTAGATCAAGAGGTTGGCAACTTGCTATGTGTCATTGCTCTATAAAGATAGTACTTGCAAGAGACAGTGTATGGGTGCCATTCAAGTCTTTCTCTCCTGCTGGTGCTAAAACAAATTGGTGCCATCTAGGTTTTGAATGTTAGGTGAAACTCATTTTGCTTAACCCATTGGTCGCAGTTTTAATAAAATATTTAGGTAGTAGGATGACTGGTTTACATTGTCTGGCACGGTGCCATCCGCGTCTAGGACCGACTCTGCCTTTGGAGCAAATCATGCCATCCACTGCTAATGGGTTAATATTACTGCAATTATTGTAATTATGACTGCAATTGTCATCACTTATTCCTTACTCAACCAGTCCACAATGGGTTAATACAACAACCAATCTTCAAAATGAGTTTCACTGCAGCACATAAAATATGGAAACAATTAGTTGTTTGTCAATAACAAACTAAAATCAACATTGATTACATAAAACAATAATAGAATGATTGAAAGATATGATCGGATCCAATCCAGTTAAAATTAGCTGGAAAGGACAGCAAAGCAATTCTCCTCTTGGGTAGGCAAGGTTCAACCTCTAAAAAATTATTGACGTGTCAGAACATCCAATGTAGTAATATGAGGTCAACAGTTCAAAATTTATTTCTCTTTTGTGGGCCAATTTTGAAACAAATAGAACTCAAAAAAAGGCTGTACTGTGTATGTAAAGTGTTCTGATATCAGAGCATACCCCCAACACCTCTGCTTTCCCATAGAAGCACTCACATTGATTATTTATTCTCATTATCACTATAATTAGTTGTTTTTCTCATCCTAATTATCCATCACTATTATTACTATTACTAATATCATTAGTATTACTATCATTATTGTTATTATTACAGTTGGAACAGTAACCTTAAAACCCAAGAAATTTCCCACATAACCTGCTCTGCATAGATGTAGAATTGGAAAGTATCCTACCCTACAGGGTTAGTGAGTTATTTAATTAGATTTGATTTGTTTCCCATCAGAACATTCTAACCCATTTACGCCGGGGCCATTCCTGTTTTGCACGGTCGCAATACTGGGGTTCTCAAACGCGTAAGCCTAACATCTCGAGATTCTCTGACACACAAGCCGCGAGCCTGGGCTGCCCACTCGCTCAACCCAAGTGCACAGCTTGCCCTTATAGCTTGTCCCGGGCGTCTGATGCAAAAACCACAAAATGTGTCATCACGTCAACCGGCTCCAATGGGTTAAAGTACTCATATATACCCTATACATTTTAAGCCATATCCTAGAGCTATAATACTGTAACAATTTCTTTTTCTTTTTTTTGAACTGGAAGTGCATAATCCACAAGAAAAATTAATTGCAGGGTCTAGGCAATTTCAAGCCCTTTCCAAAAACAGAAAATTTTGGATAACAGTGAATCTATGTTAATTATTTATAATTACAGTTATGATTACTGTACTACCTAAGGTTTAACCCATTCACGCCGGTTGACGTGATAGCACGTATTGTGGTTTTCGCGTCAGACGCCCTGGTCGAGCTATGAGGGGAAGCCACGCGCTCGGGTAGAGCGAGCGGGCAAACCAGGCTCGCGGCTTGTGGGCCCGAGAATCTCGAGGCGTTAGGCTTATGCGTTCAAGAACCCCGGTATTGCGACCGCGCAGAGCCGGAACGGCCCTGGCGTGAATGGGTTAAGACAACAAATTACAAAAGAAAATTATCTGCAACTTACATGTACATTCTGCATCCCAAGTAAACACAATTTCTTAATGCATTGTCATCAAATATTTATCACAGTAAATTTTAACTAATTTGAAATAGAAATCATGTAAAAAAAAACAAGCTGACCTCTCACAGATGACCTATAAAACGTTTAAGCAAGGCTTAAGTTTAGATTACAAATAATCCATAGCCATATATGTAAGAGTTTGATTTAGGTACACCATATAATGAAAATTGATTTCCATAGTGAGTGAGAGTGCGTGAGAGAATCACATTACAGAAATATTTCTAAACACTAATAAATGTATCAATATCAGATAAGTAACAGAAATGTTTGATACAATGTTTAGAGTATGACCAAAAACAAATCCCATTCCAAGACTATTTCACTGATAAGTTCTGATTTACCAGAATGTTTGTTAACCCATTGCGGGCGGAGGATAGATTTGCTTGCCCAGTCTCCAGGATGCATTATATTTCAGAGCAAGGTAGTTTCACACATCATACCTGGACTTTTCCCACTCTCTTTTAGTCTCAAAGCTAAAGGTATTTTTGTTTTGATTTTTGTGTGTTTTGCTGTATTTGGAGACTTATATCTGTCATACCACAGGCTCTATCAATGCTGCAGTTACCTAAAATTGAAGTTTAAATTCAAATCAGTTCATTATTTTCTTTATACTCAGTGTGATAGAGGTCTTGCTGTTTTATGGGAGGATAAAAAGCAACTCTATTTTTTCTTATTTATGTACGGTCATGAATGAATACGAAACATATAACCATCCACAATAAGGATAGCATGAAGAGGTAGGAAAGAGGAAGGAAACTTGACTACGAGTACCATAGTAAAAGGCATCCCTACTGGCACAGAGGTACATTGTAGACATTGGTCATGATTTGAGTCACTTTCATCTTCTCATTCTGCCAGCACATCCTTCACCTGCGGTACTTAAGAGCAAGAGGTCGGCAACTTGCTATGTGCTATCAATCTATAAAGACAGTGCTTGCTAGAGACTGTGGATGGGTGCCATTCAAAGCTCTCCCTCCTGCTGGTGCTAAAAGAAAGTGGTGCCATCTAGGTTTGGTGAAACTGATTTTGGTTAATATTATGGCAATTATAGTAATTATGACTGCAATTGTCATCATCACTCACTCATTACTCTAAGCATAATAAAATAACACAGTGATCCGAAATCACCGAACGTCAAGTACATCACGACTCTCATTGTCAGGCCTGAGCTCCTGCATCATGTATGTCATGACACCTGTCCGCAATGGATTAAAAACAATATTAGTCTACATCACCAATTGCAACTTATTACCGAGTAATTTAATGCTTGACAATTGTGTACATAACTATGACCAAATTCAGCACAACCCTCCAAATATCATAGCATCATAATAAGGATAGACTATAGTGTATGCCACATTTTTCTCATCATATGGGTCCATACTGGTATGCAGTTATTATAAAAGGATTTGCTATAGCAGGATATCTATTTGGCTTGTTTTTTCTTACAAGTATTTATATATTTCTTGCAATTAATGTTTCATGACAAGAATATAGTTATGCAATTATCTTTTCAACAATTCTTATCTTGGTCATTAGCATTAGGATCGCTGATATGCAATTGTGGTTTTATGCTTTCTTTTTGCCAATTCTTTCTTATATATAACAGTGTTGTTTTGTGTGTTCTATAGGGCTAATAGCTTAGTTTTTCTCAACTTTTCTGAGAAGAACCATATATAAGGATGTTTAGCCTGGGCTGGGCATCTTATGATGTGTGTTCTATTATCTTATAGTTATATATGTGAATTAATAAGATATATTGGCAAAGTTATACTAATCAGCATTTGGTACCATGCAATTTCAACAAAATGAAAAATGTAGTATGAAAGTGATCCATGGGTTCTATATTGTCACAATTAATTAATCATATAAGTTTCTACCAATTTTCAATGGGACAGATCAAATTAAGAGCCCTCCGTCTTCAATCCGACAAATTTGTCCAGTCTACTTCTTTGACAAGACCAACTCGACGCTGACTGGTTGAGTCTGGGATGACCAAGCTCAATCAGTTGTTGGCCACAACACGTATGAAACTTGCCATTCCTTTCCTACATATCTCAGTGATGTAAAATAAATCCTTTTACATATAAGTAACAACACATCATAAGCCACACTGCATTTCAAATATGCCAATCTGAGTCATTGTCTCATTTTGCTCAAGCGTCCCAAGCCGAACACTTGAAAAATTCAATATATCTGTTCTTCTTAGTGAAATATTCTTCCGAATTACTGCAGACCTTACTGGCAATTTAACATCAAATTCGGAACAAGTCCAAGCTCCAATTTGCCATAAGATAAGTTTAGAATGTTTATTGGTCTTTGCCAGTTTAAAAAACTGGCGTTATGGCAAACAACTGACACTACCACTGCCAGCTAAGGTACATATAATAGTAAATAACTCTTTCACTCTCGAGTTCCAAAAATAATTGCGTGCACAAAAAGTGTCTTAGAATTCAGATATTTATCTTTCCTATATTTATTATACATAGTAAGTGATATCTGTCCCAAACATTATTTTAACCCTTATCTATTAGGTCAACGACTTCAAATCAAACATTTATTCAGACAAGACCTAAACCATAAGCAAAAGTACAGTCCTCAGTATGCCCTTACAAAAAAAAAAAAAAAAAAAAAAAAATATTAGATAAACAAATCTTCCTCTTGGTGAACCTGTTCGTTTATTTTCATTATTTGTTTGTTTTGCGCTGAATAATTTCCTGACAAACTCGACAACCCTAACTAACTTCAAACCCCACCCTGCTATGAGAGAGAATGGCATCCGCTTATAATCTGATAAACTTTTTTTTACGTTGCATTACAAGCTCAATAACCTGTCGTGTTTTGGTGTAATTTCGCTAATCTTTTGCACTTGCTCATACAAAAAAAATATTGAATTACAAAATCTGATTGGAAACGAGTAATAAAGAAATGAAAACTTTAAATGAAAATGGGGGGAAAAGAGAAAGTAAGAAGAGCCAAATAAGCAGGAAGGAGAAACAGAAGACACATCCTAAATGGATATAAAAAAAAATAAAGTAATTGCAGATACACTTTCTGTTTGTTCTCAAAGCAGCTCGCGTTAATAAGCAAAGTCGCAGCTAGGTTATCATCTGCAATAATTGTTCTTCCCGTGAGTGGTGTTGTCACGAGTGTATGACCAACGTACCTTGAGATATTTGACGATTCATTTCGGGTTTGCTTCGGCCAACTGTCTCCCGCCAGTCGCCGCTTCCAACACAAATCGCGGTGTTGCCGAATCGAGTGCCGTTTCGCGTTTAAGCTTTTTGCTGAATATCTCCACTGGCTGTGGGGTTATT
>NW_028234417.1:30773561-30781061 GCF_977035675.1 Penaeus japonicus
CTTGTTGTCTACCGTATTCCCATGAAAATGAAGAAGAAAAGGAAACCTTATTATTCCGATTTTATTTTTTAGAAATCGAATAAAGTACCACGGTTAGCATCAGTTAGAAACTATACTGATTTACTTAGTTTATTAGCTTACTTATTAAAAGGTTAGCTCGACCAAGTGCAAGGTACCTCGTGCATGGTGTCTGGCAAGGGTCGTCGCATCAGACCGTCATGTCATTTTTCAAAGCTCATGGGGATAAAGTTACCCTTTGCTGAGACCAACTGTCATCGACTATTTAGTTTTCTTTTTGCTATTGTTTAATGTTATACTTTGTTGGTGTGTATCGGTAAACTTGCTCTGTAAGTGAAGCGTTGTGCATGTTCCCATTTGAACGATGTCCGATAGAGAAATTCTGTTTTCCATGTCAAATATGTTAATTTAAATGATGACCTTATTCTTCACGGTGATGTAAACGTGCGATTAAACCACCCCTAATTACCAACTTGACTTATTTTCTTAATTTTCTCTCAAAGCTTCGATCCCAGTTTCGTAAAGTTTCGCCCTCACATGTTCTCGCTCAGCATCCAGATCAACCGTGTGTAAGTCGCCCTTTCCGGGAAGAAGATTACATCCCTTATTGACTCGGGGAGCTGTTCCCGGGTTCTTTCACTTCATTCATGGTCTCCTTTTGTTAATATTGTTTTTTAACATTAATTCTAGTCTGTTGGAAGGATAGGCAAGCGAGAGCCATTGTTAGCGATTATAATTACATTGGTTTGTCAAGAAGCTGCGGTGACCAGAGACCGCGAAGGCGAGAGTAGGTTGCGTAAGGGCTGGTAAGAAACTCTTAAGTCTCTCTTTTTTCGTATTAAAAGAAAAGAAAAGAAAGAAAAAAATCTTTGCGCTTGTTGTAAACGCATTGAGTGTGTACCTTTACCGTAGTGTTTCGCTTTTGACTATTTTTCCCCTCCCTGAATTTCCACCGTTTTCCCTCCCTTGTGGAACGAAATGAACGTAATTAAGCAAGAAAAAAAAATTATTATTGTCATCATTATTATCATTATTATTTTGTAAGGGGGGTTTGAGGCGGAGTGTTATTTGACCTTGTCCAATGTCACCGCCTACGAAGTTTCGGAAAGATTAGTCTATGTTCGCGTTGCTTTACTAATGGACGCTTTTTTGTTTGTTTTTTGTTTTTTTGTTTTGTTTTTTAGTTTTGTTTATTGAAACTTCCGAACGTCTTATGAAGCGGAGTGAAGTTCTTATCTCAGTGTTTCCCGGTAGTTCTGCTCGATGTGAACTAGAAGAAGTAAAAGTAAACCTGCAATGTTGAAATATATTTACATAGACACACATTGTACCTAAAAACCACCATGTTGTCCTAAAATCTTTGGAAAACAGAATGGAAGTTAAAGTGAGTTTCTTTTTTATTCGTTTCGTTCTCTCCTTTTCTTTTCTTTTTTTCTTTTTTTCTTTTTATTGGATGAGGGGGATCTGGCTTGATTAAAAATAACGAGCACCGGATAATTAGGTACTTTGAAATGCAACTTTGAGATGGATAAGCACCAATTTTTTTTCATTCTCTCTCTCTCTCTCTCTCTCTTTCTTTCTTTCTTTCTCTCTCTCTTTCTCTCTCTCTCTCTTTCTCTCTCTCTTTCTCTCTCTCTCTCTTTCTCTCTCTTTCTTTCTCTCTCTCTCCTTTATCTCCTGTCTCTCCTCTCTCTCTTCTATCTCTCTTCTCTCTCTCTTCTCTCTCTCTCTCTCCTCTCTCTTCTTCTATCTCTCTTCTCTCTCTCTCTCCTCTCTCTTCTTCTCTCTCTCTTCTCCTCTCTCTCTCTCTCTCTCTCCTCTCTCTCTCTCTCTCTCTCTCTCATTTATCTCCTGTCTCTCCTCTCTCTCTTCTCTCTCCCTCTCTTCTTTCTCTCTCTCTCCTCTCACTCTCTCTCTCCTCTCTCTCTCTCTCTCTCTCTCTCTCTCTCTCTCTCTCTCCTCTCTCTCTCTCTCTCTCTCTCTCTCCTCTCTCCCTCTCCCTCTCTCTCTCTCCCCTCTCTCTCTCTCCTCTCTTCTCTCTCTCCCTCCCCTATCTCTCTTTTTTTCCTCTCTCTCTTTCTCTCTCCCTCTCCCCCCCCCCACCCTCTCCCCTCTCTCTCTCTTTCTCTCTCCTCTCTCCTCTCTCTCTCTCTCTCTCCTCATCCTCTCTCTCTCTTTCTCTCCCTCTCCCTCTCCCTCTCCCTCTTTCTCTCTCACACTCACCGTTTTCTTTCTTTCTTTCTTTCTTTCTTTAGCCTTTGCCTGAGGCTTGTAAACCTTTTCCTTCATTCTTATTGTCTTTGTTTATTTCGAGAAACAAAAAGACTCACGTAATGCAACTTGGGACTTACAAGGCCTCCCTTTCCTGTCAAGGTTTATTGTGTAAGTGTTCTCTGGCGTCCGGTAAGGAGAGAGAGAGAGAGAGAGAGAGAGAGAGAGAGAGAGAGAGAGAGAGAGAGAGAGAGAGAGAGAGAGAAATAAGAGAAAATGTGGTACTGGTTCTTGGTTTGTTGACCTTTCGTTCTCTTTTTGTTGTGATTTTCGTTCTCTTTTAGAAATATTTTTTATTTTCAAGTTTATGTACTCTTCTCTCTCTTTCGCTCTCTCTCTCTCTCTCTCTCTCTCTCTCCCTCTCCCCCTCCCTCTCTCTCTCTCTCTCTCTCTCTCTCCCTCTCCCTCCCTCTCTCCCTCTCCCCCTCCCCCTCCCCTTCCCCCTCCCTCCCTCCCTCCCTCTGCCCCTTTTCATTTGTTTCTCTCTTTTTTACGATATTTAATATTCCATGATTCCTATATTGTTCTAATACTCTAATACCGTTTTTATCCACTCTCTTTGGTGTATTTGTTGCATGGTAATTATGATGTTCTCGGTCATTAGAGGTCACATCAGTGCATGACCGCAAATTGCGACATTAACTGTTGCATAACAGCCTGTGAAACAAACAAGAAAGAGGGCGAATTAGCGACGCGGGGAATAACCCAGGGGACGGGGGAGGGCAGGGGAAGAGTGTAATCTGGAGTGGTGGGGGGTAGGGTGGGCAGCGGGGAGTGGCGGGGGCGAGGTGTTAGGGAGGGATGGGGAATGCAGTCTGGAGTAGTGGAGGGTATGGAGGGCAGGGAGGGTGCCATTTGGAGTAGTGGAGGGCAGGGAAGGAGTGCAGTCTGGAGCAGTGGAGGGTTATGGAAGGAGTGCAGTCTGGAGTAGTGGAGGGTATGGAAGGCAAGGGAGGAGTGCAATCTGGAGTGGCGGGGTAGGGGTGAGGGGGTAGGCGGAGTATGGAGGGCACGAGCTCCCAGGGGTGAATGGATACGCGTTCCACATGGCGAATTCCCAAAGCTAATCCTCTCTTCTTTTTTCCTCGTCTTTCAGGGAGCGAAGAAGCCGTTCAACAGCGTCACCAAGGCGAACATCGGGGACGCTCACGCCATGGGTCAGAAGCCCATCACTTTCCTCAGACAGGTACTGTGCCGCGGCTCTGGAGTCCTCAGTCCTTGCGGGTGGTTGACGCGGGGGAGGTGTGTGTGTGTGTGTGTGTGTGTGTGTGTGTGTGTGTGTGTGTGTGTGTGTGTGTGTGTGTGTGTGTGTGTGTGTGTGTGTGTGTGTGTGTGTGTGTGTGAGAGAGAGAGAGAGAGAGAGAGAGAGAGAGAGAGAGAGAATTTTGATTTGATTTGATATAGTTTATTTGCAGAATAATTTACATCCTCTGTAAAAAGCCAGGGTAAGATGTAAAGGGCTTAGTCAAGCAAACATCTTAAGTACCTGAGGAGCTGCATTATACTGGCAAACATATTTACATGTTTTACCTAGTCGGTAAAAAACCTTTTATGTCACTGATCATGTCAAAGACAAGACCAGTGTCTATAATAAGATTAACATAATCTACAAGTTTCCGTACAGCAAAGCAAGTATTGGTTGAGACTATGTCATTTAGCTTTTTTGCACAATTTACAGTGGTGATATGTGACTGGTTTTGCATCCAAAACTGCATCCTGCACATAGTGTATAGTATAATGATAGCCTATTCGTTGTCTGGTTAGTATAACTTGTTGCCTCCGCGATAGACCTTTATAAATTTCATAGGGCAATACTTTCATAATGCCAGATAGTGCTATGTCCATTCTTTTTCATCTTTTCTGTAGCCCATACCTGATCCTCATAATCTCTTAAACAGCTATTAATACGTCTTTTCATCTGAGTAAGAGATAATGGTATAGCATAGTGTGGTTCTTCATAGGAAAGTGCGAATTTGGCTAACTGGTCAACTTTTTCACATGATGGTATTCCTATATGAGAGGGTATCCAGTGCAATGACACTTGTATACCCTGCTCTGAGAGTCTGGAAATTTGATGTAGGATGTTTTTAGATACCATGTTTTCTGGGTTAAATGCAGTGAGTCTATAGAGGGCACCCTGACTGTCAGAAAAGACAGCCAGGTGGCGCCCCTGTTCACTACCTTCCTTTATGGCATGGTATATGGCTAATGATTCAGCATCAGTTGTGTTTGCCCAGTCTGAAATCCGCGCACTTTCTCTATAAGAAATGTCGGGAATTAAGACTCCAATCCCAGCTGCTCCATGAGGTTCACTGGAGGCATCACAGTAGATTGCAAGTGGGGGTTCACCATCAAGAGGATGGAGGCTATCTTCAATATACTTCAGGTAATGAGACTTCAGTTCTGATGTCAAAATCATGGATTTAGGTCCTGGCAGTCTGTCAATATGGACATATACATGAGATCTATGCCATGGTGCAGATAGTTTGGTTTCTGAGATATTAAGAGCATCAATGCTCCATACATTGAAGCTGAGGATGGTCTGGGCAGTTTTGGCTTTCCATTCTAAGTTGAAGTGTATTAGATTGGAATATCGAGGCCGAGCAAACCTGACTCTGTGACTGATCTCATTTGCCAGAGCTTGGGAAATCTGTGGTTTGGGTAGGAGCTGCAAGATTCTAGTACCAAGAACGGTATTAATTTGGGTAACACGACTGTGGATTGTTGGGAGATCTAATTCTTTCCTCATGACCAGAACTTTGGCAGTCATTGGACAACTGAGTATAATTCTAATAGCCTTGTTCTGTAGAACTTCAAGGGGTTTGAGGGCATTTGGAGGTAACAGACTAAGAACCGGACTCGCATAGTCAATCACGGACCGAACCAAGGTAATATACATCAACCTCAGGACTCTGAGGGAGGCACCAATGTATCTGTTACATATAAATTGTAATGGTCTTAAACGTTCCAAACAACGTTCTTTGATATCGTGAATAATTTCGTGGGTGAAACGAGAATTGCGTGACATGGTGTGGAGCAATCACTATAACAAGATACCTGTACGAGTCAGTCCTTGCAATAACTTGTCCACCTAAGCTTGGTATATAGGGCAGTTGACGACGTCTGGATGTAAGTTTGGTTTTGATAGGGTTGATTATGTGGCCAAGAGAAGCACACTTTTTGCTGAATCTCCTGATTACATATTCCCCCCTATCAAAGACTTGGATGAGGATATCATCCGCATATGATATGATATTGCATAGGTCTCCTAACTCATTGTTCAGTTTGCAGATAGAGTGCATAAGTATGTTAAATAGTGTAGGGGACAATACTCCCCCTTGTGGGGAACCTAACTCTAGTTAGAGAGAGAGAGATCGTGTGTATATGTGTGAGTGTGTGTGTGTGTGTGTGTGTGAGAGAGAGAGTGAGTGTGTGTGTATGTGTGAGTGAGAGAGAGAGAGAGAGAGAGAGAGAGTGTGTGTGAGAGTGAGTGTGTGAGAAAGAGAGCAAGCGTGTGTGCCTGTGTGCGTGTATGTGTGTGTGTGTGTGTGTCTTTGACCAGTAGTGTTAATTAAACAAACAAAGGCGTCCTCAAGTAATCAACACTGGGCTATGAAAGAAGCAGACGAAAAGCCATCCGTCATGCACTACAACGAAGAATGACGATAAACCGCGACGTCCTGGCTGCATGTGTGCGAGTCTCCAAGTGTAAATGCTAAGCTTTAAACGAATCGACCTTGGCGCCACATTTTGAATAATAAATGATAATGCTAGCGCGACGTCACCGCCATCACAAACGTACCTGACAGACACATGATGTATTCATAAACATTCCTAAAAAGAAACAATCAAACAAAGATCACAGACTAATACCAACAACATGCATAAACAACAGAGACACAACCTCATAAAGAGCGAGTTAAAGGAAGACCCCATTTCCACCCCATCGATATTGCCGAAATGAAATCCGCCGGGCCCTCCCTTCCAGGCACCCTGTTCTCACACAGCGCCTTTATGCCGGACTACGACCCTCTCCCTTCTCCCTCTTCTCCCTGGATGTCTAGGCTACCTCTTCTGGTTGGAGGACCAAGCTCTCTTACTCTTGCTTGCTTGCTTGCTTGCTTTCTTCGTCTGTCTGTCTGTCTGTCTGTTTGTTTGTTTCTCTCTGTCGTAGACTTACTCCTTTTACAACTGGGTAGGCTGTTGTGAGTCAGCTTTGTCTTTGTTTTTTTTGTTTTTTTTTTGTTTTGTTTTTTTCTCAATCCCTCAAACACACACACATACACACACACACACACACACACACACACACACACACACACACACACACACACACACACACACACACACACACACACACACACACACACACACACACACACACACACACACACGCTTTATATATAATAATCACCTCTAACAAAATAGATGCTCCTAATTCCTACGACCACGCCGATATACAGATTCCCATCGCATGCACTGCACGGGCCTCTGTAGCTTGTACAACGGAGGGGTCGTATATAATTAGACACTTTACCCCCTTGTGTAAGCTCATGCATAGACTTGGCGCGTTCCCCAACTTGTATGAGTACTGGCGCACGTGACTTGCCCGTTCCTGGCTTGGGGGTGTGAGAGTGAGAAAGTGTGAGAGTGTGAGAGTGTGAGAGTGAGAGAGAGAGAGAGAGAGAGAGAGAGAGAGAGAGAGAGAGAGAGAGAGAGAGAGAGAGAGAGAGAGAGAGAGGCAGGGTGGCAGTGAGAGGGGAAATTAGGATTAGGTAGGCAGTAAAGCAGAGAGACAGACCGACAGACAAAAAAAAAAGAACGAAAGAAAAAGAGAAAAAGAAATTCGCACGCTTTCAATTGCACGCGGACTCATGCTAGTATCAGCACCTGTCGGTGGCACGCGTAGTCCTTGGTTTTGCGTGAGAAAGTTTCTGCAGGGAGCATGACACCCCTTCCCAACCACCCACACCCCTCTCCCTCTTCCCCCTCCCCCCTTTCCCCCTTCTTCCCCACCACCCTTACCCCTCTACCTCTTCCCCCTCCTCCCTGCCCCCTTCCCCACCACCCTTACCCCTCTACCCCTTCCCCCTCCTCCCTGCCCCCTTCCCCCTTCTTCCCCACCACCCTTACCCCTCTACCCCTTCCCCCTCCTCCCTGCCCCCTTCCCCCTTCTTCCCCACCACCCTTACCCCTCTACCTCCTCCTCCT
>NW_028234417.1:30791061-30801061 GCF_977035675.1 Penaeus japonicus
TAAGTGGAATATTACATGGCTAGGCGTGATAGATATAGAAGTATGGAGGCAAGGAATGTCACTGGTTCAATAACCTTTTTAATTTAAATATATATATACACACATACACATACACATACACATACACATACACATACACATACACATACACATACACATATACATATATACACGCACACACACACACACACACACACACACACACACACACACACACACACACACACACACACACACACACACACACACACATATACACATATACACACACACACACACACACATATACACATATACACACACACATATACACACACACACACATACACACACACACACACACACACACACACACACACACACACACACACACACACACACACACACACGCCGCGTCCATGTACACATATACATATATACACATATACACATACACACACACACACACACACACACACACACACACATATATATATTTATATTTATATTTATATTTATATTTATATATTGAGTGTGTGTACGGATGTATGTATGCATATATTTCCCATTCTCTTTCTCATTTTCTCCTTCGTCTTCTATTTCCTCCTTTCTCTCCCTTCCCTTCTTCCTATTCCCTTCTTTCCCCTCCCCCCATCCCCTTTGTCTCCCATTCCCTTTTTCCATTCCGTCCTTAATCTTCTTTCTCCTTCCTATTACTCCCGCCTATCCTTCCCTTCATTTTTCCTTCTCCCCTTCCCTCTCTTCCCCACCCCACCCCCCTCTCTGCCCCACCCCACCCTACCCTGCTGACGTAACTTTCTTGGCGAATTCCTTAATTTTCGAACTCGCCGGGCGTCAGTTTGTTTGTTGGTGGTGTTTCACTTTAAGATTTAGTCGTCAGTGGATTTTTTTTTTCCCTCGAAATTGGTTTGATGGATTTTTTTAGGATTTCTGATCTTGTATTTTTGGGTGTGATTTTTGTAAGTGTGTATGTTTTTTTGTGTATATTGACTTTTTGTTATGCATAAAAAAAGAAAAAAAAAAAATATATATATATAATGTATGTATTGCTTTTAGTATTTGTAAAATCTTTTCTATATATAATTTTCTTTTTTTTCACCTTTAATTCACGTCATTTGCGGATTGCATTCTTGCGCGAGTCGCGTGCTTGGAAGATGACCGCGATTTCGTCACACCGTCTTGCCGTCCTTGTTTCTTTGTGCTTTGGTGTTCGTACTTCCCTTTTTATTAGTTTGTCACGGGTTCTTTGTTTTAGGTATTGTTGTCTTTTATGTATGTAAGTCCTTAGTCCTTTTGGCGGTCCTAGTTTCTTTGCCATTCATGTATGTTTTTTTTGTCTTATTTTTTATTTTATTATATTATTACTATTTATTTATTTATTTATTGTCTGTATGTTACTTATTTTTGTTATTTTTTTTCTCATTTCTCACTTTTGGACCTTCTTGCCTGGAGCTCTTCCCCGTCTCATTACAGCATACCTGGGGCGCTAGCATGGCCTTGCAGGTTGCTCTCTTCTCTGCGCACTTCTGCATTCTTCTGTGTACTTGGGAGGTGTGCTTGATTGCGTGCGTGCCTGTGTGTGTGTGTGTGTGTGTGTGTGTGTGTGTGTGTGTGTGTGTTTATGTATGAATGTTTGAATATGTGTGTGTTAAGCTCATTTATGTATGTGTCTATATTTCTTAATACATTTCATCCACGCAAACGCTAAATGTTGAGAGAGGGAGAGAGAGAGAGAGAGAGAGAGAGAGAGAGAGAGAGAGAGAGAGAGAGAGAGAGAGAGAGAGAGAGACGGAGCCGAGTGAGATCAGCACATCGGTAGGAGACGAGAGGAGAAGATGGAGGGCGCTGGAGAGAGAGGGACGCAAGGATATGAGAGAGAGAGAGAGAGAAATTCCTGAGAATAATTAGCCGTCGCGATGACGGGCGTCCCAACACCGCCTTGAACTCCAGTGTCCCTTCCCCGCCGGGAATTTCGAGGCGCTTGATCCTTTCCTCCGGGTATATTGACATTGCAAGGAGCCTTTTGCCACGGTGTCCTGTCTACCTTGCCGATGCAGGATAGATTTCGGTGCCCCTCCCCCCCTTTCTCTCTCTCTCTCTCTCTCTCTCTCTCTCTCTCTCTCTCTCCTCCCCCCTTTACGTGTCGCGTACCGTCGGGACGGACGTGGGTCCTCCGGCGAGATAAAAATATCCTTCCGCGGAGGGCATCACCTAGGGGATGAGGGGTGGGGGGGGAATCTGGGTTCAATTTTTGTCATGGATTGGTATTGGGTTCTTTCTTTTTCTCTTGTTCTGTTCTTGTTCTATCTTTCTTTTGTTTGTTATCTTTCTCTGTCTCTTTCTTTCTATTTCTCTTTCTTTCTCTTTCTTTCTCTTTCTTTCTCTTTCTTTCTCTCTCCTTCTCTCCCTCTCCCTCTCCCTCTCCCTCTCTCTCCCTCTTCCTCTCCCTCTCCCTCTTTCTCTCTCTCTTTCTCCTTTCTCTTTCTTTTTCTCTCTTTCTCCCTCTTTCTCTTTTATCTTTCTCTATTTCTACTTTCTCATTTCTCTCTTTCTCTCTCTATTTCTTCTCTCACTCTCTCTCTCTCTCTCTCTCTCTCTCTCTCTCTCTCTCTCTCTCTCTCTCTCTCTCTCTCTCTCTCACTCTCCCACTCTCCCTCTTTCTCTCTCTATTTCTTCTCTCACTCTCCCTCCCTCCCTCCCTCTCCCTCTTTCTCTCTGTATATGTGCATATGTATATAAATCATTTACTTATCCCCCGTGTGCCTCGCGAATCCCTCTTTTCTCTTTGCTTGCGTGAGTGTAAGTTGCACAATCCTTGACACTGGCAGGATGTCGATGCACGAAGCACTTGGCCGAAGGAAGCGCTAATTGGGGAGTGCCGTGGGAGCCCCTTCTTCGCTCCCAGGATTGGCAGGTGGAGTTTGCTTGCTTGCTTGCTTCTTTCTTTCTCTCCCTGACGGAATGGCCGATCTGATTGCCTGCAGCTGTTCGGGTGGTCCGTTGGTTGGTTGGTCGGTCGGTCGGGTGGATGGGTGGGTTGGGTGGGTGGGTGGGTGGTAGTAACCGGTCATCCTCTTCTTATTCTTCTTTTTCTTTTTCTAATTCTTATTCTTACTCTTTTTTTTTTCTTCTTCTTTTTGGTGGGTTGGGTTCGCTTGCCGTCGAAATAGAAGTCGGTTGCGTCTATGGGTTGTGTGTGTATGTGTGTGTGAGAGAGAGAGAGAGAGAGAGAGAGAGAGAGAGAGAGAGAGAGAGAGAGAGAGAGAGAGAGAGAGAGAGAGAGAGAGAGAGAAAGAGAGAGAAAATGTGTGAATGTGAATGTGCGTGCGTGTATTTGTGTGGGTGGGGAAGCTCTTGTGTGTGTGTGTGTGTTTAATGTGATTAGATAAAAGTATTGTAGTCGCCTATCCGTTATCTGCTCTTCCAGAGTACCTTTAATCGCTGATAACCCTTAATGGTTCGTAGTCGACTCGTCCGTCTTCTAGATTTTCATATATTAGTGCTAATGATAGGGCGGGGAGATAATTTATTTATGTATTTATTTATTTTTTATTTATTTTGTATAGGGTCAAGAGTCTGTATGATCTCTCGACGAATACCAGCTATCTCTCTTTCTGATATTTCGCAATTTTTTTTTTTTTTTCAGGAGGAAATGTCAGTGTATTCGTATCGTAACTCAGATCGCGGCGAGAAAGTATAGCTTGAGAGACCTTTGAACACGTGTTGAAAATCGATACCTGGTCTTGATTCTCTTTCTCGTTATTTCTCTTTTCTCTTTTCTCTTTCTCCCTCTCTCTTTCTCCTTTCTCTTTCTCTTTCTCTCTCTCCTTTCTCTCTCTCTTTCTCTCTCTCCTTTCTCTTTCTCTCCTTTCTCTCTCTCTTTCTCCTTTCTCTCTCCTTTCTCTTTCTCTCTCTCTTTCTCCTTCTCCTTCTCCTTTCTTTCTCCCCCCCCCCCTCTCTCTCTCTCTCTCTCTCTCTCTCTCTCTACCATATTACTAGTTTCGAGTTATATGAAACCCCGTCTGTCTAAAAACTATATTTACTCGTATGTTTTACTGTCAATATTAATCGTCATATCAGGATGAATGTTGCAATCAGCATTTGGCTCGCGCATTTGATCTCTCGCCATGAACGATATACAGCTGCCACGCTCTGCCGAATGTGCAATGGGCTTCATCTCGTTTTGTTATTCATCCTACACCCGAAGCGCGATTCTTTCGGGTCTTTCCCCGCCTGTCACTCTGGAGAGGCCGTGTTGCAAATTGTCCTTGTTGCAAATTGTCCTTTTTTAAAAGCCGTGTTGCAGGATGAGCTATTAAGTGCCGTGTTAGGAATTATCAGAGAAGATGTGTTGCATATTATGTTTTTTTTTCCCGAAAAGCGGAGTAGAAAAATTGGCTTTGTCTGTTGCAAATTGATATCTGAAAAAAGCGTGTTGCAGATTTTTTTCTCCGATTACGTGTTGCAATTTTTCTTCTAAAAATGTTTGTTGCAAATCGTCTTTCGAGAAGGCGTGGCTGAAGCTATCGACGCGCGAGTTCGGGCGGCGACCGCGGTGTACCGCTCTTACGTGACCGACTCCCGTGTCCGTTGCGTCACCGTGACTCAGACGTCTGTGACTCGCTCTTTGTTTGTTTGTTGTGTCGGGGAGACGTCGCGACGCAACCGAGGCTCTGTGCGAAGTGGCGAGGGGGAGGGGGCGAAGGAATGCGAGGGGACGCGTTGGCGGGTGGACGAGTGGACGAGTGGGCGAGTGGAGGGCATTTTCGAAGGAGAGGGATTGAATTTGTGTGTGTGAGTGTGTTAGTGTGTGTGTGTGTGTGCGTGCGTGCGTACGCGCTCTCGTGTGAACGAGCAATAACTCACATTGTATTGACAGTCCCGGTAGCAGTACTTGGAATAGTCGAGGTGTGTGTGGGAGGGGGGGGGATGGCTGGAATTAGCCGGGGGTAGGGGTACAGGCAGGGACAGGGGTACAGACAGGACGTCAGGCTAGCCGTCAGGTTCAAAACCAGCAAATACCAGTGTCTTCGTGGAATACGAAATTAGATATTCATCTCTTTAACTATTTATTTTCAAATGAGCGAATGTTTGGTCGAGTGTCTGCCCATTCCGCGGCCCTCGATAGAAAACGGGGTCACAATGTCAGTTCCCTGTTGATTGCGTGTTGCCTTTAGCGCAGGGGAGCAACTTGTGCAAGCAACCAAATACGGTGCAGTGTCCTTTAGAGTCTTAATAATGGATTTCAGAGGAGGAGCATGTCAGACAATAAACAAAAAGATAAGAAGAAGAAACCTAAAAAGTTCAGAGACATGGAGGGATTACAAAAGGATGAGTCGCCATTTTTTATCCCGATTTTATTAAAGGGACCGATAGAAATAAACCGAAAAATAAGGTGTGGGGGGGGGGGGAGATCGAATAGTGATAAGGGTAATAAGAGCATTAAGAATAACAATAACATGGGTAGCGATGATAAGTTGTAATAATAGTAATAATAAAGGAAAAGAGGCCGAGGGTGCGATAAAAGAGTAATCATGAATAAAAATATCAAGTGGGCGGAGCGATGCCGTTCTTGCCCTCACAGCCCGCCGTTGCACCTTCTGCCGACGGAGGAAGGTTTCGTAAGGCCGAGAGAGAGAGGAGAGAGAGAGAGAGAGAGAGAGAGAGAGAGAGAGAGAGAGAGAGAGAGAGAGAGAGAGAGAGAGAGAGAGAGAGAGAGAGAGATGAGAATGGGGAGGATCGAAGGAAGCCGAGGAGAGGCGGCGAAGGATTTGGAGCGGAGGAGGAGGAGGAGGAGGAGGAGGAGGAGGAGGAGGAGGAGGAGGAGGAGGAGGAGGAGGAGGAGGAGGAGGAGGAGGAGGAGGAGGAGGAGGAGGAGGAGGAGGAGGAGAGGAGGAGGAGGAGGAGGAGGAGGAGGAGGAGGAGGAGGAGGAAAGGAGAAGGAGAAGGAGAAGGAGGAGGAGGAGGAGGAGGAGAAGGAGAAGGAGAAGGAGAAGGAGAAGGAGAAGGAGAAGGAGAAGAAGAAGAAGAAGAAGAAGAAGAAGAAGAAGAAGAAGAAGAAGAAGAAGAAGAAGAAGAAGAAGAAGAAGAAGAAGAAGAAGAAGAAGAAGAAGAAGAAGAAGAAGAAGAAGAAGAGGCGGCGGCGAAGGATTTGGAGTGGAGGAGGAGGAGGAGGAGGAAGAGGATTACAGTCTGCTCTGTTGGGGAAACTCTTGAACAACGTCAAAAGAGGAAAAGCCAAAGGGAGTGATTTTTCTTTTAAGTTTCTTTCTTTCTGGTTACTCTCCTCCTCTTCCTCCTCCTCCTCCTCCTCCTCCTCCTCCTCCTCCTCCTCCTCCTCCTCCTCCGAAGGATTTGAGGGACTATGCTCTCTTTCTCTTCTGTTGTATGTCTGTCTGTCTGTCTGTCTGTCGCTACCCTTCCTTCCCTATCGAGAAATAATTAAAGGAGACTACAAGGCTCCCCTCACCATGCGATCCTCCTATTATGGTGTAGTTATGGTGCAATTAGGGTGACTCCCCCTCCCCCCCACACCCCCACACCCACCCCCAAGGCGACCGAAAGGCTTGTAGCTTGTTAGCTTTGGGAAAGGACAAGATTCGCTTTCTAGAATCGTCTATGGAAAAGTGTGGGCCCGGTCTAGCCCGTCGCCGCCTTCGTCGTTTTAGGGAAGCGGGCTCATCGCGACGCGGCGAATAGGGCAGCCATTGAATTATTTAGCGGAACTGGGCTTGCATCTGCACACCTCTCGTTTCTCGTTTCTCGATCTGTCTCGTGTCTGTCTATGTCTCTCTTTCTTTGTCTCTCTTTCTCTCTCTTTCTTTCTCTCTCTCTCTTTCTCTCTTTCTCTCTTTCTCTTTTTCTCTCTCTTTTTTCTCTCTCTCTCTCTCTCTCTCTCTCTCTCTCTCTCTCTCTCTCTCTCTATATATATATATATATATATATATATATATATATATATATATATATATATATATATATGATTTATTTCCCTCCATCCTTCCCCTCCTCCCTCTGACGCATTCCCGACGACAAGAAATGCGAGACTGTGTAATTACCCCCCTCAATGCTCACTTATTTGAGAGGGGGCGTTGGCGACAGGCTTTGACCCCTAATGACCAAGGGTTTAAGAGCCGAAACTGCTTGCGCCGCGTCGGTTTAGCGCTTGACCGATGAATTTGTAAAGGCATAGTTGGGCTAACCTACATAGTGCATGTGTAGTCATTTACAGTGTTTATATGTGGAGGAAAGGGGGGAAGGGGGTGTGTGGGGGGGCTCATCCGTTGCAAGTTGCTTATTGATTTCGTGTTGTGGTTTATTGCCAGGTATGTGAGGTATTTGTGTACGTGTTTATCAGTTGTTGGTTTTATTCTATGTTTATTCATGAATGTTGACAGTGCATGACTCCGATTCGTCATAACTCAAAGTTAAATGATGGCGGATTTCGAAGTGTAGTTTTTTTGTTTTTTTTTCTACAGGCCTTGACTTTCAGTCCTCTCCCACAACATTGACACACCCACATACTCATACCCTCACATACTCACACACTCATACACTCACACATTCACACATTCACACCCCCTCCACCCCCTCCCCATCCTCATCCTCCTCTCCTCTCCCTTCCATTCCTTCTTCCATCTCCCCCTTCCTCTTCCCTTCCCCCTCCCGTCCTCCTCACTTTCCTCCTCCATCTCCCGCCCCCCTCCCCCTCCCATCCCCCTCTCTTTCTTCCTCCTCCTCCTCCTCCTCCTCCTCCTCCTCCTCCTCCTCCTCCTCCTCCTCCACCATCTGCATCGCCTCCTACCGGATGGATGAGCCGTGGGTACAGCAAGAATCCTTAGGACGGACCTTATCTGTCCTTGCAGCTTCGAGAGGGGAAGGAGGGGGGCGGCTTGGCTTTCGGCTGTTAATCTTCTTCTTCTAATTCTTCTTCTTCTAATTCTTCTTCTTCTTCTTCTTCTTCTTCTTCTTCTTCTTCTAATTCTTCTTCTTTTGCTTCTTTCTTCTTCTCCTGTTTCTGCTTATTCTATCTTTTACCTTTACCTTTTTTCTTTCTTGATATTTTTGTATTAGTTTTCGTTCTTTTCCTGGTCCTTTTCTCTCTCGTTAGTCCTGATTCTTCTTCATTTCTCTTCTCCTTGTTTTATTTTCTCTCTTTCTCTTTTTTCTCTCCTTTCTTTCTTTCCCCTCCCCCATCTTCTCCTCCTCCCTTTCCTCTCTTCCTTCCTCTCCCCCTCCCTTTCCTCTCCTCCTCCCTTTCCTCCCTTCCTCCCTCTCCCCCTTCCTCCCTCTCCCCCTTCCTCCCTTCCTTCCTCTCCCCCTTCCCCCATTTTCCCCATACCTCTTTCTCTATCTAATTACCAATTACCTCTGTGTCTTACCCTGTTTTCCCCTCGTCATTACCCACCCCCCTCCCCCCTCCCCCACCTCTTTCCGTTCATTTACGTGGCCAATTCAACCATCCGTTTCGGCTGTGCATGGCGAGTGTTGCAGGATATCCGTCCTTTTCTTGCAAGGAAGTCGTGACACGGCCGGTTTGCGTTGGCGATAATCAGTTTAGATGTGGGGAGCATAGTTTTCTTTATTTTTTTTCTTTATTTTTTTATTTTTTTATTTTTTGTTTACTTGTTTAATTATTTGTGTACGTTTTTGAGGCTTTTGTTTTATTTATTTATTTGTGTGTGTATGTGTGTGTTTGTGGGTGGTTATTTATGAAGTGTTGTTTTATATTTTTCTTCATCGTTTATTTTTGTGTATTTTTTATGTATTTGTGTGTGTGTGTCTTTCTGTCTGTCTATCTGTCTTTGTCGTATATTCGCCGCCCAAAAATTGAGTATTTTAAGGAAAATCCAAGCAGCACAATGACTTCATATCCTTCTTCGTCTGCTCATTACGTGAAATTAGATATCAACCCCCCACCCCTGCCCACCCTACCCACACCACACCACACCACACCACACCACACCACACCACACCACACCACACCATCCCTATTGTTGTTTGTCGTTGAGTTGTGTTCAATTCAAGTCACGTGTTTGGTCTGGCGGGTGCACAATGGCCGTCGTTGATCAATATAACGTAAATTAGTTCATTCATAAATCGATAAATCTGTACTTACATAAATTTAAAAAAAATATCGTTTTTCTTTAATCGCCGTCGCAGTCCCAAAAGGAAAAAGAAATACGAACTCAGATACGTATGAGTAACAAGATAAATAAATCTCCTCGTGCCTAAAAGATACCATTGAATAAAATAAAATTGATAAATCGTTATGCATGTAAGATCACTTCCCTCTTATTCGCAGTCGTAGTCGCGGCGCCGAACGACCGTCGAGGAATGTAAAATTTTGCATTGTTGACATCGGGTATTGATATCATTTGACCATCTGTTGGCGCCCCTTTTGTCACGGCCCAAGATTTGTAGGCACTTTGGCTACTCGCACGCACGCCCTGACCGTATGTGGGTGGGTGTGGAGGGAGGGGGGCGAGGGGGGGCGTGTGGGCGGGCCTGGGACGATGATGTGTCGTTTTATTATTGATTGGGTCTTGGTGATTCGGATTGGATTGGGAATGGGTTCGCGCCGTTGTAGTTCGTAATGGCGACATAGATTTTGCTTTCGAGGTTGGTCGACTTTGAGGAATGGCTCTGGGAAATGTGGCCGCACCCGATTTCGTTCGGCGATCTTTTTGTTTTCTTTTGTTTTTTCTTTCTTCTTCTTCTTCTTCTTTATTTCTCTCTCTCTCTCTCTCTCTCTCTCTCTCTCTCTCTCTTTCTTCTCTCTCTCTCTCTCTCTCTCTCTCTCTCTCTCTCTCTCTCTCTCTCTCTCTCTCTCTCTCTCTCTCTCTCTCTCTCTCTCTCTCTCTCTCTCTCTCTCTCTCTCTCTCTCTCTTTTTCTCCATATATATGTGTATACCTATAGATAGATAGATAGATATATACCTCTCTAGGGAGTAGTGGCTTTAGAAGTCATTTTTGCTTGGAAATGAATACATTTTCTTCC
>NW_028234417.1:30806061-30826061 GCF_977035675.1 Penaeus japonicus
TTCACTCCCATTTTTTGTCTGGTTATTTCAGTGAAGGCATAGTCTTAGGGCTTTATAAAGCTTTTCTGATATTTTTTTACACTATATATTGAGGAATAGGTTTTATGAGTTGATTAATGTATACCTTATATTTCTTGAGGAGTAGGTTTTATGAATCAATCTATGTGTAAGCTTTTTTGTTATGCATCATCTGTTTTCTGACAGGAAATGTGCTTTCAAGAGAAAATATTGAAGGAATCATCAAGTTTGCCCATGAGAGGAACCTCTTCCTGTTTGCTGATGAGGTACAGATTAAAAGGGAAATGTTGTTAATTATTAACTTACTGTCATTCTGAGAACATGTTATTTGTTTCCATTAATAGACTTACCATTAACCAGTGATCTAACTTTCCAGGTGTATCAGGATAATGTGTATGCAGAGGGAAGCAAATTCCACTCATTCAAGAAGGTGCTGATGGAGATGGGTGAGCCCTACAGCAAGATGGAGCTTGCATCGTTCATGTCTTGCTCCAAAGGTGAGTCACCGTCTCAACAAGGATAGTGCGGTTTGTGTGTGAATGTTTAAACTAAGCTTTTCACCATGTTCTTGTATGTCTGTAGATGATGATTCTCATGAATATGTTTATTTGATTTTAGATATTTTGAATTCTCCCAGTTATTATTATTTTCCACTGATACACAACTCTTTCCCAAACTATGCAGGATACATGGGTGAATGCGGACTGCGAGGAGGCTATGCAGAAATCATTAATTTGGACCCAAGTGTCAAGGCCATGTACCTAAAGAGTATTTCAGCCAAGCTCTGTCCCACAACTTTGGGCCAGGTAAAGTGTACTTGGATGTGTAATGATATTGTTGTATATGTCTTAATGAAGTAATGGGGTGTGTATATTTTTCTCTTTTTATCTTATGATTGTGGCAGATACAACCTGGTAGATTTAATTTTTGTATATCTAAGTCCATAAATGTCTAGCCATTCTTTACCTCTATGATATAATTCCAATTTTATTTACCTACTCTAAATTTAATACAGCAACCATACCCCCACAGGCTGTAATGGAGTGTGTAGTCAACCCTCCTCGGGAAGGAGAGCCTTCCTACGAGTCATTCATGAAGGAAAAGGAAGGTATTCTGAGTTCTCTGGCGGAACGGGCGAAGATGGTTGCGGAAACTTTCAACTCCGTGTCCGGAATGACTTGTAATACAGTTCAGGGGGCAATGTATGCCTTCCCACAGGTATTTGTGCATTGCTTTATTGTTTCACTCTGCATTTATGTC
Source organism: Penaeus japonicus (assembly GCF_977035675.1). Taxonomy (NCBI): domain Eukaryota; kingdom Metazoa; phylum Arthropoda; class Malacostraca; order Decapoda; family Penaeidae; genus Penaeus; species Penaeus japonicus. The sequence continues at coordinate 30,807,340 of NW_028234417.1, forward strand.
AGATTGAATATAAACCATTTATAACATGTTGGGTTACCTCTAATGATGGTATAGTTGATGATTTATTTAAAATAATTCTATTTCTTTCATTGTTGCAGATCACTTTGCCAGAAAAGGCAATTGAGGCTGCCAAGAATGCAGGTCAGGCTGCAGATGTTTTTTATGCATTCCAGCTTCTAGAGAACACAGGCATCTGCATTGTCCCAGGCTCAGGCTTTGGCCAGCGACCAGGAACCTATCATTTCAGGTATTCTTATGATTGAATACGGAAAATAATATTGTTTTATTTCATACATAGTGATGGCTTCACAGGGGTTTTGTCAGCAGGGAGTCAGTTACAAGGCCTACCCCATTCATTGAATTTCCAAGATTTTTTTTTTTTATCTTATTACTATTATTATTTTTATTAACTTTATAATGATAATATAATTATTATTAATGATAACATTAATTGCGAAAAAAAGTGAGAGAACGAAAACCTTTACCTGAAAATTAAAGCAATGGGATAAGCAGATGAGGTCAGGTAGACCTAGTTATTAAGTTCTTAGTGATTAAGCACTTTTGGGGCCATTTGTGTAGAAAGAATTATAAACAAAAGTTATTGAGGGATATGTGCATATTCTCAGTATCAGTAAGTTACATTATATTTTTTAAGATTCTGAAAAATTTATTCAAGAATTGATTAAGAGGACATTCAGATGAGTACAGCATTGAGCAGATGTGTAGAATCCTTTTTTTTTTTTTACCATGAAAATGAGTGTATTGTGATCTTCACTGCTAATGCTGATGATCAAGGTCTTTGTAAGTTCTCATCATGGGTTTGGAGATGACATATTCAAGCTAAGCTTTTAAGATATGAAATTTACATAACATTCCAACACTTGTTATCTGCAAAGTCAGCGACAGACTATCCACATCCAGAATGGACGTATTGTTGCCTCATACTCTCCACCACACACTGTACCCATAACATTCTGTCCTAGAACCTTCTCTTTGTTTGCTGTTTGTATCATTCTTATCATACTGCTCTATTAATACTTTTTAATGTCAGAGGCATATAAGCATGCATGACTATTTCATTTGTGTATGTGACAGTCTAATACACAAGAACAAAGAGAACATTAGTAATGCTCCTGAAACTAAACACGAGTGTAATCACCACCTTTTCTCTCTCCTTTCCAGAACCACTATCTTGCCGCAGCCTGACAAACTCAAGGTCATGCTCGAGAAGTTCCGTGAATTCCACGCCAACTTCCTCAAGCTCTATGAGTAAATTGATGATTCTGCTTGTCTGCTCATAAACTAAAAGAAATATTGTAAGTTCATAAGGTTGTGATGCTGTTATATATGTGTGTGTGTGTGTGTGAGTGCGAGTGATATTTTTTTCTGTGATGTCATATATATGCACCATACCAGGGTACACACCTGATTTATGGTATCTCTGCATGTTTTGATATATGAAGAGTAACTTTTTATTTATTTTTCCAGATGCTCATCTTAGAAATTTTCACCTTGGAGAAGAGGAATACAAAGGAAATAACTTAGTGGTCTGGGGAAATATTAACACATTTCAGCAACATATCTTTAAAGAGATAAGGAACCTATTCTCAAGCTATCACAGGGTAACAAGTGTTGACTGTGGCTCTTATCACCACCTGCAAGCTGTGGCTGCAGGGTCACCTTTGCACAGCATTTACTTGGAACTAATGATCATATGGGGAGTACAACTAAATGAAGTTGATTTGAGAAATTGGCTTCATGTCCATCATCGTTATTTTAACTTTTTAACTTAACTTTTTTTTTTTTTATAAGTTTGTGTTATGATATGCTGACAAGCACAAGTTATGACAGCTCTTTATCTTTTTTTCTTTTTTCTTTTTTTTTCTTGTATAAAGTAGTATAAAAAGAACACTGTTTTATCAGCATGTTATAGTGCTGCAGTGTTATTATTTTGAAGAATGGTGTTAATGTTTTGACAGATATATAATTTCCCATAATTTGTTTTTCACATCACTTGGTAAATTAAAGATAAAATGTAAATACTACATTCAATAGCTTCAAGTTGAAGTTTTGATACGGCTAACTGTAACATTAGCTTTTCTTCTTCTTTCTTATTTTCTTCTTTTTCCTTCCTCATACCCTCACAAATAAAGTGAACGGTTAATGAACTATATGACTACGGTTGTACGGGAAGCTATGTATTATACTTAGTAGTATTATGTTGGAAAAGGCATACAGTATTCTATATGTCTGAATAAAAGACAAGCCAATTATGTATACTAGGTAAGCATAAAGTGGAACTAGATATGTGTACTTGCCAACATTGGCTGCTTAGTATGTGAAAGTGTGTTTTTAGAAATGTGTAGGGGAATAGTTCATGAATTTTCTTAATGAAAATAAATAATTTAACGAAAGATGTATCATAATGTCTTGCTAAGAATAATTATGATTCAAAATTTTTAACAATAATTTAAAGAATATATATGCATATACAAAATCTATAAAGATCAATTGAAATCAGTAAATAATAATGTTTACAATTTTCACAAAACTATGATACTCAATAATTTATCAAGAAAAAAAGAACATGTACATGTGAATAGACCTATTAAAAAAGTTGATTTGTTGTTATAACAAGTGGAAAAGCGTACAAGCTACATCAGTATAGACCCAATACAAGCTCACCACAAAGATGCATGTCTCACAAACTCACAAACTCACATCGTGCAAAAGAAGAGCAAACAAGCTGAACATTATATTGCAAGGAACACCTCTAACCTCAAACAAATTCACACTGTTGACATCGCATTCAAGCCCATCATTGGAGACCCATAGTCAGTTTTCTTCACATACCTGAAATGATACCAAGCTGTGATATCCATGTCTTGCTGCAACACGAAAGCCGATTAGCGTGGGAAAAGTAATAGTTGTATTAGTCCGAATAAATATATGATTATTCTTGTCGTGTTTTCCTTTTACCACCTGTTTTTCTCTCTTTTTAGAGATAAGTTTTTAAAATGGGGTAAATTCTTTGTAGATGCTGTGATAGATTGATAGAAAAAAATCTTTTTAATTTGAAAGGTGCCATGGTTTTGGTATATTACAATTATGGTTTTTAGTAAAGGTGAGAGCTTTCATGACTCTGAAAATAATTTTGACATCTAAATACCATGTAAATAGAGTACTCAGCAAATGTAGAGTGAGTGAGAGAGTGTCTGTTCAAGCATATTAAACCTCTTTTCATCTGAAAGTTTCTCTGTGCAGATGAGTGGGCAATTACACAAGTAAATAAGAATTCGGAACCATGCCACCCAAGGACACAAACACTTTGTATCTCATAATGAATGTAACAAAAAGAGTAACAGGTGTCTTCCATAGGGACAACCACTACATAAACAACACAATAGATTTACAGAAAGATGGATAAACATCCATATTAGTGTCTACATTCAAGGTCCTCGGAGCCGGAGATATCGGAAACATCCAAGGAACACTAAGAGCTTAAAAAGGAATTCATTAAACCTCGGCAGACAGGTGTTGTGACGTCATAACACAGTTGCAATAGTGTTTTGTAGTTGAAATAATGCAAAGCAGTTCTAAAGTTGATTTTTTTTTGGTTTTTAGGATCTCTATTTGCCTTATAATACAAAATTAGGATTACTTTCAAATCACAAAGGCATCACGATTTCTTCGTTATTTGTCGTTGGGGTTTTTTCTTTCGTAAAAGTTTACTTGAAAGAAAGAAAATTTCCTTTTTTTAAAACGGTTAACGGTGCAGAGGGAGGAGAGTGTCCCGTCGCTAATGAAACTGGTATCGATGGATTCCGTTCACCTATTTAGATGTGAGTGTGATCCGCGATTCGATCCCTAGAACCCGCAATCTTGGTCCCGATAGACGGGGAAGGGCATGAAGATCAGGGAAGTTGCGGGGTAAAATGATAATAATAAGCAATAAGCACATATATAAGCCAAGAATACACTCATATTAACTAACCACCTCACTTTATGTAAAGTTGATGCTTGTCATAGCCAACGGGGGCTTCGCCTCCCCCTCCCCCCTCTGGATGCCTTGGCCAAAGGAGGCTTCGCCTGTACCCCCCCTAATCGGAGCATTTCGTGCCCCTTACTCCTGAGTCTCTCATGGAGCTGCGCAACGCTAGGGCAGACTGACACCTAGCCAAGGTTAACTTAGGTAGGTCATTGGGTCACGATGTTATTTAAGATCATTTCGAGGTCCACGCAATTGGCACGACGTAGGCAACCGCGGATCACTGTGGACACGATACGCCACTCAAGGGGGAATCGCAGGGTATTGTGGGATGCAGGTGGCATTATAGTGTTTGTGTGACATATGTATGTGTAATTTCATATTATTATCCCTATTTTACCCCGCAATTTCCCTGGTCTCCTTCATGCTCTTTCCTGGTATCGAGACCAAGGTTGCGGGTTATAGGGGTCGAGTGGCGGGTCAAACTGACTATATATTTGGGTAGTTGCTTCCCCCTTATCCTCTTACATCCCTGCGTCTCCCTTTATCCTCAGACCTGGAGATGAAATCCAGGTGGATTTCGAAAGTGTTGTCTCATTTTCTAATACATTTATTTTGTGCATAATGGGGTTTTCCTGCCATCTGAATAGTAGAAGGTGAGAGAAAATCCATCGATGCCAGATTCGTAGTAATGAGCAACGCAGCACTATTATGAATATCTACCTATTTTTAGTCTATTACAACACTGATAAAGCCTGTCAAATAAGCCTCACGATATAGTAAAATCATAAAATGACGAACGCAAAAAAGACCTGTATTACAAGAGTGAATAAAAGAAAAAGCGAAAGTCTGTGATATGTTGCTCCCTCGATCTAAAATAAAACCAGTCTAAAGTACCGCGAAGGTGGCGCTAGTGCCCGTCTTGAGACTAGAACAAGCAATTCTACCCCCGCATCCAACGGGTTAATCAATATTTTAGCATGAACCAAGTGGAAAACACAACAGACAATTCAGAGAATGTCAACACTCACCTTTGGTTTCAATGTGCCCCTTGAAGTTTTTCAGTGTTGGTCCCGTACCCAGACTAAACGTACCAGGAAGGTTAAAGAGAAATGCATGGTTTATCAACTTATACATACATACATATTATAGATATGGAGTAGACACATGTATAATATGTATATTATACATATTCAATCATTGAATCTATGATCTAGTGCTGAAAGGAACTAGTTACTATCATAAGGAAATTCTAAATGATTAGCTGCTACCTTTACATTTTTTTTTTAATCATTGCGATAATAACTAGCGTTACATACAGTTAGTTGCAGCTAGTAATTAGTAATGGTAATAATTAAGTGAATATGTGATTGCCTAAGAAAAAAACATAATCACACGTAATTTTCCAATAAATTAATTTAAGAACACATTCAAAACCGAAGTATTTTGAGAAACCAGTCACGTACCAAAAAAATTCTGCTCCTGTACATACTGGGAGAATAATTTCAGTAACCAGTTGTTAATTATGTACTCCACCACGTCTTCGGAGACATTATAGTACCAGAGATATGTTCACACCTATGAAAGCACTATCAGAAAATACACCTACGAAAATAATAAAACAAGCCCCCGCCACCACATGACTCAGGTCTTGCTAACAGCTGTATAAAACTACAGACAGCATTTTGAAGATAATGAACTTTAGGAAGCATAAGCAATTTTTAGTGCTAACCTCTGGATATTCTTGGAACCCGTAATGTGTCCAACACGTAGACTTTTACCTCAGGACCTGTGGCATCTGTTGCAGAACCGACAAGAATAACTGAGTAGTATATATATATATATATATATATATATATATATATATATATATATATATATATATATATATATGTGTGTGTGTGTGTGTGTGTGTGTGTGTGTGTGTGTGTGTGTGTGTGTGTGTGTGTGTGTGTGTATGTATGATATATGTGTGAAAATATATGCATGCATATGTATATATATGTATATATGTATATATATATATATATATATATATTTATATGTACATATATATGTATATATATATATATATATATGTATATATATACATACATATATATATGTATATATATAAATTGTATATATATATGTATATATATATATATATATATATATATATATATATATATATATATATATATATATATATATATATATATATGTATGTATGTATGTATGTATGCATAAATATGCACATATATGTGTATCGACATACACTAGGAGACGTATTTTCCAAGGGTGTAGCAAAGTAGAAATTTAATATATAATGCTAAATTTCCCTGATAACCGTGATAAACAAAAATGACAATCCGTCGCCAGTTCCATGTGCATGCGGATTCACGCGGATACACACACGATCCTTAGACGAACGCCACACGAACACGTGAAGAACTCGATATGTTGCGAGAATGTCCAATCATCTAAGCCATTCGTGCCTTTTAACGCCTGGTTGCGTCTAGGAGCGTCCATATCTGACTAAGAAAGAGAAGGAGAAGGTGAGATTTGGCCGAGAGGAGAAGAGAGACAGGGTGATAAAAGGGACATATGAAGAGGGGAAAAAATGCATACGTCTATTGTTTTTTTCCGTAATTTATTTAGTATATATGAAAGTCGTTCATTGTTTTTTTGTTTGTATCAAGCCTTTTATTCTGTTCGATCATTCCATAAATGGCGGAGTTGGAAAAATTATAACAAGTGTCTACCATTTTCATTAAAAATTAGTCATAAAAATATTGGGTATATTGTTCGTGTTCTCCCTTCTATCTCAACCCCAAATAAACTAATGATTAATGCAGCTAATTAATTCAGCCACTAGATAATTCACAAAGTTCGACTAATACCCTAATTGATTTAAAAGGGATTTAATGTCTCTCTTATATTCTTATTTTCTTATGGCTTTTCAGGTCGTCAGTTTTATCTCAGTCTTGTGCGATTTATTTACTCTGTTACTTGTTGAATGAGTGAAAGAGAGATGAGTAATTACCCTCATTGTACGTATTGGGAGTTCAGATATTGACAGTCAAGGGATATTATGTATATATACATTTATATATAGATATTGCAATCCAGAATAGAGCTAGGTCGTGGCCTCACTGCCTTGCATGCGGGCAAAGGTCAATAAACCTATCCTGGACACGTTCGGTCAAGAGAGATTTTGAACGGCTTCCTTGTCGGATGATTATAAATTGTTTAGGAAATCTTCAAAAGCTATCTTGATAGAATATACTTGTTGACTGGTTATGGCTGGAGAGGAGCCCCTGTGTGTCCATTTTGAGGTTCGACTACACTGCCGACCATCACACACTGAGGTCAAGCTATTTAGCAGTGAACGTGATTTTGTTTTGTGTATAAGTCCATATTGTTCATTCTTTGTATCTTCACAAGGATATGGTTTAAAGTGAAATTTGTTTTCAGAAAAGATCTATGGGTATAGTAGTTTATATTTTCTCAGGTAATGAAAAAGAATACATCAAAATATCAAAAGTTATTATGAAAGGACCATGGAGGAGCCAACTTTGATTGCTCTTCCTCCTTCATAAGAGAAATATAGCTTTGCAAATGTTGAAGTTCAATGTCCTAAGCCTTACATTCCAAATTTTCAGTTTAACAAAGAAAATTATTATTTTCATGCAAGTTCACTTGATTATTTGTTTATTTTTTAGGTTATGTTTATGTATCTAGCTATATCTATTTTTTATTTTATTTTATTTTTTTAGTAAAGGTTATTGTATAAAGGCATTCCGATCCCAGTTTCATATTTGAAAATTTAAAGATAAAGATTTTTTTTCTACTCTGATGAGCTATGTTGTACATTCTTCTATTATAAATATATAAAGGCAAAAGAATGGCTATATTACCTTATTTTAAAATTCATATCTTCTGTTTCAGGTTCGTTTGCCAGCACAATGGAATCAACAGAAACTATCAATGGTGTTCATGCAGAGGATGTGATTCTTGACAACAGAACTCCCTCAGTTGTTGAAAACAGCAGCGTCAACAACAACGACACTAAACCTGAATCTGTTCCGAAGGAGAGTGCCAATGGAGGAGAAACTCAGGCCTTGTCCAAGAGACAGAAGAAGAAGCTCCTTAAAAAACAGAAGTGGAATGACACGAAAGCAGAGAGAAGAAAGAGGGAGCGGGAGAAGTTGAAGAAGAGATTGGTGGAGAAGAGGGCGGCCGGAGAGCCCTGTGGCAACATCAGGAAGAAGTTGAAGCAGATGACCATGGCAACTAGTTCGTGCAAGCAGCGAGTCGTCGTCGATATGTCCTTTGATGACCTCATGATTGAGAAGCATTTGTCTCAGTGTGTTAAACAAGTTAGCCGTTGTTATAGTGCCAATCGGAGAGTCAGTAGCCCCATGCAACTCTATGTCACGAGCTTTGAGGGGAAATGTGCAGAGGTCATGTCCAAACAGAACGGATACGAACACTGGGACGTGTACTTTAAAAAAGAGAATTATATGGATATTTTCCCAAAAGAAGACTTAGTTTACCTCTCAAGTGAATCAAAGAATGTGATTACTACAGTTGATGAGAATAAAGTTTATGTTATTGGAGGCTTGGTAGACCACAATGTGCATAAAGGATTGTGCCTTAAGTTGGCTGAGGAGAAAGGTATTGCTCATGGGAGGCTCCCAATAGATGAATTCATTGAGATGAAGACGCGGAAAGTGTTAACCATCGACCACGTGTTCCGCATCATCCTTGGAGTCACCGAAGGGGGTTCATGGAAGGAAGCTTTCCTGAAAACCATCCCAGCAAGAAAGGGAGCGGTGGGCAAGGACGAGGAAAATGACTGTGATGATTCTGAAGTAGATAAAGAGGCAACTAACAATTCAAGTAACAAGAGTGAGGAAAACTCTTCAGAAAGCAAAGAGATTGTAGACAAAGGTGACGATGCTGAGAAGAGCTGATATTGACAAGCATAGGCCGTTTATTGTTACCTGAATTGTATTCTCTGCCTGTTCTCTTTTGTTGTTTTTTATTTTCTTTTTTAATGGATGCCAAGTTTATATGTATATTTATAATCACCTGGTATTTATGAGGATGATCAGGTTGAAAGGAATATTTGACAGTTATATGAGAGTTGTGAAGAAATGCCATGGTTTGTATATTTTTATTGTTTGTATTATTTGCTCAATGCAAAGTAGGAAAAAAGGTTGAAAGAAAGGCTTTCACTTTTAGTCCAAGCACACATATATGCCATGACAAAACTGTATCAGAAATCATATGGTTATATAAATGACTTTGTTGTTTTATTCTTAGTATCCTTTACTAAAGTGCAAATATATCTAAAAAAAAATCAAATCAATAAATATTTGTGGATAGATACATGGAACACAGACACAAACTAATTGTAGAGAAAAAGTCAAATTGTTCTTCAAACTTATTGAAATGTTTTACACTAAGAATGTGAGAGAACTCAATTCCTGCACATGCCATATAAAAAGAATGTAAAAATTACTTCTGAGGCATAGTGTGGACACTTTTTCACATAGCAGAAAACTAGGTACTCCATATAAAAGAATAAATAATAATATCCAAACTTTAATAAGCTGTAATAATTGCTGTTTAAATTCTGTAAATATACTGAAAATTTAAAATATGCTATAATTGGAAAGATTGCATAATTCTCCATATCCAGAAACAAATATGGAAAACATTTGATTTTTTTAGGTTTACATAATATTGACTAATGCACATCAACTATTTTTTCAGCCTGCCAAAATAGCACACCTAATCTTTTATATGATAATTCATATCAATGTTTTTTCTTTTCTTTACTTGATTACAAAATTTAAAACTTAACCTGCCATTTGGATAAGGATCACACACACAAACGTACACACATAAGGAAACACAAAATAAAGTATAGAAATGCATTAGTAGCAGAAAATGTCCCTTAGAGTTATTCAGGCAAAACTAAAGTAAGAAATGCCTATTTAAAACTCGGATACAGAAAGAAAATACCAATGCAAACCTAAATAAAGTGTGGGTAACATGACCATGAATAAAGTTAATGCAACAATGATAATACAGGAGTTATGTTATGGTCTATCAAAACCTACAAATACCGTAGAGATATGCTAATAAAACCAGTTCATTACAATGAAAAAAAAGATATTCAGTCAAAATAAAAACATTTTCTGAGAGAATAGAGAGAGCATTCCCCTAAAACAGGAAAATCCACAAATTGAGAAAACATCATTGCACTAGAGTGAAAGAATATATTGGAGGGAATAAGTGAAGCATGAAACACTAAAATCAGATCCATTACATGACATGCTGGAAGAATTATTTACATAATAATAAGTGGGTGTGTGTGTGTGTGAGTGTGTGTGTGTTGTTGTGTGGGTTTGGTGTGTGTGTGTGGGGTGTGGTGTTGTGTGTGTGTGTGTGGTGTGGTGTGTGTGTGTTGTGTGTTAGGTTTTGTGTGTGGTGGTGGTGTGTGTGTGTGTGGGTGTGTGTGTGTGTGTGTGTGTGTGGTTGTGTATGTGTGTGTGTGTGTTGGTGTATGTGTGTGTGAGTGTGGGGATGTGTGTGGTGTGATAGGTATGTATGTGTGGGGGGTTGTGTATGTATGTATTGTGTGTGTGGTGTGTGTGTGTGTGTGTGTGGGGGTGGTTGTGTGTTTGTGTGGGGGTGTGTGTGGGTGTGTGTGTGTTTATATGTAATATGGGGAGTGTTTTGTGTGTTTTTTGTGTGGTGTGTGTGTGTGTGTGTATGTGTTTGTGTGTTTGTGTGTGTGTGTGTGTTGTTGTGTGTGTGTGTGGTGTGTGTGTATTGTGTGTGTGTGTGTAAGGGGTGTGTGTGTAATGTGTGTGTGTGTGAGTGTGTATTTGTTGTGTGGGTGTCTTTGTGTGAGTGTGTTTGTTGTGTGTGGGTGTGTGTGTGTGTATGTGAATGTGTGTTAGGTTATTTTATATATATATAAATAATATATATATATATATATATATATGTAATAATATATATATTAGATATATATATATATATATAATATTTATATTTATATATATATATATAGATATAGGTGAGTGTGTGATTGTGTGTGTGTGTTGGTGTGTGTTGTGGGTGTTGTGTGTGTTTTATGTGTGTGTGAGTTGTGTGTAGGTGTGTGTGTGTATTGTTGTGTGTGTTGTTGTGTGTGTGTTGTGTGTTGTGTGTGTGTGTGGGGTGTATGTTAGGTGTTGTGTGTGTGGTGGTTGTGTTGTTGTGTGTGTGTGTGGGTGTTGTGTGTGTGTTGTGTGCGTGTGTGTGTGGTGTGTGTGTGTGGGTGTGTGTTGTGTGTGTGTGTGTTGTGTGTGTGTGTTGGTGTGTGTGATTGTGGATGGTTGTGTGTGGGTGTGTGTGTTGTGTGGAGGAGTGTGTTCGTGTGTGTGTGTGTGTGGGTGTGTGTGTTATGTGGTTGTGGTGTGTGTGTGTGTGGTTGTGGTGTGTGTGGTGTGTGTGTGGGGGTGTGTGTGATGTGTGTGTGGGCGTGTGTGTGATGTGTGTGTGTGTGGTGTGTGTGTTGTGTGTGTGGTGTGTTGGTGTGTGGGGGTGTGTGTGTGTGTTGTGTGGTGTGGTGTGGTGTTGTGTGTGTGTGTTATGCTGTGGGTGTGTGTGTGTGTGTGTGGGGGTGTTGAATGTGTGTGTGTGTGTGTATGTATTTAAATTGTGTGTTTGTGTGTGTTTTTGTGTGTGTGTGTGTTTGTTTGTGTTTTTGTGTGTGACTGGTGTGTGTTGTGTGTGTGTGGTGTGTGTTGTGGGGTGGGTTGGGTTGTTGTTGTGTGTTGTGTTGTGTTGTGTGTGGTGTGTTTGTGTGTGTGTTGTGTGTGGGTTTTGTGTGTGTGTGTGTGTGTATATGTATATAATATGTTTTGTGGGATAAATATGTGTTATGTGTGATATATAATAATATGTGTTGGGTGTGTGTGTTTTTGTGTGTGTGTGTAGTGTGTGTTTTGTGTGTGTTAGTGTGTGTGTGTGGTGTAGTGTGTGTGTGTGTGGTGTTGTGTGTGTGTGGGGTGGGTGTGTGTGGGATTATGTATATATATAATAGATGTGTAATATATATAGATGTGTGTATATTATGTGTTTGTGTGTGTGTGGGTGTGTTTTGTGTTTGTGTGTGTGTTTGTGTGTGTGTGTGTGTTGTGGTAGATATAATATATATAATATATTATATATTAAATATATTATAATATAATATTATATAGTATATATATATATATATATGTGTGTTGTGGGTGTGTGTGTTGTTGTGTGGTGGGTGTGTGTTGTGATGTGTGTGTTTGGTGCGTGTGTGGGGTTTGTGGATTGTTGTAAGTTTGTGGGGGTGTGTGGTTATATGTGTATGTGTGTATTTGTTGTTGTGTGTTGTTGTGTGTGTGTGTGTATGTGCGTGTGTATGTGATGTGTGTGTTTGTGTGTGGTGTTGTGTTTGTGTGTGTATGTTTGTGTTGTGTGTGTGTGTGTGTTATTGTGTGTGTGTGTGTTGTGTGTGTTGTGTGTGTTGTGTGAGTTTGTGGGTGTTGTTGGGTGTTGAGTGGTGTGGTATGTATGTATGTGATGTGTGTTGGTGTTGTGTGTGTTGTTGTGAGTGTGTATGTGTGTGTGTGTGTGTTGTGTGTGTGGGTGTGTGTGGTGTTTGTGTTGTGTGAGTGTGTGATGGTGTGTGTGTTGTGTGTTGTGTGTGAGTATGTGTGTATGTGTGTGTGTGTGTGTGTGTGTGGTGGGTGGTGTGTTTGTGTGTGTGTGGGTGGTGTGTGGGTGTCCGTGTTTGTGTGTGTGTGTGTGTGTGTGTGCGGGTGGGTGTGTGTTGTGGGTGTGTGGTGTGTTTGTGTGTGTGGTGTGTTGTGTGTGGGTGTGTGTTGTGGGTGTTGTGTGTTTGTTTGGGGTGTGTGGGGTTGGTGTGTGTGGTGTGTGTTGTGTGTGTGTGAGTTTTGTGTGTGTGTGTTGTGTTGTGTGTGTGTGTGGTGTGTGTGGGGGTGAGTGGTGTGTTTGTGTGTGTTGGTGGGGGTGTGGTTGAGTGTTGTGTGTGGTTTGATTGTTGTGGTGTTTGAGTTTGTGTGAGTGTGGGAGAGTGGGTGTGTGTGAAGTTGTGTGAGGTGGTTGTTGGGAGAGTTGTGTGTGTTATTCGATTGAGATTTGGATATTATTTCACTTGATATTGTACTGTGTAGTTAGTGATGTAGTATAATATATATTTTGATAAATTTATATAAAACATACAAAACTATAAAGGAGCTACAGCTCAGAGACTGTACTAGCTGGCGCAGCTCCGCGACGCCTGCGGTGTCGTGTGACTGTTATTACGTCTTGCGCCCTCGGGTCCCTACCGTAGCGTTAGACGTCCTTGATCTATATAATATATAATAATTATTTATTTTATTATTTATATTTATGGGAAAATTATATTATATATACATATAAGTTTTATATAATTTTCTCTCTCTCTCTTCTCTCTCTCTCTCTTCTCTCTCTCTCTCTCTTTTTTTATTTATATATATATATATATTTATAATATAAATATATATATAATATATACATAATATTTATTTTATTATTTTTTATACATTGTCATGATATCTGTCATCAGACCAAAATCTTGTGTGTCATCATTTATGCTATGAAACCTATCAACAGTGGGTTAATGACCATAATATGCAAATCGCATCAGCATTATGTCAAAAAACAGAAAAAAGTAGAGGCAAACGTGAACACAAGACCTATTAATTTTGTCAATGATAACCTTGATTATGAATGTGATTGTACCAAATGAATAACGTAGATATTTAGTGATTGACCTAATATAAAAAAGACAAGCTGAAGCACTGTATATGCATCCAATGGCTAGGTGATAATAATAATAATCTTGACTGTGATTATGATATTGCTATGCCAATAACAAATGTTTACTAAATAACTCAGGAACAAAGGAAGACAATCAGAAAAACTCTGTCTTTGAATCTCAAGGCATTTTCATAGGCTGTTGTATTAATATTGGCAGCTCATCCTGCATTGGCATGTTAATATACTACCTCGTGTTTAGGTTCATTTTTCCATGGCCTGAATAAATGCCATCCATCCAGCGTCAATGGGTTATTGACAGATTTTTTTTTCTTGGGAGGGGGGGGGGGGGATTTTAAATGAACTATATTACTAAATAGAGAGGCAAGTGTTTGACTAGCACAATGTTACCCTGTATCCATATATTATCAGTGACAATTTGTTTATAAAATATTGGCTTTATAAATTGAAATTAATTATATTCATGGAATTTAACAACTATCTTAATCTCAAACAAAATCTAAATAATGGAAAAATATTGTACAGGCTGCATTTCACATTAACCTTTCAAGAAAACTATCTTTTGTACAATTTACAGATAAATCTACACAAATCACATTGTGACTCAAAAGAAATTCTCAGAAAATTATAAACACATGTCAGGATACGGAAAAGAAAAGACGTCTTATTTTACATATCTTTTTATTACAAGATGAAACACCTGAGCCAGATAGAATTATACCATGGCCCGGTGTAATATGAATATTGCTCTACAAAATAAATATTTATCAAAAGGAAAAAAAAAAAAAAAACTTGACATATAGTATCTGAATGTTTTCCTTCGCGCATGCACACACACCTTGGGAGCATACAAGGACTCGAGATGCAGAAAGTAACAATCTCTTCTTGCCTATACATATGTAAAAAAAAAAAGGGGGAAAAAAAAACAAAAGACATCATCAACCATTAAAGAAAATCTAAAAATAAAACAAAATCTAAATAAAAACAAATTGCCAGGAATTTTATATATATTGTAAACATTACAGACAAATTCCTATACAAGGAGGATCATTAGAATCAATTAAATTAAGCATAGTAATTGAGATTGGCTTTCTTCTTGGCCTGGACTTCCATGATGGCGTCCATGAAGTCCTCGTGGGTCACTGTCGTCGCTTGTCTTCGCAGGGCGATCATACCCTGGGAGAGGGAGAGAAGAAATATTTGGTGAGTAATGTACATTGAGGAGGATGAGGATGAAAGGCAAAAGAAAAAAGAAGAGAAGACAATGGCGAAGAAGAAGCAAAAGAACAAAAACGGGGATAATGATGGAGTATGGCTGACAAATTAGATAAAGATGTGGAATAGGAGTAGACCAAGAAAATATAAAATGGTCAGTGTAGAAGACAAAAGCTAAAACAGCATTTCCCTGAATACCTAGCAACAGATAGACACTTACTGCCTCCACACACACAGCCTTGCACTGAGCACCATTGAAGTCATCTGTTGACCTGGCCAGCTCCTCGAAGTTCACACAGGAGGAAATGTTCATCTTGCGCGAGTGAATCTGCATGATGCGGGCACGAGCTTCCTCATTGGGGTGGGGGAATTCAATCTTCCTGTCCAGACGACCAGATCTCAGCAAGGCAGGATCCAGGATGTCAACACGATTGGTAGCGGCGATAACCTGTCCAACATACAGTCTTATAAAAGTTTGAAAGCAAGATGTGTAAGTGCAAAATGAATGACTTGGGTGCATGTTTTTAGTGTATGGCACAAACAATACTATAAGAGACAGAAATGATGTTTATATATAATTCCTGAATAACCACGACACTTACTTTAATGTCTGTTGTTGATGAGAAACCATCAAGCTGATTTAACAATTCTAACATAGTTCTCTGTACTTCACGATCACCAGCCTTTTCACTGTCAAATCTCTTGGTACCTGTAAAACAATTACAAAATTGCTAAAAAAACAACAACTCAAAGTGGTAAGTCAGTACTTATTTCATCACTCTGCAATCAAAATCAAAATAATAGTAATAAAAATGCTGATACAATCAACAACAGAATTATTATTATTATTATTATTATTATTATTATTATTAAATTATATACAGGTTACATTCTATGCATAGAGAAAATACATTTTCTCTTTCTGACCAATGTAATTCAATGTCCATTGGGGGTACACAATAAAGATCAAACAAATCCTAGAAAACAGCAAAATCAACTTACCAATGGCATCCAATTCATCAATGAAAATAATAGCCGGGGCCTTCTCCTTGGCGAGGGCAAAGGCATCTCGCACCAGCTTTGCACCATCACCAATGAACATCTGCACCAGCTGTGGGCCGGCCAGCTTCAGGAAGGTGGACTTGGTTTGGGCAGCACAGGCACGGGCCAGGAGGGTCTTTCCAGTACCAGGAGGCCCATATAGCAGCACTCCCTTAGGTGGCTGGATACCTGAAAGATATGAATCAATTAATATCATAACTATGTATCTCTTTCTTCATTCACCTCCAGCGAAAGTCCTTACAATTATGATAATAACACATGGAATTCCTATATGTAAAGCAATGCCTAATTTGATAAAAGAAAAAAGAAAAAGATGATGATGAACATGAAGAGGCAGAAGATAAAGAAGAAAAAACTCCTTCTTACCTAGATTTTCAAAACGTTCTTTGTGCGTGACAGGCAGGACAACCGCCTCGATCAGTTCTTGGATCTGCTTGTCCAAACCACCAATATCACTGTACTGTTCAGTGGGCCTCTCATCAACCTCCATGGCCTTGACTCGGGAATCGTACTCTGCTGGGAGTGTCTCAAGAATGAGGTAGGAGTCTTTGTTGACACCTACGAGGTCTCCTGGCTTGAGGGTCTCGGCATCGACCAGGCCAATGACCGGCAGGAAGTAAGTCTGTCTGGTGGAGGTCTTGATGACAGCACACTTGCCCTTGCGCTGAGAATCCAGGTCGACATTGGCTCCGTCTTCCTCTCCGTATTCATTAGGGTCTACGTCTAAAATCTGTGGGAGTAATCATAAGTTTAGCTTCAAATTTTGAGAATCTATCTCTTTCAAAACTCCAATATACAATCAGTATCAGGAGTCTCAAAATGGCCAATCACAAGCCGATTACTTGCCAAAATTGATCTATTACCTCACATTTTAAATATTTCCTGTTTATGCAATTAACCTAACAGCACAAATATAAAATCTGGCCTTTAATGCAGCCTACAATAAATTAGAAATAATCATAGTGTGTTGTAAATACTGTACATAACAGTTACTGACTTAATCTTAGATAATAATATAATAGAATGAATTTGCTAATGATTTATATTCATTTGACCACACTACTTTTTCTGAAACCTCTTCTTCCTCGTTCTTTGAAGCATGTCATGTATCTGAATCAAATTCCCAACTCCAAAGTCATTATAATAACGGGATAGGGTTAAACAAAATCAACTCACCTCAATAACATTTGACACAAGGTAAGGTAGTGTCTTGTTGACCTTAATCTTTTCAGTGTTCTCTCTGATCTTGTCCCGCTGACTCTGGATCTCATGCGATATTCTCGTCAGTTCTAACCGCATGATGCGAATCTCGTTCTCCAGCAGCCTCGTCCTCGAAACCACATCATCAGCTGACATGGCCGATACCTCGCGCATGGCAGGCTAGAAAGAATAATCAAAATTAAATAATATGCATGCATCTATAAATTATGGAAATGAAAGGAATT
Organism: Penaeus japonicus; assembly: GCF_977035675.1. Taxonomy (NCBI): domain Eukaryota; kingdom Metazoa; phylum Arthropoda; class Malacostraca; order Decapoda; family Penaeidae; genus Penaeus; species Penaeus japonicus. The sequence goes on from NW_028234417.1 coordinate 30,824,890, forward strand.
GTGAGCATATCCTGCTAAAGCCTACTGTCATTGCACTCAATATTTGAATAGTTCAATAATGTATTTGAACAGTTCAATAATGTATTTACATTTTTTCCATTAGTAATCATATTTTTGATACATAATTCTATTCTAAATATTATGCTTTATTTAATGTATTTCTCTTTAACACTAATAACCAGAAGATGCCTTTGAGTTAAGTGATCTGTCTTACAATATAAAGTTGTTTTTCATGTGGTAACTGCACATCTAAGAATTTATCAGTTGCTTAGGACACACAAGGAAGATTTATTTGTAACCATTAATTGAAAAAGGTTTGCCCAGGAGTTTAGGGTATTGCATTCTATATGAAAAGACATAAAACACACTTACTTCCTGTTATATTAATTAGAAGTTTTAATTCAAGAATTTTCAATATGTTAACCCACTGATAGTGGATGGCATGATTTGCTGTCAAGGCAGAGCCGGTCGTAAACACGGATGGCACCGTGCCATATAACATAAACCCGCCACATTGTGTACACAGTGCACACACCAACTTTTTTCCCTCATTCACACCTAGGATCCGGGCAAAAAGTGCCATACTTTCCAAATGGGATCCTAGGCTAAAATTGAAAGACATCTGGCAAGAGCAGGCTTACTTTATGCATAAACTAAGAATATTCTTTGTTGTTAGGGTGCTTTGCCAACCACTAACCTGGGATACAAAATCTACACCAGATCTTACCCACAAAATGAAGCCTTGGAGGGTCACCCACTCACCTCGTCTGGAAAGGTTGCAACGAATGTGAGAATATGTGCCCAATAACATAGCACTAATTTGGTTGGGCAAACTTGTATTCCTTTATCTCCATAAGAGATATCATTAGGACTCTAACATCACCAACTTTAACAAGATCTGTGATGTAGACCTATCTTAAAAATTTAATTGGATTAAGGAATCAAGCCGATATCTATCCTGCCAATGTAGAGGTGGTATCCTGGCCTCAATAAGGAATACAATGGATGGGGACTGTGGCGATCACTCCATACTGCGCCACAATTATGTTCAATTACTTTTCTTAGTAAAGGATCCTATACATGCCAAAGCAAATTTCATGTGATTTTGATGGAAAACAGCAAACAAATCTACCACTACAAAGTCCCGTTTAGAAACCCAGTCAAATAATGAC